>NW_008481840.1:1075546-1117134 GCF_000524495.1 Plasmodium inui San Antonio 1
GTTATTATAGCGCCTTCTCCTAGTTTTAAGCGCCCTTTTGTGAATATTGTTTATTTTTATTTTTCCCACATTTGAAAGAGAACATTCTGTAAGCAGGGATTATGTTTTATTGTTATATGCATTTTTTCCCGTTTTTTTTTCTTTTCTTACCTCATGCGTGTTACATTTTTTCCCCTTTTTGCTTAATGTCCTCTCTCGCGATAGCAACGTATACAACATCACCTCGTTGTCAGCGCGAAACATTTTGCGTGCACTATTACACTGCCCTTTTTGACCAATCCGTTGTATCCTTTGAACATACGAAAAAGGTGGAGATAGTGTCAAGGAACAGAGTGTTCAGAACGTTGTCAGAACGTTGTCAGAACTAGGGACCGTTCCGCTAGCATAAGTGCGTACATATGAAAGTATGCGCGTATGCCAACCTGTATGTGTCCATGTTCGTGCATGTATGTATGTACGTACGTAAGTATATGTTCATGCTTGTGTACGTACGCATATGCACACGCGAGCTTCGCACCTAGACGTTTAAACAACCCTCAAGTAGCAAACATTTTGTCAATATGCTGAAAAGTACGACAAAGATTGACAGAACAAAGCGAGAACAAGTAAAAAAAAAATTTTCATTTTTTCCCTAACGAAATGTGAATCTGATTTATTTGGAAAAAAATAGGCTCATTTGATAGCACGTTTTGTTTTGTTATGCATGCTTTTTTGCATGAGCACCGCCTGATTGGGCTGCTACCCTTGGTGGTGCTGCTTCGTTTTGTTTCGTTTTGTCTTTTTTTATTTTACTCTATTTTATCTTAATGTTTTTTCCTTTTTTTTCTTATAGAACAGGATATTACTGGAAAAGAAACTATCCAAAGACTCCGTTACTTCCACCAAGTTCTGTGTAATGATAGAAAAATTGCGCCCCGTTTTGTGCATCTGCTACGCAAAATGGAACGCATCAGATTGAAGAGAACGATGGGGCGATTCTTTTCCATCTGCATGCCGGCGCGTTCTAGTTTGCTTCCTATGGAATACTTCTCTTTCGATGCTTCTTTACCGCTCCGTTCCGACGTGCACAAATTTGAAAGAAAAAATAAACATCGCATCTTTTAACGCTTCACAGGATTCGTCCGAGGACCGAGAAGGAGGATCGAACAGCAGTAGTAATGTCAGCTTGGATCTGTCGAAAAAGCCAAACATTACAAGAACGTTAGATGCGAATAATACAAGTTCGTTCGTATCAGATCAGAAGACGAAGTCCAAGGGGCGTACTATCAAGTCAAGTAGGAAGCATTCGCAACACAAGTTGAGCGAAGTGAACATTCTGGACAAAGGAAACGACGCCAAAGTACATGGTAACACGTCAGTAGGGAAGTCTAAAAGGAGCAGCATACAGTTGGATGAAAGCAAAATTTCGAGCAAGACCAACAGTATCATAGTTGAGGATTGTATGGACAACCAGGACAGCAAGACAGAGATAAAAACAGAAAGAAACAGCACGGAATTTTTAAATATCGGAGAAAATAGCCCACATATTTTAAGTAGAGTTGAAAAAATAACAGGTTCTGATTTTTCTGGAAGATTGCCTCGCACGATTTCGTTTAAGGACAATTTGCTAAGCACGGAGGGTAATTCATATAGCACCGTTAAGGACGATTTCTCGTATGTGTATGAGCCCAGCAAGGCTGACCCCGGTAGAAGTCATCTCGGTTATTATAACACACCTGAAGTGTTAAATTCTTACCCAAGCGGTAGTTTGACCTGCTCAGGGGGCTATAGCTTCAGTCCATATGATGAGAGGTTTATGATCCCAGGTAGGAAGGGGGACTTGAAGCATTTTTCGACGAATATATTAAGCGCGCAAGGGGGCGACCACGTGGGGGCGAACGCGTACGCGAGTAGCGATCTAGGCACATTCCGAGGTGACACCCTGGGGAGGACCTACCACGGTGACAATTGGGGGACGTACCGCGGTGATAATTTGGCAACCTACCACGGTGACAATTGTGGAACCTACCACGGTGACTACCTCGGGGCCTACCCCAGCGCTAACTTGGGATTAAATCCAAATATCCTAAACTCGTATGAACAGAAAAACATAACCTTCAGCGGAGGTGTGAAGTCTAGCTACATCCCCCCGCCCTTTGTACATCCGAACATCGTTGAGCACCCCTTGGCGAAGGGAGCAGAGGCATACAAAGCAACGGCAAATGAGAGATTCACCCCTTCTAGTGTAGCAAATGAAATGAACTTTACAAATATGTACACTAGTCACACTCCGATAGGCAGTAACGAGAGCAGCAGAATAGGGACTTTGGCGAATTACGAGAGTAAGGGGAATGCTTATTTGTCTGACAAGGGCTCCTATGATGTAAATAATGCTAGCGAGAGTGCGTCCCTTGGAGGAGGGGTTAATTTGGGACCTCCGTTGAGTAGAAGGAACGTGTACAACACGTTTGGGAATGGCGCGCCCACATTGGTAGGTGGGTTCGCATCGCCATCCCTAGGTGGCCCTGTATCGCCATCGTTAGTTGGTCCTGCATCTGTCGCTGCGGGGGGAATCAGCACCACGGGTGTTCTCCCCGGTGGGGGTGACATGCTGAAGTTCAAGACGGCCGAATTTCTCAACCACGCGGATTTCAATTTTAAGAGCAGCACCGCGGAGAAGGAGGAAGCTGCCCCGGATAGCCTCAACAATGTGGTGAAAGCGGACGAGATGGTTCAAAGTGAGAAGGTAAAAAATGAGGTGTCCTCCCTCTGTGAACAGGTCACATCGCACACGGACTATTCACGAGCAACACACACCACCCACGTGTTGGATAAGCGAATTGTCCATGAAGGATTTGATACGATTAAAATCCCGAAATATAGGGAAGTAGAAATAGTAGAAAAAATTGTGGAAGTTCCTGTGGTGCACAAAGTAAACAAGTATATAAATAAATATGAAGTTAAAGAAGTGGAGAAAGTGGTTAAGAAGCCTATCAATAAATATGTAGAAACGAGGGTAGAAGTTCCTGAGTTTCATTTCCAGGACAAAATTGTGGAGGTGCCAGAATTGCAAGAAGTGGTAAAGGTTGTGGAGAAGCCAGAAATTAAAGAGCGTATAATTTACAAAAATAAAATTGAAACGAAGATTATTCCTAAGTATATTGAAGTGCCCGTGGTGAAGATTGTCAATAAGTACGAAAGCTATGACGATATAGGGGAGGTAATCAAGACGGTGCCGGTGAAGAAGATTGTCGAAATTCCAAATGAGGTGATCCGAAAGGTGAAGGTACCAATTCGCAAAATTATCGAAGAGCCCAATTATGTTCCGGTCATAAAGTACCGTGATGTGCCTATTGAGAAGATACGTTATGTGCCGAAAATTCAGACGGTCGAGCTCGTTAAGACGATCCCCAAAGTGATTGACATTCCTGTTCCTGTGAAAGTTCCGAAGATAAAAGTTATTGACAAGCCGTTTTATATAAACAAGTATGTCGACCACCCCGTCGTTGTGCCTGTTTCTAAGACGGTGAAGCCTGTGTATAAATATGGGGGGAAGAAGGTGATCGAAATTCCCATTCATAAGCCTTACATCGTTACGCACGACAGGGTTGTCCCTAAGGATGTGCAGAATGGCATGAGCAACGGTAGGTGCTCCGTTTACGCCAGGAAGTTGGACTTGAATGCATTCGACGCGGCGAAGAGAAATGAGCTCTTCAGCCTGGTGAACGGGGGCAGCTTCAACTTGGAGCGCTCCGTCAGTGTGGGCGGGATGGGAAGCAACATCGGCGGGATGGGAAGCATGGGCATCGGCAGCATCGGCGGTGCCGGCGGCCTGCACTTCTCCAAGAGCCTGAACAGTGGTCCCAATGCCAACGTGAATGTAGCCAAGATGGACACACCATACGGTGTCGACTTTTACTCAAACGGTGTAGGCCGGGGGAGCGGCTTGAACGCTCCGTTTGTCGGCGCGGGGGGTTTACAGAGTCCTTCTAACCAGAAGGGGTTGCACCGAAATTTCACACCGCCTATTTCTATGTACAACGCCAACTGCGACACGGGGAGGAAGGATGGAAGATCCAGTTTACCCTTTTTGCGAAATGGTTCCAACCGTGCCGAACAAGGCAGTAACGACTTACCAGAGGGATTTGCAGAGAGCTCCAATTTGCAGCGCCGCTTTGCCAGTAGCAACCCAGTGTTCGAAAGGAGCGGGGTTGCGAACGGGCAGGCAGGGCAGGGGGCATCTAAGGAGACAAATAAGGGAACACCTGAGGGAGCATCCGAGAGTGCAACTAATATGGTCCGCAATTCTTCGGGTGGCCAATGCCTAAGGAGATACGAATCCAGTGCTCGCGCGAATGTGCCTGAGTGTGTGGTCGGGGGGAAGGCGGGAGTAATGGCGGGCTGGGGTAATCAAAAAAGTATGCGTCATATGGACAGCATGAGGAATGGCAGCGGTGCGCGGAACGGTAAAAGGATGAGCTACGCCAGCAACATGGCAAGCATGAAGACGATGACCAGCATGAACAACGGCGCGTGTGCACTCCGTTCGAGGAGCCCCAGTGCGTGCTCAGCCGATGGGATCAGCGCGTACGTGGTGGAGTATGTGGGGGACGAGGATAAGCGGTTCAAGGACGGTGGCTTTTCCAATGGGTTCAGTAATCAGTTGCCAGACGAGATGGGAAGTAATTATTCATTCAGCGGGACGGGTATGAATTCGAAGAATAAGTGAGAATAGTGCGGTGGGGCTAAAGAAGCGACAGTGATGTGTTGCTGCAGTGATTTATCGCTATGGTGATGTATCCCTACTTGCAGGGGAAAAAAAGAAAGACGTTCAGATGGTACCATTTGGTGCGCCATGTTAAGTTCTGTATCAAAATTTAAAAGAGTTGCTAAACGGAGATCTCCATTTCGCAAAAAGTGGCAGCTTTTTGAAGTGTGTAATTTAATGCGATGTTGGCGAGAGGATTTCTCCTATCCTTTTTTTCTTTTTTTTTGCTTCCCCTCCTTTTGGAAGTGTCTTTTGTTCATCCTAGATTTTTCGCAGCGAGACAGCATGGTGGTCGTGGCGGTACGCCCACTGGCAGCGCCATTTTGTGGGTACAAATATATGCATATAATAAATTTTACACTTTTTTTTTTTCTGTGTGCGCCTTTTTTTTTAACCCTTTTGTCGTCATTTTAACCTGTGCGTGGTTCATGCTAGCCAGCCGCTACCTTTACCGATACGTTTGCCTTTACCGATACGTTTGTCTTTACCAATACGTCTGTCTTTACGGATACGTTTGCCTCTACCCCCGCCTCTTCCTCTTTTGCAGGTGGGTGGGTACTTCCGAACATCCCAGTGTGTAATATCTGCAAAACTCCGTTTGACTCATTTTAGGGGTGCATTTTCAAATGCGCCAGTTGTAAAAAAAAATTCGTAAAGCTTGTTTGACACAGCGGGGTGTTAGCAATTCGCTTTTGCGAAGGTTTGATGGGCTATTTGTGGAGCCTCTTTATCCCGCGTCGTTCAGATTGAAAAACAACTGCATGTAAAGGTGCTTTCACGCATGCGGGCACATGCAACATGGGAACAAATCTCTCCATATGAACGAATGAATATGCATGTTGCATATATGGGAACACGATCTTAAGACCTGGTTGAAGGGGAGAAGAAAAAAGCGCGTCCCAAAAGAGAGAAGCATTGTAAAAGCTGCAACTGTAGAAGATATAATATGTGCGCTTCCCTCAGTATACATGCATGTACATAAAGAAATGTTACCTCTTTTTTTTTGCCCATGAAGAATCGCACCCCATATCGAGGGGCTAAATTTTTTGTGTGCCTAGCAGAAGCTATATGTTTTTACATAAGTGAATTAAGGACGAGGTGAAAAATTTTTTTCTTTTTATTTTTTGTTCAGGTTCACCTGAGAGGACCTTACTTTACTGTCCGCAAATGTTTCGGCGCTTCGCCATTTGACATTTCGTCATTTCGTTATTCCGTTATTCCGTTACTTCGCATTTGGCATTTTTCTGCGTTTCGCTTTTTCGACTTCTTACATTTTTTCGTTTCACGTGGCGCTTCTCTGTGCACTCATTTTCCACCTTATTTTACGTTACTTAAATTTCTTTTTTTTTTCCCCCTTTTTGTTGGGTTCTCCGCCGTTGCCTGCATGCCCCATACCCCGGCGAAGCAGTTCGAGTCCTTACTGGGAGCCCTCTGTCGATTTGTGAAAATAGGCTAGTGTTCAATTTTGAGGTGACTCTAAAATTGCTTCTTTTTGTTTTATTATTCGTTTATTTTATTTTACTATTTGTTTATTTTTTTTTTATCTTTTTCCTATTTTTTTTCATTTTTCCGAGAATCTAATCAAATCACGCAAGAAGAGGACATGGGACTTTGGGTATACTACCTTTTTTTTGTTTTCTATTCGGTGCAATCCCTCTGCGTGAGGGATGCCAAGCGGCCGGGTAACTTAACACACGAGTGCACACGTACGTAGATAGGCGTGTAGATGCGCGTGTAGATCTGCGTGTAGATATCCACGTAGATATGTACGTAGATTTGTACGTAGATATGTACGTAAATATGTACGTAGATATGTACGTAGATATGTACGTAGATATATATTCACGTAGATATGTGCGTAGATGTATTAAGTTCCATGTAGTTAGAAGCTCATGAATAATTTTTTTGCACTTGCACGCAGTGGCTCGTCTCCTCTTCTTCGTCATCACCCGTTTGTGTATACCGTTTTGTGCGCGCGAGTTAGGTGCGCAGTTTAGATGCCGACTTTTAGAGGGGCAATCCGTTTAGTGTAGATACATCTCGCAGTTGAGGTGAACGCACGGGGGTACACGTGACCAGTCGTGTACTACATGTGGCACATGCAAATTTTCACGAAGAAAAAATATTAAAAATTAAGAGGCAAAAATTTGCCACAACGGTTAAAAAATTACTACCATTAAAAAATCATCAATGTGAGTGAAGTGAAACCTAATGTTAGGGAACCTTCGCAAAAATAGAAAAAAAATTAATTGTTTGAAAAAAAAAAAAAATTGAACTAAGTTTCAGTGCGCTACATTTAAGAATTCAAAACGCGAATTAGTCGATTGCCGTTATAGGAGTTTCTTTTTTTTTCTTTTTTTTTTTTTGTTTCTTTTTTTTTTAGCCACAGTGTTTATTTATAGTTCATTCACTCTCTGTTGAGGTGTTTATCACATTAGCGACAATTTTACGTTTTTTCTGTTTACTCAATTTTTTAATAGAGCACCATGAACGCGTTTCTCCTTTTGGCTATAGTTTTTTCCTTCCTAGGATTTTGTCGAAGTGAGCCCAAAAATGGCAGGGGTGGCGGTAACCCAGAACCGAAGCGCCAAGTGATTAGCAATGCGAAGGAGCTAATGACGAAGATAGACGGAGAGCCAGTGAAGACCCAATACATAACCTATATTTACCACAGCTCTGTATGTTCCTACTGCTCAAAAATTACGGATTCTATAAAGGACAACAAAAATGTCGAAATTATTGATTTTCATGAGGATAGCAATTTGGAAGAGTTAGTCAAGACGGAGAAGCCAATTGTCGTTTTAATGAAAAATATTAACAAGGGAAGTTCCATTGATAGAAGCATTTTCTTCGCAGAACTGAATGAGAAAGGAGGAAAAATTCAGGTCCCAGCTCTCGAGATACATGATTTTATTATGTACGAATCGGATGAAATTATTAAGTTTTACAAATATTTGATAGACAAAGTTTCAGGAGGTGATGATGATTCGGAGAAGTCACAGGAGGAATGAACATTTGTCTTTTTTTTCCCCCCTTGGGATGGGGGAAATAGGGGGTGCAATGAAATAGTTCTTCTACATATAATGCCATAAAAAAGTGTGGGCACTGAAGGGAAAAAAACTTCTTCGAAGAAGACTTACATAGCATCGAAATGGTGAAGCATACTGATATAATTCTTTTTCTTACATATGTTTTTTCAAAGGAACGTTAATACTTCGATTGATACAGTATACTGAATATACTGTGTGGAACTCACCGCAGGTGTGTTTACATCGGCTGCATGAGGCAAAACTTGTTATTTGTGGCTTAGGAAGGGAGAATATGATCTACGTGTTCTCCTATTACCTTCTCGGTGGTGCCCTTTTTTTGTCATGCCCATAAAAATGGAAAAGAGCGAATTGGATTTTTCTTTTCAAGTACCATATTTGGAGAAGTTTTTTTGTGACATAGTTACACACACAGAGAGTGATGTCATGTTGTATAGAATGAGTTAACATATCTGTATCCCCTTCGTGGGTTCCACCAAGTTTATGCGAAAAAGTGTAAATGGGGGCAGACACCTAATGATTGGAAGTAAATATAAATAAGAATTACTCAACTGAACACTGTTCGCGTGGAAAGTGTCAGTCCACCCGGATTGGTGACCTTTTTTTTTTTCTTACTGGAGCTGTTACGCTTAATTGGAGCCACAATACGGGAAAAAGGCACATTTACATTTACGCATTTGTGGAAATGGTTAATTACGCGAATAATTGTTCAATTGAACACCTATCCATAGATGTGCTTTTTCCCTTGTGCACTTTTTTACTTTATCACATTGTTGATATAGGTGCCTCGAGAAATACAATAGCGTTTGTTTTGCGTCTTTTTTTTTTTTTTTTTTCCTGTTCATATTTTCTCGTAAAAACGAATAACCAATTTAGTAGCCACCTATACTGATGTAGAATCCATTGCATCTTCACCTTAGAGGAAATTGTCAGCGCAGCCAAAGAGTTGCCACTGCATTAGCTGGGGAAGACAGTCCGACCGACCTTGCGCTTGTGCTAGGTTATCTGAAGGTTTTTTACGGTGTGTCCCCACCCGTTTGGCATTCACTCTCAGGTGAAAACATTTCAAATTTTGTGACTTTAAAAGTGAAAGGAGGAAAAAAAAAAACGTTTACTAAAAAAAAAGGGCTTAGCTCTGCCATGGGGAAGAGGATACACTTTCCCAGGTGACAATGCCAAAACGGGCACATCAGAGGAATCACTACACAACTGTGGCATTTCAAAAAACCACAAAAAGAAGGGAAACGGATGACAGGGGGGGAGGAAGGAGGGGGGGTTACCAAAAAAAGGGAAAAAAAAAAAAATGTACACATAAAAATCCCAAATGGATGAGAGAGCATCCCATTTTTACCACCCATATTTATCGTTCGTGGTCCTTCTTTTGCTGTAATTTGTCTTTTGCAAAATTTCGTATTCCTTTTCCACAGCTTCTTTTGCTAGCCAGTTTATCTGATGTTTCCGCTTTTGTTTATTCCCGTGAATGATTACCTTATCGAAGGTGTTGCTAGCTGCATTGTACACCTTTGTCTTTATGTTATATTTCTGACTTCTGTTCTTTTCCTCTGGCATGGTGGGCTTCCAATCGCTGAGAATTTGTCTCTGGTCTATCACAGGGATGTTTTCCAGATCCACGTTGATTTCTTTCTTCGTTGAAAAGCCAAAGTTGGTGAGGGACAGTTTATTTAGGCTTCCCTTCGGATCGGTAGGTACGCCGCAGTTATACACATACTGGCCACTGCCATCATATGGGTACTGCCTACCTAGACCTGAATTGAAATTCTGAAAAGAGCTTTTCCTGTCCCACGGGGGCTGCTGACAGTTTTCCTGCGTAGGGTTGTCTCCCCAACTGGGGCGTGCATTATATCCCCTATGCAATGAACTTTGCGAATTTTTTATATTGTAGTCAATCTTTCCAACCATATGTGAAGATTTATTTTGGCTTGAGCTTTCACTTTTCCTTTGGCACTTATTCTGTGGCGAGGGGGATGTACGTCTTTTTTTTTTGTCATTTTGGTGTTGGCTAGCTGGTTCCTCCTCTTGGTAATTCATTTTGGTTTTTTCTCCCTCGGGATTACTTCGCAGGGGTGAAGTGGGCTGTTCTTCCTCCTTCTCCTTTGGGATCTTCCCGTGATGCCCTCTACTTTGTTGTGTTTGCTTCTTTCCCTGCAGCGCTTCACCTTCATCATCGGGAATATCATCACTATGATTATCATTATCAGTGTTATCCTCCTCCTCGGCTTCACTATCGCTTTGAGTGTCCCCCTGATGTTTTCCCCTTTGGCGAGGGGCACCTCCCTGCGTCAGGTCCTCTCTTTGTTGGGACGCCTCTTCGCTTTCTTCATCACTGGAGTAGTACGACCCCAGCAGGTTTTGCAGATTCCGCTTCGATTCGGCATTGTTCGAGTTTCCCCAAGAAGTGGACAATTCATCGCAGGGGATTGGTTTCTTCTTCGTAAATTTTTCTAATTCGTCTTCGTTTTTGTTTTCCCCTTTTTGGTTTTTTCCCTGATTTGTCGATTTCGCGTGGTAGCCCTGTGTCACCATTTGGCGTCCTTGCAGGTGGCGAGGACCTTCTCTCGTGCTGTCCTTCTCATCGCGCTTCATGTTGTGTTATTCTTGTTGTTCCTGTCGGTCACGCGTTACGGGATTTGGCATCGTGTTCTGCGCCGCATCACATTTTTTTGCATTGTTTTCTGCATTTTATGCTTCCTCCTTTCTGTTTGCAGTTTGGCGTGGAAAAAGGAAAAAAAGTTGGCTGCGAAAGTACGTCACTTTTCTTCTGCTTGATGGCACTTTGTGCATTTGAAAAATTATTTTTTCTTTCTTTCTTTAGATCTTTCTTTCTCTCTCTTTCTCTTTCTTTCTTTATTATTTTTTTTTTTTTTTTTTTTTTTTTTTGGGGGTTGGGTGGGAAAATACGTACACTTCTTTTGCGGCGCCGTCACAGGATCCTCTCTGCAAGAGAAGCAGGAAGCCAATCTTGCGTGGGCTGTAGGGGCACATTTTTCGCATCCACGGGTTAGCAGCACGTCGTGCAGCCACTCTTAGCACGCGACTGGAGGAGGGAGAAAATGGAAAGGCTGAGATGATGGGGTAAGATATGCGAATTTATATCATTTAAGAGAGCAAGATGGACATAAACTAACACCAGAAGATAAAAATGAACAGATGAGATGGAGGGGAGAAAAGTAATCTGCTTCTTTTAGTATGCTTTTTCTTTCCCCCCTTGGTTGAAAATTCGTCTGCAGAGAGGAAGAAAATGTTTTTGAAGTTAGCGGTATTTTTCCTTGTTCATGTTTTTATCACCTGCAAAAAGTGTCATTCGTATTTTTTAAAAAATAAGTATTTTGAAAATGTGTTCTTCGTGAATTCGCACATAAGAGGTTTTAGCAAGAATGACGAGAAGAAGGCGGTGAAAATACAGCGCAACAGAAAAAGGGGTGTGTTTTATTTTCCCCAGAAAATATGTGCCTCCGGGAGGAGGGGTGTGCACAGGTGGGCTAGGCAGAAGGGGGGCAATTCTTCTACAAGGTGTTTTTTTAAGTCAAATGGGGGAGTGGCCCTTTTTCCACGGAATGGGAATGATAGTGGTGGAAATGACGCCGGTGAAACCCATCTGAGCAGCCCAGCTGCAGGTGACTGCACGCGCGAAAAGCGCGGAAGCAAACTTTTCTCCGAAAACTTTGAAAGAGTGTTTAAGGAAAATTTCGACGAAAGCTGCCGCATGAAGAAGAGCGAGCTGATCTCGATCTTAGCCTGCATCTGCACCAATATAGTCATAGAGTTTTTAAAAATAAGGGAGGAGAAAAAGACAGAACATTTTGACTACCCCTTTGACTATAGCCTTATGAACATCCTAAAGTTGGTGAACTTTGAATATGACGTGAATGAGGAGCTTCAGAAAAAGAGGAAGAAACAGAAGAGAGAGTTCAGCAGGAGGAAGTTCAAGGGAAGGGGGGTAGAAATGGGTACGATGGGAGAAGGCATAGTTCGTGAGAGGGGTAGCGGACGCGACGGAAGGGGACAGAATGAAACAGGCAAACCCCATTTAGGAGGACCCCTAAATGAAGGCGGCTACGAAGAGACAGAGGAAGAAGTCAACATAAATATCGACAACAAAAACACTAAAGAAGAAAATGAAAAATTGGACGAGTATATTAAAATGATGGAATTCAATACAATGGAAATTAAACATATTGAACCTTATATAGACCTTTTCTTCGGAAAAGAGACATTTCAAAAAGTTTTCGTAAAGAATGGGATCGATATACACAAAATTTACGATAAGCTAAGTGAGGCCCTGTTTGATAAGTGCCAAGAGAAAGCAAACGTGATGGAACTACAGAAGTTTGTCCAACACGAGGAAAGAAATATGCACAAGAAGAAGAAAATTCATGTAAGGAATGCCTCCACGTCATTTGATCAGTATATGGAAGGTCTAGGCAGCTTGGAGGAGAGCAGGGGGGTGAGTGAGGTCGAGAGAATCCTCTACCACGGGGAGGTACCCTCAGATGGGGAGTTCACCTCAGATGAGGAGTGCACCTCGGAGGTGGCAACGAAAAAGAGGAAAAAAAAAACCAGGGGAGATGGAAATATTATCAACGGGTTGAACAAGAGTGGGCAAAGGGATGGTGATCATTTGGGGGTTGATCTGGGGGATGGACCGGAAACCGACGGGGACTCCCCAGATGGGGGTAGCAGCAGTGGGGGTGGCAGCCATGGGGGTAGCGTCGACAGGAGCGATGACACCAGCGGTGACAGCAGCGGTGGCCCTGGAGTTGAAGATTCCCCTGGAAGTACAGACCAAGGCAGCCAAGATGCTGGGGGCGAGGGACGGCGAGGGGGGCAGGAAGATTTCTCGGGACGAGAGGACGAGCGAAGGCAGGAAGGATTCCAGGGCAGGGAGGAGCACCAGGAGGGGAGGAGTGCCAGAAAGGCTGGCATGGAATTCCTGAATGGAATTTCGTACGCGTTGATAAACAAGGAGACAAAGATGGAAGAAGAGGGTGACCCATCAGTGGAGATAAAGAGTGACGCGTCAGTGGAAGACCCAAGTGGCGACGCAGAGGGGAAACCCCAGGGCAATGTCGTCCTGATAAAATTCGTGTACGATAACAAATACGCGTGCGAGTTTAGGACGGACCTAGGTGTGATAGCCTACGAGGGGGTAGGAACGAAATCACCAGATGATATAAAGGAGGGCATAAAGAAAATGTACAATCGCGTCAGCGGTGGGGACGTTTTATCCGACTCCGATTTGATTAGAGGAGGCGCTTTCAAGGGAATATTCGAAGAGGTAAATTTTGAGGAACTCTATGAGATGCCTTACAAGAAGCGATTTGCACGAAAGCAAAGCATCATTAGGGAAATGAATGGCTCCGTTGTGGCGAAAAAGGGAGTATGCGAAATCGATGCATACCCTTTGCTGTATGGCTACCTGAAGGTATGGGAAGAAGACTTACATTGCTACGAGTTGAAGAAGGTGGAAATTAGTCACATCTGTGGGGTAGAGCCAGAGGAAAAAAAAGGTGGAGAAAATGTGCTAAGTGGAAAGATGAAGTACAGCTTTTTTCGCAATTACGATGAGAAGGAGAATGATCAGATGGATGGCGAGAGGGGAGGCGACATCGATGACGTACTAATCGATAGCGACAGGTACAGACAAATCGTGCGCGCGAACGAGGACAGGGCGAATGGAAAGATTTACCACTTGCTGGGAGAAGGAGACTTCTCAAACAACGACTATATTTCGTTTAAAGACAAACTTTTCGTAAACAATAGGAAAGAAATTAACTGCTATGAGGATTTAATTACAAAGTTGAGGTGCAACAATTCGAACTTAAGTGTAACCATCCTGAGTCGGTTGGACAGGATAAAGCAAGATCTCTGCTTTGTGTCGGGTGAGGAGTTTTTAAAAAATTACACATTTGACGAGGAAGACCAATTCTTCAACTTCGACAAAATTGTGCACAGGTGTTTGGTTGAGAGTAGGTACTGTTCGATGTTTGGAAGGGAAGGTGATGGACTCAAAGGAGGAGAAAGAAATTTTAAATTGTCTTGCCATCGTGATGGTTTTTCAGGCGGTAAGAGGAGGGAAAGTGCCTTTTGGAACGTTAGGGAGCGAAACGTTTTCGTACCACAAGTAAGAAATGGGATGACCCATCTGCCACCACGTCTAGAGAGGGCGCTTTCCATTGATGCAAAGGTAAGTGCCGAAGAAAGTTGGAAAAAAAAGCAAGAAAGGGGAAGGAAGAAGAAAAAAAAACACGCCGAGGATGCTGATTTGGTCAGCAGCGAGAAGGAAGAGAAGGACCCGTTTAGCGACGAAATGGACGAAGATTTGCTGCGCTTTGAAAACATAGACAACATTATGGAGCTACATGGGGAAGGAGACGAGAGGAATAGCAGCGGCTCGGAAAGTAACACGACTGACCTGTTCAATGACGAAGTGACCAGCCAAGTGATAGAAAAGCTAAGACGCCAACAAAATAGGAGTCATGAGAAAAGCAAAAACTATCTGGAAAAAATGCTGGAGAGGCAAAGAGGAGTAAACGATTTTTTAAGTCTAGAAAAAGCACAAGAAAGTGTAAAAAAAAATTTGAGCGTGGTAAACTATGAGGAAGCCTTTAAGCAACTAAAGAGCCAATTGAAGGGGAAGTCCAACAGGAAACGACAGGCAAGTGGATATGAGGGCGCAGTGGCGGAGGATGCCCGTGTAGAAGAAACAGGGCTGAGCGACGCAGATGATAAAGAAATCGAAAGGCAAATTAAAGGAATACTAAAAGGCAAGAACTTAAATGAAGAATCATATCGGTTAGATCGCTCTGAAGGAAGAGGCGCAGTGGACACTGAAGAACCTACACAGAAGGAAGACCAGAAACAAGACGAGGAAAAGAAAAAGATCGAAGAATTTTTTAAAAACATGAGAATCGAAGTGAAGTTGAGTAGGGACATGTGCGTGGGATGCGGAATACCCTTTCAGTCGTCTGACCAGAAGAGGTTCGGCTTCTTGAAGAGACATGTCTACGAGAGGGTTGTCAGCAGGGATGAGGGCTTTGACAAGAGGGAGATACTGCGCCATATTTACCAAGGAGGGACGGAGGAGAAGTGTGCAAAGGAGGGAGATTTGATTGGTCAAGGGGAGGAGAAGCTGTTCGCTCAGCTGGGCAGCAAGCTGATTCACCAACTGGGCGGCCAACCTGAGGAGCAGAACCGCAAGCAGAAGCTGCTGGGCGAGTTTCACAAACTGAGAGGGGAAGCCATCAGCAAGGTTGTGCAGCTGGGGAGGGCCGACACCTCTCAGGATGGAAGCGGCACCTCTCAGGATAGAAGTGGCCTTTCTCAGGATGGAAGTGGCATCTCTGTGGATGGAAGCGACCTCTATGGGGGGGTCCAATCTTCGAAATGCGACAGCACACAGGGAAAAAGCAGCAGCATCATACAAGTCAATGTAGGGCAATCAACAGGAGAGGAGACGAATGAAGAGAAGAAGTTCTACTTGTGCGAAAGATGCTTCAATTTGAGATACAAAAATGACATAAAGGAAAACATGATAATTAATTACACAAATAAGAACGAAATTAGTGCCCAAGATTTTGAAAAGTACGTAATAAATATTTTCAAGAAAAGATGTTTTATAATTTACATTGTAGACATTTTAGACTTGTATATTTATTCTAATTTGCGAAATTTATTTTTTTTATATAAGATGCACTCAGATAAGGGGAAAAGTGAAGGCTTCTTCTTTTGCATAAATAAGGTTGACCTTTTACCTGACTATAAAGAATTCACTGTTAAGAATTACGTGCACAATTTTTTACGGAGCAATAAGATAAATGTGCCGTTTCGGAACATCTTTTTGGTGAGCGCGAAGACGGGTTACAATGTGAAGAACCTGATTTACACGGTTTATGTGAGGAGCAGGGTCGTGCGCAAAAGGGGGAAGCGACGCCGCGATGGGGGCAGAGCGGAAAGCGGCCATGGTAACGAAGGCGAGGCTAACAAGGGAGAGGCTAACAAGGGAGAAGCTAATAAGGGAGAAACTAATAAGGGAGAAGTGAAGGGTGACGATGACTATGACGAAGTGGATGGTGATTATGACGAAGTGGATGGTGATTATGACGAAGTGGATGGTGATTATGACGAAGTAGATGGTGACTCTGACCATGACGATAGCGAAGTGGACGGTGATGAGGTTAAGCGTGCCGAGCTCGGTGAACTGGCCCCCCCGGGAGAAGCATCGAGCAAAAAGAACAAGTTCTTCCTCAAAAACGTCAACATCTACATCGTCGGAAATGCCAACAGCGGGAAATCTTCCCTCATTAATTATCTACTGAAGAATGTAAAAAAAAAAGACAACCAAAACTTCCAAATTAGCAACAGCATCATTCCAGGAACAACTCTGAAAAATATACAAATAAAGTTAAGCAAACACATAACCATTAACGACACCCCAGGAATTATTTCCAGCCAGTCGCTTCTTTCTTGTCTCAACTTTGATGAAATGAAATACGTGGTGTGCACAAAGTTGAAGAAGAAAGTGTCATCCATGTACATAAATAAAAATGATTACATTTTTATCGGGGGACTTGTGTACCTTCACATTTTAAATATTAAGAAGTATTATGCCATTATGTCTTTTTTTATGTCCGAAAAAATTCCAATCATTAAAAGGAAAAACTTCTCCAAAGACGCAGGGAAATTTTTGAGGGAGAAGATAAGCAGCGGATTTCTTTACCCCCCTTTCTCAGTAGAAAGATTTGACCAACTGAACAATTTCAAAGATTGCTATTTTAATATTACAAATCCGTGCGTCGATCGGGACAGTGGTAGTTACGACATTCATATACAGGGGTTGGGGTACATTACTTTTTACTCATTTGAGAATATCGAATTTTATTTGTACACGCTGAAAAATGTGGATGTCGTTTCGAGGAGCTCCCTGATGCCGTATCATAAGAGGTATGGCAAGCTGAACATCTCCAGGGGGGAGTTGTAGCGATGGGGCGATCCTCTTAACGTAGGAGGGGAAGGGGTAGAGAGACAGACAGAGAAGTCGGAAAAAAGAGAAGAAGAAAAAACTACTACATCCCAGTGTGTTTGTTACGTGGCGTGAGTGTTGCGCCGAGCTGTTTGTTGGTCTTGGCTGCCAAACATTGTGCGTATTTTCCCAGCTACCTTTTTGCCAACAGGACTGCTCATATGTGGACCCGTTTGACTTTTTCTTTTTTTTTTTTTGTTTTTATTCATCCCCATTTGATTAGCCCCTTGCGATAACTTCGTGGAGGTGGCCCTGCGCGGCGAAAAGGGTATAACAATTGGGAACGCGCAAAAGGGAAAAAAAAAAAAAAAAAAAAAAAAAGAAAACAATTTGCACAAATCACCAATAAGTTTTTTAACATAAAAATGTTGGAAAAAAAAAAAGAGTAAGCAAATCAGCAATTCCGGTATAGGTACTTAAAAATTGTTAAAGTTTGCGCAGTATCGATGATGAGGGCCAGGACAAGCTAACGTGGGGAATGTACTCAAAGGAGAGACACATACACGTTCTGTCTGCTAAGCGAAGTACTGCTCTCCACGCGCACATATCACAGCGGCTGATTATTCTTTGAGTTGAAAAACTCGCGGTAGGAAGGATTTGCAATAAGCAACTCGTTGTGGTTGCCAACGAAGATGTTATTCGCACTGAAGAAGATAATTTTGTCCATGGTTTGGAGATTTTCCATGACGTGTGTAATAAAAAAGGTGGTTTTTCCGAGGCATAATTTCTGTAGCGCTTTCTCTATGGATTTTTTATTTTCATTGTCTAAATTGCTTGCATGCTCATCAAGGACGATAATTTTTGAATTTTTTAAAAAGCATCTAGCTATACAAATTCTTTGTTTTTCTCCAATGGATAATTTGGTGCCTCTTTCCCCAACAAGAGTATCATACTGCTTATCCATTTGCAAAATTTTTTCATGCAATTCCGACTGGACGCAAGCATCAATCATTTGTTTATCTGTACATTGAAAATTGCCATACTTGATGTTGTACGAAATGGTGTTGTTGAAAAGGATGGTGTCTTGAGGAACGACACTTATGCTTTTTCGCAACGTGTACAGATTGATGTTTTCGATATTTTTGTTATCAATGTATATATTGCCACTGTTTATTTCGTAAAATTTTAGCAGTAATTTTATGAGGGTGCTTTTTCCCAGTCCGCTTTTCCCTATGATGGCTACCTTTTCTCCGTCCTCAATGTTACACGTGAAGTTTTGGAAGATGTAGTTATTTTCCTTCTGATTTGGGTCGGTCTTGGGTTCAATCGCTTCCGAGGTGAGACAACTCGTTTGGATGTTCTCGCAAAGTGTGCTCTTTAAGTTGTTCTTTATTTCGTCGCTCATGGGGGGAATTGGCTGCTCCCCTGAGTTGAGCCATCTTGGGGGGAGGAAGAAAAACTTATCTCTAATGGGTTTGAGCAGTTCGGAGAATCTGGATATGCTTCTTGGAGGCATTTCATCCTGATTGGCTCCTTCACTTTTTCGAAGCTCCGAGTCGTTTTTTTCCTCCATGGGAGGATACTTAAACGAGACGTTTTCAAATTTGATGTTGCCAGTTTGAATTTCTAATTTGCTGGAATAGTCCAGAGACTGAATTTTCTTGACAAAAATTTTGATCATGCATTCTATGTCGACAAGGCTCAGTTTGGTTTCGCGGTAGATCGTCCCAAACATGTTCAGGGGCATAGCTAGCTGAAACAGAAGTGTGTTTACGAGGATGAGGTAACTAAAGGGGAAAACATCATTGGCGATGTTTATATATGTTAGGTAAAGGCAGAGGAAAAGATTAAAATTTAGGATAATCTGTTGGCCAAAATTTAGGACGGATAAAGATTTCTGAACATTGATGGCTTCCCTTTCATATTTCTTTTGCTCTTTCATAAATTTTTTCAATTCGTGCATTTCGTTTGTGTAGTATTTTACTTGTTCAACATTCTGGATTGAATCTAAGAAAATATTAAACGTGTTCTGTTCTGACTTGTTCATAAATTTCCTGATGATGGTTCTTCTTTTGGTGACAAGGGTGGTAAAGAGGATATACAGAAACATATTCAGGCAGGTAACGAGGGAAACGCTGTAGTGTATTTTGTAGGTTAATATGTAGAGGTATAAAACAAATTCGATAATTATGGGAATAATTTGAAACACCAACACGTTCAGCAAGTTGGTGATGCTTTTACATCCCCTGTTAAAAATGAAAGACAGCTCTCCGTTTTTTTTGGAGAATATATAACTCAGGTTTAAGTTGTGAATTTTATAAAAAAATAATTTACTCACATAGGTGGATATTCTCTGACTTATCGTATTAAAGACGCTATTTCTCAATTCGTTTAAGCCTGATGACAGGACACGTGAAAGGACGTAGGTTAGAAGAATCATTACACTTGAGTTGCTCGATAATAGCGGTCCATCCAAGTGGGGAGTCAAACTCTTTTCCAAATTGACATTCTCAATAAAGGAGGACAGGAGTATTGGCGTATATATAATGGATATTTTGGAACATAGCAGAAAAATGAAGGAAAAAAAAATCTTTATTTTCAGCTCTTTATTTTTGTGTATAAAATTTTTAAACACGTACACTAAGATTTTTATGTTTATGTTTATTTTGCTATTCTTATTTTCGTTTATCTTTTCCAGGTTGTTCAATATTTTTTCGAGTTCCTTTATTTTTAGCTCTTCGTATTCTTCATGGGGGGGGTCTGGGCATTCCCGGCCGGGGCTACCATTCGAGGCGAGGTTGCTACTAGGGGTAGGATTGCCATTCGCAGTAGGATTGCTACTCGCGGTGGGACTGCTACTGGCAGTGTGATCGCTCCTGTAGGCGCCCCATTCAGATTCGCCCCCCTCCTTCTCGGCTTTGTCCCGGGAAACGGCTCGTTCCCGTTGGCTCTCCTTCCCCACGTGCGTTCCAAACCATTTCAAGGGAACATACAGATGTAGACACTGGTTTGTTATCCCCCTTTGAAGAGGGTAATACGCGGGATGCACCACACCATTGCACTTGGCATACTTCCGGGGGTGAACAAGTTCGCGATGACGCTCTTCATTTTTTCCATCTCTTTTGTTGTGATTGGCTGGACGGGGGGAACTGTTCTTGTGAGCTTCTCCCTTTCGGCTGCTATGTGTGTGGCTAAAATGGTGGTACGCGCGGTTTAGGGTTGACCCATTTTTTTGGAGATACTTTTCTGGATGGTAAAACCTACGGTGGAGGCAATACGCCGCGGCAGCAGGGTAGCTTCTACTTCCAGCGAGCCCACGGACCAAGGGGGTGCTCTCCTTAGCTACTTCAGTACCCGTCGAGTTGTGCGCTTTCTTTATTTTTTTAATTTTTCGTAACAAATAGGAGGAGATGTTTCTTTTTAGAGAGCTCGGGATGGGGTCATTTTGGGCGTTCTTCTGACACTTGTGATTAGTGTGATGGGTAGCTACGAAGGTAGTGTAAACGTGCTCTGCTATTTTTTGGGTTCTTTTCCCGTATCCGCAACTGACGAGGTGCTTTTTTTTGTTTAAAGTTGAAACATGTTGACAAAAAAAGTGTTGTGGTAGGTGTGCATTTTTCCTGAAGCACTTGTAACTTTGCATATTTCAGAGGTCTGTTTTTTTGGTCCCTATGGCTGGATGCATGTCCTTGAGGGGAGGGAAGCCAAGAAGGAGTTCCACCACAGGGGCATATTATATGTGTACAAAATGGCACACATGTATCATTCACATATGTGCACAATGGCTATGGAGGTTCGTCAAAATGGTTGATCGAAGGACATGCGCATGGGCAGGAAGGTGTCTTCCTTTTTTTGCGCTAACCCCAAGGAGTACGACTTGGTCTGTTCTTCCGCCTTTGTAGCGCTGCAAAAATGATATGGCATGCGTTGCAGAAATGATTTGCCTAGCTATGCAGAAATTATAGGGACTGCTTTGCGTAGAAAGCACCACACCAAAACGGCTTATTATTACTCACTACGACATGAGCAGCCGTTTCTGTATACACACCCTATCATATGTGTGAGCGTAACATTGGAGGGTGTATGCTTGGCTGCATGGGGGCTGCTAATACGCAAGAAGGGGCCCAAAAGTTGTAAAAAGATAGAAGAAGGAGTGAAGGGAGGTTATTATGCAAGTTCCGCTTTCATGTCATGATGAAAAATATAAATAAAAAAAAATAATGGTACTTGTAACTTATGTTTCCCACTTGGGCGAGAGGACATAAAACGGGGAAGTAACATTTATTGCAGAAAAAGGCTACTCCTCTTTTTCTATATCATAAAAAAAAAAGAAAAAAATATAAGTCATCATATAAACATATGTAGTTTCTTCCAACCTTGCGTTCGCACAAATAATATGCCGTCACAGCTGCAGGCTCTGGTGGCAAAAAAGCTACAACGATGGAGGGAAGAAAAATTCACGCAGAAAAAAAAAATGTATAAATATACTACATATGCTTGGGCACACGTAAGGCATGTACATTTGCATACATTTTCAAAAAGGGGAAAACGACGAAAAGTGCAAAATGGGTATAAGAGGGTTTCTCCTTTTTTTGATGAAAAAAAAAAAAAAAAAAAATTCATGAATATTTCGCCTTTGTAGAAAAAAAAAAAGAGTGATGAAGAAAATTCCCATGGACGCCACAACTATTTTTAAATTATTGCCACCACTCGGTTTTGTTTTGCAATCAAATCGTTTGAAGATACATACCTCGCCCGTTCTATGCATATAATTTATTCACGTTGATGTGACCTTTTTGGCGTTATTGTTCAGTTGCCGCATGGGTCATTACATGTAGAAACGTATGTATATTTTCCCGCTGGTTACCTTTACCGATTGTGGTTAAGCCATTTTGGAAAAGGAAACGGAAGAAGAAGAGTCATCGAGGGAGGAGCATGCGAAATGGGCGTTTTTTGGGCAACCCGACGTTTCTCATTCATACGCCTTTATAAAAAAAAATATATTCATATTGTTCGTAAAGATCTGTATGTGGATAGTTACTGAATGCGGAAAATGAACACAACGACAAGTAACCAAAGAAGCCACTGTTCGTAAATTTGCCTCCCCAATTTACGCTACGGCCTCCCCTTTTTTAAAAAAAATAGGATATACTTCTCAAAAGCCACACCAAAGAGAAAAATGTCGTTTTTCCAGCCAGTAATATTGACCCATAAGAAAAGAAAGATCAAAGAAAGCAATGATTTTCTATTCGACTTTAAAGTTTTGAGCTCTGGAAATGACAAGGGATGTGTCAAGTCGATAAGCATTTGTAGCAAGTTCATTGCGATTGGTTGCAGCAATGTGGTAAGGCAGAAGTGGGAGTTGTAAGGGGGGCTCCTACGCGGTGCTGCTAGTACGAGCATTTGCCGGGATCCCCCTCGCAAAAGAGAGAAACGAAGAAGCGGGGTACACGTGCATATCACCGTACCACCACCCTGTGACGGTTGAACCTAACGCAGATGACTGCACATTTGAGCGTATCTGTACATCCATGCTGTGAAAGGAGGAGACACAAAATTGTATTTTTATATATAGTTTATCACCTTACGGAATGACCCTCTCTTCACGCACGTTTTACTTTTTCTTTCTCCTCCCTGCTTGTGCCCCTGCTTTATGCCCCTGCCTCCGTTAGGTCATCCTGAACAGCATAACCGGAGAGAGATTAAATAAGAGGTACCAGTGCCAAGAAGGTATTACAAAATTGAAGTTCCGAGATGCCGAGATGCTGGGAGTTGGGTTAGAAAATGGGATCATAGAACTCGTAGGAATATTTTGCTTTGGAAGAATAAAAAGCCTGAGTGGGCACAAAGCAGCAATTAATGATTTAGTCTTTAACTCCAATTTTCAAACCTTATATTCTTGCTCTCGAGATTTTACCATTAAAATATGGAACATATGGGAAGGCATCTGTGAGCGTACGTTAGATTACCACATTGACAATATAACGAGTATTTGTTTGCATACGTTTGATGGAAGTGATGGAGATCCCCATCTAATCAGCTGCAGCTATGATGGTTATGTGTATGTATATAACTTAAGTTTGAAGAAACAGGTGAAGCAGATAGAGTTAGACGAACCAGTTGACTGCTTAAATATATTTCAAAATAATTACATCGTTTTATCGGTGAAGAATGTAATTAAATTTTACAAACTGGAGAATCTCGAATTTGTGAAAAATGTGATAATTTCAACCAAGACTTGTTTTTATTTGGGGAACTTTAAGCATTACCTTGTGGCCGCCAGTCTGGATTTGTCCATCTATTTCGTGGATCCCTTCTACAAGGGCATGAAAGTACGTGCATGAGCGGTGTAGTTATGTTTTTCCTTCGTGAAGGTTCCTAAAACTGGGGAAAATTTGCATCAGGAATGTGTGCAAATAGGAAAGAAATAAAGGGGGGGGGAGGAAGAGAGAAACTCCTTGCGAGGTGATGCCACATTTGGGAAGTAACACATTTATTATATCTTCTGCGCTTCCCCCCAATTTACCGAAACGGCACCTATAATGGGAAAACACATATGTGTGAAAAATGTTAATCGATGGAAATCATTTTAATTGCCTCCTTTTTGCAGAGAATAAAAGTCGTGAGCATTGCTAATTTTTTGAATGCCCCTAAATCGGTTGACTTTTCAGATGGAGTACTAGCACTGGGAGAAATGTACGTCTGAGAGGGGAATCCTTATGTCAGGATTTCCGTGCGTGTAGTGGTACCCCTTTTTGCGCCGCTTCGCATGCACACAGAACGGGCCTACTTACGAACGCCCATTTTTTTACCTCCCACACAGGAATGGCAAATGGCTTATCGAGGTGTACAACGAGAAGGTGAAACAGAAAAAACAGAAGCGTAAGGAGAGCGACCTTCTGGTGGATATTCCGGTATGGGCGCAATGAAAAGTTGACGCGAGAAAAAATAAAACAAAATAGGAAAACACAGAACAAAATAAGAAAACATGAGACAAAATAAAATACAACAATAGCAGCGGCAGCCACATAGAAAAAAAACCCTTGTCGCAAATTCTATGAAGTTATTCCCCCCGCATTTTAACAAAACTTCACATTTTTAATGTACTACCCCCATTTTAGGAGGTGATTTATTTGTTCTCTAACTCAGAGATAAACAACTACCTAAAGAAGTTCAAATATCATGATGCCCTGATGCTGGTGATAAAGAAAAAGTAATAAAGCTTTGTTGGAAGATGCTTCGAAATAGACTCCTAAGAGGAGGAAGCAAAGGAAAAAAGAAAAAAAAAGAAAAAAACTGCTTACATGTCTGCGTTAGTTTCTGTTCATTCGTAACCTGCATGTGTTGTTTTTTCACCCCATTTTGTTAATTTTTTTTCCCCTCAATATGTGCAGCCCCGAAGCAACGCTGTCTCTGCTGGACTACTTCTCGAAACACAAAGTTATGATCCCCGCATGTCGAACCTACTCCATCGAGGACACCATCAAAGTTTTAACTTTTTTCAGAAAAAAATTCGTAATGGACGTGTTAATGTTTGAGTTTTTCTTTTCCTTTTTCCGTAAGTTGTCGCCCCCAATGAGAGGAGCATATTTTTCGCCTTTGAAAAATGAGCACCCCTTTTTTTTCCCCATTTTCTGCATATACGTGTTTATTTTTTTTTCCGATTTACGCAGACGTAAATAAGTGGATTGCCACTACGAGGAATGCCAAGGTGTTGGACGAGCTGAACCTCTTGAAAAGGGTACAAAGGGAGAGACTAGCAAACTGACAATGTGGCCAAGCGGCCAAGAAGCTAGTTTATGTAAACCTTCGCAGTGGGAGAGTGACAAATGAGAAAGTTCTGCACGTGAAGAGCGTTGCTCCTTTTTGTTTGTTCCCACCCGATCTCATCCCCTTTTGCCCCTTTCCCCATTCGATCATTTTCACCCCCTTGTTTTTTCCCCCACCCCAACAGGGCTTTGAGAACACGCAGAATTTTATGAAGTATTATCATAATTTAAAAGACATCGCGGATTTTCTGAAGAGTTAAATGGGTGTCTTTTTGCACACACGAGTAACTACCTCTGCACGCGTTCGGCATTTTGCGCAATTGGCTTTGCCGTTATACTATGTTACTCTCTCGTTTAGTCTCTTTTTTACTCACTTGTTTGCTTTTTGTTTGTTTTTTTTCTTTTTTTTTAGCACTCTGTTTGTCATTACAGCACAAACATCATTTGAGAGGGGCACATTTTGTTAAATCGTTGAAATGTAGTCCCTTTTTTCAACGCCATTTTGTTTCCATTTTTTTTAATAACGCTTGCGCGGTTTTCTGGGCATACACCAGGCCCACAATAAAGTATAACGAATAGACGACAAAGTATAACGAATAAACGATAAAGTATGACCAATAAACAATAAAGGATAACGGATAAACGATGAAGGATAACGAATAAACGATAAACAATAAATGGTTAATCCTGTTTGTCTATCCAATTGGACGCGGACCAAACGAAGAAGTTGTCAAAGATGGTCTTTTTTGGGTGAAAAATGTGCGTGCAAATATAGGGAAGTGTGGGGAAGAGTGCCTTGCGAGGCATAAGATACACTCTCCAACAAGTGAATAAATGAAGAACAAATCTTCGAAAGGTTCAAATTGTGCATAATAGCCACGCTCAATGCAGCAATGAATTCGTAATAAGAAAAAGGGGGGTGGTGAAGCAAAACATTCCCTTTGCGGGTACCACTTCTAAGATGCTGCTACCGTTGATAATTTCTGCGGCTCTTCTTTTTGACGCCGACCACGTGGTGCGGATTTTCCGAGTGGCTTCCCGCTTCTTCTTCCTCGAATTATTGCTCTGATGTATATTAAATAAAAAAACTTACATTTGGTAAAGTCATAGAGGTAATTTTTTTCATATTTTTCACGTGCACTGTTTGTAGTTGTGTGCAGCCATTTGTGAGTGTATTTCCCCTTTGGATTGATTTTTGCTTGATAAAGATAGAAAGACCGAGCGATTATTTTGTTAACTATATTTTGGTAAAGTACAAAATGGCTCAGACGAGGTGAGTCGGTGATACCTGAGCATGCAGAATGGTCAATGCTGCTCCGATTTTCACAAAAATTTATTTTTCTTTTTAACAAATATTTGATGGATAGCGTTTGATAGAAGGTGTGGAAGTGATTTTTCACATCACTTTTTTTTAAAAATTTTAGGTAGGCTGGCGAGCTCTTTGGGAACATAGAAATCGGGCAGAATGCATAACTTGCTTCACCGTTTTGTTTAATTAATTTGCTAAAGTAGGTGACTGCGGGACCCAGCGAGAACAGCTTCACATAGAAGTGCATAACTAGGGGGTGCATAAAGTGACCGTTCAGGTGGGCATTCTTACTGAGGAGGAAGAAGAGCTGCTCGATGTCTTTGTTCGAGAGGAAGAGGTTGCACGCAGGGGAGTGGGTAGTGGCATGGTTGGCATTCGCTTCGTTCTCATTCGCTTCGTTCGCCGCCTTCCCCCAGGCGCCTTGGCCGCCCCTCGCAAGGTGCGCGTAATTTTTGCCAAGGATGGCCAGAATTCTTAAAAAGATAAATTGGATTTTCTGGCCTCGCTGGAGGTAGACAAGTTGGTAGAAGGAATAAAGAAGGTCCCGTATCTTTACCGTTTTGGTTTGTTCTATTTTAATCTTATCGATTAGGATTAGGGACGCGCAGTACCTTAAACTATATGCACCGTTGGGTTTCACTGCCACGGCGAAATTGTTAATATGTGAATAAAGCTTTCTCAACAGGGAGTCTAATATTTTGGAGCAATCGAACGTGTGGAAGGAAGATGCTTTTCTTATAATGCAAATAAGAATTGACAAATCTTTTAAATTCTCTGTCTGGTTTAGTATGTCCTGTATGAAGGTTCTTCTGTTACTTAGAGGGATAATGGCGTGGGAGTGACAATTCAGCTTTTGTTGCTGAGTGATGAGGTCTCTTTTTTCCTTATCATTTGCCTGAAAAAATTTGTTTACATACTTTAGGCGTATTTCCTGTACATAGTTCGTGTCGAAGTTTACAAGAATTTGGCACAAGTGTGTTAAAATTTTTTTTTTTTATTTTGTTCCTGCTTCAGACAGAATGGAGACTTATCTTCTGTCTTAATGTTGAGCACGCTGTACAGAAAAACCAATTTGGACTTGTGATTAAATTTGAAGTAATTAAAGAAAAAAATGTCCAAAAAGGTGGCAACCGAAAATATGATGTTACCATTCCCTCGGTTAATTTTTAAATGTGCTGTTACTTTTCCCACATATTTACTTACATTTTCTCTATATGGGTTTTTCTCATTTGTGGTTTTTCTGTCTAGCTCATTGTATATGTACAGGCGAATCAAGTTATCAGCGTAGCTCTGTTCGTCGCAAAAAATGTGTAACTTTTTCCGAGCTGCTGCTTTGCAAATGCGTAATTTAACTCGGGAAAGACTGCTCATTGAAGGAAACGGCTAGGGAAGACGCTCACTTGGGGGGCGGATTTTGGTATGTCGCAGTAGTGATGATTTTAAAAATGCACGGGGTTAGCATCGTGGCCGAGCCCAATTGGCATGGTTAGCGCTATGACAAATTTTTCCCCATGTATGAGACGGATATGCGTACATATAATATCTGCATTGTGGAAGGAGAAAAGAAAAAACAGAAAAAAAAAATCCAAGCCAGTTTGCTACTACATTATGCAGTTCTGTTTACATAAGTTGTCACATAAGAGAAAGGCGTCTTTAAAACTTTTATTCGAAGCCGCTTCTCAGATTTAATTCTGGTTAGCTTTTTCTCTCTTTTTTTTTTTTTTTTTTTCTTTGTGGAAAAGTTAAAGGACAATTATACGGCTGTTCTTCCTCTGCCAATTGCAGGGTTGGCATAATTTCTATCACCATCCTCCACGTAAAGGGAAATATGTGCATACGTGTACTTAAATGAAGAAATGGTCACAAGCTGTGCAGAAGGACATTATATTGTATACATATGCACATGTATTTACATTCATGTTTGCAACGTTTGATCCGCACAGCGATGAATTTTTCTTCTTCCCATGCCCAGGGCAAAAACTTTCGGCGAGAAGGTTGAAAAAAATTGCTCTCAATACACGAAACGGCAATTTTAAAATAGCAGTGCGCGAGAAGGGAAATATTGCATCCCTCCATGTGCCGCTTAACTTTTGGCAAATGTGTTTCGTTTCTCCTTCTGTACGTTTTGAAATAATTTTTCCCTGTTTGTAATTTAAATTGTTTGTTTCCCCCACCCCCCTTATCTTTTTTTCCATTTTCAAATCTGGCAAAAAAGGTTGGCCCAATATTTTTTACCTTCCGTATATATATGTATATATATACATATATATATATGTGCCTATGCGCTCGCACTTGCGCCTGCGCGTATGCAGATGTTTATGTATTTTTCTCTCGCGACGAGGAAAAAAAGGGGAAGGGGAACTCTGCGGAAGCTCATTTAGGGGGAAACGCCTTCGGGTGAGAAATACGCTTTGGCCAGGAGAAGCGTAAGAAACGAGGGAAAACCGCGTGAGGAGCGCTTGGAAAGCCTTTTAATGGCTGCCTCCGATTGTGAAAAAAATGCCTATTTATTTGTGCCGCCTTTTAAAAAGTTTCGTCAACCCTTTTTTTATTTTTTCATTTTATGCATATTAAAGCCCTTGTGCAGAAGCAGTTTGTTGTCCCATTGTGCGGCTTCTAAACGGATGCACTTTAGCCTGTCATAATGAAACTATAGTGAGCATAATTAGGAAGCGTTTTTTTTTTCAGTCTTTTTTTTTTTCTTCCCCTTTTGTGTTTTCCCAAGTGAGAACCAAAATAATTGTATTGCTGCTTACCTGGGAGAAGCGGCAAAGGTGGCTTGAAGCGACGAGCGTAGTCGTCTAGGCCACGTAAACATGCGGAAAAGTGAAAGAAAAAATACAGAAAGAAGTTAGCGAGAAAATATAACCGAGCGGTGGAATAGCCAATTGAACGAGCCGCACCCTGGCGGAAAGCAGACAAAATGAACGACTTCAGCGAGGAATACGATTTTATGCAAAGAATCCATAAAGTCGATGGACACGGCAAGAATGACTACGGATTGAAGGAGTCGAATAAGAAGAAAGACGACGAAGGACATTTTGGCAGGGAGAAATTGGAAAAAGATTTTTATTTAAAAAGTAAGTATGACAAATACAGTAGCACGCTTAGCGGTTTCGAGAAGGATGATAAATTTTTATACATGAACAGATTAAAAAATGAAAACGAGAAGGATATGAAGAAGCGAGAGGCCACTTCCAACCGCAGTAGCATTAACGAGCTAGCCAAGGTTAACGAAGTTGTCTATTACATTCACGCAAACAAAAAGAATGTGTATGAATATATAACTAATCAAACCGATTTAGAGAACACGTATTATCAGATAGAAGAGAAGCCGCGTAACATATCAGGCAATTTGGTGAAAGAAAATGAAGAGTACGTATACTTAAACGATCATGCCTATTACAAATTTAAGATAAAGAATGATGAGAAGCAGGATGAGGAAGGGGAGAAAGGCATCGGGGGAGAGAATCCAAAAATAAAGTACACGTTAGACGGAAATAAGAATGTCATAATGGAGACTATGATTGAGTCGGACAATATGTTGATACACTTGTGTAACACTTTTTTTACCTTTAAGGATTGGGTGAAAAGTATCTTCATGTTTTTAAGTAAAATTTTTCACTTTAACTTTTTGGACTACACGTACGTAAAGAAATACTCATTGACAAATTATTTCGATAGGAATGTGACGGACTATATGAAATATTTAAAGAAGAACGAAGACTTAAGATTAATCAATCATGATTTTCTTGCAAGGAGAAAATACATTGCTCCGTATTTTGTGTACAATTGCGTTGACTGCAATTATAATACGAATGACAACGGGATTATCATTTTGTCTTCGATTCTTCCATTCATTCATAGATTCGACTATGATTACAAATTGAGGCAAATAAGAACAAAAGAGGAGGAGTTAGATGAGATACTGAATAGTGAGAAGGGGAGAAAAGGAGGTGGTGATGCAAGAGTGGGCGTTGCAGGAGTGGGTAGTCGATTCCTAGATTCGATGAGACGAGTTAGGAATTTCTTTTTTGGCAATTTATTTGAAGAGGGTTATTCTGCAAACAATGGGGGTGGTGGGTATGGAGACGGAGCAACTGCCATCAGCAACAACACAAGTGAGTACACGGAGTTTTTAAAAAAGTTCGAAAATAGCATAAACGAAGAGGGGGAATTAATTCAAGACATCCTATTCTCGGGAAAGGCACAAATGATATTTATTAATTTTAAGCAGATAGAAAACAATTTTAACAATGTCATCGGTAATGTAGAAATAAAAAACGAGAGAGTACAAGTGAGCAATTTAATTCTGGGTTACGAAAAAAGGGAGCATATAAAATACACAGATATATTAATTTCGAACATTTTAAAAAATATCAAAAAGAAGTATCCTGATATGGTTATCAATGATGAAAATCCGAGGCAGTTCATTTATGAAGAAAACGAATGTTCAGAAAAGTTTGCTCGAGAGGGTGAGCAAACTTTTCATCGTGATTACTCCCCTTTGAGCAATAAAGACGATGCGGCGACCATGTCCGATAGTGTAGACATGCATAGGAAGAAAGAACACTACATGTTGTCCGATTTGAAAGAGTATGTATACAATTCGCCTTCCCATTTGATCAAAGACAAAAGGAACAACTGCGAGTATGTGACGTGTGTGTGCTTTGACAATAACTCGAATAACTGTAATTTGATTAATAACTTTGTTCTGGGGTACAACACTGGAAAAGTGGAATACATTTACGGGAAAATCATCTACAGCAATATTAGTCATTGCGATTTGTTGATAGATTATTACTCGAAGAAGAATAGGAAATTTTCGTACGAACTGAGCAAGAGGATTTTTCTAAACGGCGCGGTGATAAAAGTTGCATTCGCTCCTAACGGTTTTTTTTGTCTAGTGTTAACAAGTAAAACGATTTACATTTGCAATTTTTTTTACTTCTCCATTTATGAGATTCCGAATATTTGTTTTAACTCCCAGTTTGTGAACTTTCTGTGGATAAATAATAATTGCTACTCCGTTTTCACCGATAATGGGAATGTGTACTTGTACGAGAAGAGTCTAAAGAATGATGGGCTGAACAGTTTTTCTCTTGTCAAGACGTTTTGCGTGGAGCAGGCCATTTATTTGAACTCCATTTGTGAGTATCATTTGTATAGCAACTGCATATACCTATACACGGGCGAAATAGAGAAAAGGAGGAAGAGGAAAAATGGAAGTCATCATTTGTTCAAGAAGAAGAAAAAGAAGAGGAATAAACATATGAGTGACTACTTTTACAAATACGACTGCAATTTTGTTATCATCGATTTGAATGCAGATGTGTGGAGCGGTGCAGGAAGCGGTGGAGAAGGAGGGATGAGCGTAGGCGGAAGTGAAGATACCTTGGTCGGCGGTGTGAACCTACTGAAGGATAACATGTCCGACGTAGAAAACAATATGAAGCAAATAAAAATACTGGAAAGACTGATAGAAAACGGAAACAATTTGGATGATGAAGATGTGAACCTTGAGAATATGTTGCACATTAATATAAAAGATTTTAACAACTACATTTCTACCATCAAGGATGGGAATAATAGCCACTTCTATTCTGGTGAAAGTGGAGAGGAAGCCCACAGGAGGGGGAGAGACAACTCCAGGGGGGAATTCTCCATGAAGAAACTCTTCATAAATTACATAAAAGATGTGAAAAAGCACTTGTACAATTTGAAGGATGAAAATATTATTAATGTTTTATTGCCCAGGTATTACAGCGCAGCGGATGATTATAGTCACCGGAATTTTCTGAACATCCGATTTTTTACCATTGAAAAGTCGGATAATAAACACCTGATAGCCTTGGATACTGAGACGGATTACGTGTACATTTACAAGATAAGGAAGAATGTGTACCTAGACGATGAGGCGTTGGAAATGTTAAAGAATAATCCGTATAGCGCCAACAGGAACCCCCTACACATGTTCTACGCGAATTACTTGAAGAGGGAGTCCTCCCTAAAGGAGGAGTGGAAAATATATAATGATTATATTTATGTCAATACGAAGAAGATGAAGAAATACATCAAATATAACTTGCTTTACATAATTAAGAATCACAAAAAAATGTTTTTTCCCCTGCATGTGTACGTAATAAACACCAAGTTTAATGAGACGGAATATTTCTTATTCATTAAATGGGCTACTATCAAGAACAAATTTATATACGCTTCGTACAGTTCTCTTAACAGAGTGACCAAGATGAAGGAATACTTCCGGAAGGACGACGAGAAGCTACTCAAGGTGTTGGAAAATCCAAAGAACATTTTTCTATACAACATTAATGATAACAGCGGTGATTTGCCTTACTTTCCTAGAGTGAATGGCTTTGGTCATCCCCACCCCCTGGGGCCGAGGGGCAAATTCATGGGCAAGGAACACCTGGGGGAGAATCTAAGCCATGCGAATGGGGCGATTGGGATGAATAGCCATTTGCTGCACCATAATAAGGGCAGAATGCATGAGTATAGGGACCACTTAGGAAACCCGGTGAAAGGATTCAACCACTACATGGGCGATAATGAGGACTATTTGAATAAGACCCCTGTGAAAAATGTAGGCAGAAGTTTTTACACCTCCCCCATTGACCACATGAATGGGAATTTGCCCTACCAATTTAAGGGAGGCCCCAAGTATAGCGACAACGACATGTACACGGATTATTATATTAACAGCTCGGTTAAGGTTCCTGATTACACAAACTTCCCAAACTACGGTGACTACCTAAATGAGAGCAGCAAAAAGCAGAACGAATCCGACAAGAAGTGGTCTTACTTGAAGAAAATAAATATTTTTAACAAAAAGGACGACAATGTAAATGACAGCAGTTATGTGAACACGAGGCATACGTACAGTCATCATGCGGATGCGAAACATATGCAGCAGGCTACAAGTGGTCGTATGTTCAACTTAGATAATGATGATCCCATTTTAGGCGATCTGAAGAACCCCAATTTTTATGCTTCCCCTGAACGGTTCAGGTATAACAGATTACAAGACCCAGCTGACAGCTCCAAATTAATGAGTGACGACCACGCGAATATGAACGACTTTTACTACACGCATAATTCCAATAGGTACCACTCCAACGCAATTGGCGGTGGTAGATACGACCCATATGTCTTAAAAAACGATATGTATAATTACCGAAATGTGAATATGGATTTAAACAGCAATAGCACTACGCATAATACGAACGCGCATGGTGACATGTATCGAGGACCTAACGATGGAAGTCACTTCGCCAGGGACCTGGAAAACAGCAAGTCGCCGATCGGAAAACCGGGGAATTTATACACCAACAGGGATGTCAACGATGTGAATCCCATGTACAGTGACAAAGAGTACAGAAATAGGTATAAGAACTTCAGTTCGAACGATAGCTATTCTGGAAATACGCGCAAGTATATGTGACGATCTGGGGATTCCCACTTTAGGTTCACTGTGGCGAAATGGGCTCATGGTGTATGTACTGCTCCGTTTGGTGGCTATGCTAGCTGCAACCTCCCCCATGTACATTTTGTTCTAGTTCACGTATCGCCGAGCAGATTGACTGAGCAGAAGAGGGGGGGGGGTGTACCCCCATTAGTTCATATCAGATGAATCCCCTTTAAGAGCCAAGCGAACGGCCCCCCCCTTCCCTAGTTATCATTATCGCCATTAGTATAGCCACTGTCTGGCTATCTCATTTTGCCTTTTTTTTAATTACCACATTTAGGGATGACAGAACAGCGTTTTCGACGGGGTAGCCAAACGGATGTGTGTACTATTAACAGTACGCATGTGCTCGGAGAGGCACCTGTTCTTCCCTTGCTGCAAAGCAGAGATTAAAGAGGTGCACCTGACCCGTGGAACATGTTGTTTTTATGAATATGTTTACGTATTTTTTTCTCGTTATTAATGGAAGCGTGCACACAGCGAGTTCACCACCTGCCAACCTGGCCACCTACCAGCAGACGCACATGTCTACAGGCACGAGGCCTTGTATGTGAGCTGCTGGGACGGCACAACGCTGCGCAGTCCGTCTCTCCTCTTTGTAAACCTTTTCGAAATATTTGAATCCCCCTGCGTGCGAAGCGTTTAGCACTTTTTCGAACAAGCCTCAAAGTGGAAGCTTGCTTTGGAAGGTGCCCTCGTGCGTGAGCATAAGAATGCACATCTCTGTCTGCAACCGTGTGTCTGCACATATGTACAGATTTATTTATATGTGCACACTGTACACATATTTGAACTCGCCTTTTTTTGTGAAGAACGCAAAAGTCGACTAAAATATTTTTAGTGGCACCTCCTTCGAGGCGGGGTTCGCGTTTGCGCCCACCGGCGAAGGCTTCCTTCGCCTCATTTGGCTCCTTACCAGTGCGACTTAACCGCTAATGTAAACGGAGAAACCCTTTTTAATGGAATAAAGGATTTGTAATTTTAAAAGAAAAAAAAAAACATTAAAGTTCGTTTTATGATATCCATATGAACACATATTAACCAATGTGTATGTAAACATAAAGTTGTCTTTAATGTTAAATATTTTTACACGATGAATGGGGAAAAAAAAGAGGAAATAGAAGGGGGGAGAAACACTGCACAATGTGTAGTGCATAATGTATAATGATTGAGGGAGGGAGGGGTACTTTAAAATTTTGGTGTTATACATTAAAAAGAGAGTGAGGTATTTTTAATTTTACTATTTTGAAAAACATTTGTGAGTGCGATTTGTAGGTATGGCATATTAGGGGGGAGGAGAGGTTAATGGGCTGGACAAAGTAGACCTGTTTGAGATGGTGGATGTGGCAGCCGTAACTGCAGGGGGGCAGATGGTACACGAGTGATGTGCCTCATCAATGCGAGTAAATAAAAAGTGTGGAATGTGAAAAAAAGATATATATATATACTCATATACAGATTTACGCACGCACTTTTGTACATATGTGCACACTTTAAGCACACAGAATAACGCAAAACAACTGTTGGTCTGTTCTTCGTTTTACAGAATATCTTTACACGATCACTACCCCTAAAGCATTTCGGGGAGACAAGGGGAAGACTTTTTCAATCTTCTCAGCATATGTACCCGGATGTACATATGCGTACATTAAAAATGATTACACTTTTTTTTTTCTTTTTTTTTGAATGTAGCTTTGTTTAATTTTCCTTCATTTTTATGATAGGTTATACGGTTATGCAAATCAGGTTGATCGGCTTCTCCAACTTAATCTTTCTTTTTGGCATGCTTATCTGGTGAAGCATTCCCGCACCAACAATATTTGTATAAAAGAAAAGCTGAAATGTATCCCATTAAAAATGACACAACGATAATGGCCATGAGTGAGGGAAAGGCATACTTGTAAATTCTATCAATATTTGAAAAGGTTTCATTTGCCATGTCTTTGAGAACATCGAAATAGCTGAGAGGTTTAGGTGGGTCTGAGGACTTTACATTTTTATATGTTTCTTGCACGAACATTTTAAAGGCTTCTAATGACCTATCATGATTTTTATAATCGTACATCTTTCCATTTTTAAAATATATGATTGTTGGAAAGCCTTCAATTTTAAATCTTTTTCTTGTCTTTGAATTTGTGGTGACGTCAATTTTAGCAACATTCACCGTTCCCTTCAAGTCTGCGGCCAGTTGGGTCCAAGTCTTCGTCATGGCTTTGCAGTGCGAGCACCAAGGGGCGTAAAACTTAATGAACCATGATCCTGTTAAAGGGAAAAGGAAAGAAGTGCATATGAGGTTATTTCCATTGGGTGGACATAAAAATGGGAAGAGCCGCACATCGCAATGGAAAATAAGAACAGGGTTATATTAACGTGCGGTGTCACAGTGTACGATTCACACAAAATAGGAGCCCCCGGAATGAGTTGCACAAATCGTGTGGCACAACGGGATGAGGTAGCGCGGGCGGAATATAATGGCAACAAAAGCGAAGGAAGCGAAAGGACACGCAAAATTGCGCTTCGTTCTGCTTGTTCCCCTCGTGCAACCCCGTTTGGGGCCTTAAAAGAAGGGGAGCACGAGCAAATCTCATGCGAACATTCGCGAGAGGTAATATTACCTGTAGTGTTCCCCGTTGATATTTGCGTCAAATTTTCAAAGTTCGAGTCATTCAATTCGATTACATCTTGAGAGTAGCATATTTTCAAAATTGTTAAAATAAGTAACAATACAAAACTTTTTGTAATTTTTGCCATTTTAAAATCTTTACAAAGTGGTAATTTGTCGAGGGGTTTATATTAAACTATAAAAATAGCGTAAGCGTATATGAATACATACAAACGTGCGTACGTACATATGAATATGTGGCCTCAGAATGGCATTTGCTATGTGTGTTCTTTCTGTTCTTGAAAAAGTCAGTGACGCAGTTTGTAAGGAAAAAATATATAAGATGAAACAAAAAGAAAAAAAAAAAATAAAACAGCAAAGTGAGGCAAAGTATGGCAAAGTGTGGCAAAGTGTGGCAAAGTATCGAAACGCACGGCAAAATAATCTAGAGCGTTAAGTCGATATTAAACTCCTCTTAATATTACGCTTGGGGAGGGGGGGGAAAAATGCTGAGAAATTTGGCGCGCGATTTTTATATACATATAAAACATACACTACACCACTTAATCATTACAATACATGTGGTGCGTACGCAAAACTTTTAAGCTTTTTTTGTCTTAGGTGTTTTAATAATTACAGAGAAAATTGTGGTATTTGTATATTTTTTTTGCGAGTTCATTACGGCCACTTTGGTATGCTGGTTGTGCAGAAGTTTGATTTTCTTACGCGCTGCGTTTCTTTGGCTTTTTTTTTTTTTTTATCACCCCCTCTTTTTTTTTCAATATTTAGGAATTTTCAACTATTTTTTTGATATAATTTTTTTTTTTCCAAGTTTCGAATATTTTGTGCACAGAACCAGTGCCTTTTTACAAAAGGAAAGAAGTTATATACAAATGGTTTATTTGAAACTATCTTTTTTAAGCTATACTTTCGGATATAATTTGTTATGGCATTTATGCTATTTCTGCTCTTTTTAACTTCTAAAATGGAAACAGCACTTTACGAAAACGTTCATACTTTTTAAGAGAAAAAATCATATCGCAAATTGTGTGTTTATCACTAAATATACATTTCTGTGCATACGCAAAGCAGGCGTTTGTTTTGTGCTTGTAAATAAACGAGAAAGTGACCCGTAGGTCACTCGAAAGGTGTACTACATAAAAAAATAGAAGTCTTACTTTAAAATGTGTCAAAAATAATGAAAAAGGAAAAGGGAAATATGAGGAGGACATGTCGAAAGAGGGCAAATAAAAAAAACTTAGAAGCTTAAAAAGTTCATCCACGGGGGGCAAAAAAAAGAAAAGAATGGATACATAAACATTCAAATGAGTGTGTAAGGAAAAAAAAATAATAATAAAAGTTAACTCCTTTTGAAGTGAAAAGGCAAGGTGGTTAAAATGAAGAATAAAAAAATAAACCACACGTAATTAAAGAATTGGTGAAGTCCTCCCGTATTTTAACCATTTAGCTAAACCTGATATAAAGGGGCGGTCGAAGTTAAGTGAAGATATTTAACTACGCCTATAAAGTGTGCCTGACCTTCGATATGCTATAATGGTTTTCCTTACCATTCGACAACGGGGGAGACTTCGCCTTTATAAATAACAGAAAAAAAAAAAAGAAAAAGAAAAAATGCGCTTTGTTCCGTTACTCCTTGCTTATATAGTTAAAGAATTCTTCAAAAGCTAAACGAAAATGTGCATAAAATGGTAGGTGCAGCTGCATCTGAGTCACAATATACATGTGTCATACTTACATGCGCGTCTGTAAGTCTATGTGTACACAATTTTGATAAAAGGAACTCGCTGTGCAGGGCAGTTACGGGGGGTACATTTATATAAAGCTCAAAGAACTAATTACGCGCAGCAATAGTTAAAAAAGGGGGCTTCTTCCAAATGACTATTTTGCGAAATGAAATCAAAATTGCACAACATTTGACAGAGCAATGAAGATGGAAAATGGAAAAATGGAAAGCACCAAAATGGGTAAATGATAAAATCTTACTAAATTTTCGCTTGTTGTTGGAGCCGATTTCGTTTCTACATTTCATGCTGTAAAATTTGTACAGCTTCTTTTTGGTGATGATTCCTGATAGTGGGAAGCGGGGAAAGCATTTAGGACATACGTACACAAGTGCCAATGCGCATGTTTATGTGGATGCGTAAAGTGGACTGCCCTGTAAGCGCTGTCCTGAATATGAGGTGTGTAAAGCAGCGGCGCCCCTACCTTCATTGTCGTAGTCCACTTTTTTAAAAAATTTTAACACCATTCGTTTATCAATCTTTATAAATCCATTTAAAAGACAAGCGATTATGTCTGAGGGGGAGGAGGATGTACATTTGGGGTGATGTAGCGAAAGTGCTAAATTGCGAATTTTCCACATTTAAAAAAAAAAGAAATACACATCTATTACTGCTGAATTGCACTTGTCCACTTCTGGAAATGTCCAGTCCGTTAAACGAGGCTTGTATCTGATAAGAAAAGTAAAATTGGAAATGTCGTTAAAAAAAACTGCTCGTTTGAACATAATTCTGCGGAGAAAATCACCAAAGCGAGTATTACGTTGGCGTCCATGAGGCCCAATTTCTTCATTATTGCGAAATATTGCACATATTTTATTGACCCCTCCTCCATTATGTCAAAGTAGAAAAATAGGGAGTTATATCCTGCATAGGGAAGGAGACCAGTTAAAAGTCGGCGTGTTCGTGGAATGGTGTATAGCTTCGGTGCAACAACACAGACGGCGTGGGGTAATCTGTGTAGGCGCCAATAACCACGTGCACTTGTTCACCTACTGTATATATCTTCCTTCACTACAAACTTGGATATGTTGTTCAGGATGTATCTTTTAAAGGCGTTCTTTTTCCAAAAGTCGTAAATGCTAATGGACGGTTTGGCGAGAAGGGTGGGTCACCGGGGTGGTGAATGAGGAAACGTACATATATAAATATGTATCAATGTATCTGTGTGTGTATGTATATACATATGAAGTGATGCGAGGGTAGGCAATTCCTACCTCCTGAGCACGTCAAAATTAATGTAAATGTTCTGCTTGACGTTCTCCTTAAACCATTCCTTGGACAGGTGAAGTGAAAAATAATGGTTTCATACACACTGTCCTTTTGCTTGCGTTTTGGGGTCAGACACAAAAAGTTGTGGAAATTCGTTTGTTTCTTTCAGTTACGTCATCTAGCGCGTCCCGCGCCGTTATCATGGAGCTGTTGGGAGAGGCGATTTGAACAGCGCGCATGTTGTAATTTGTCATTTGGCTTAACTAGCTAAAGTGGTTAATTTTTTTTTTTTTTTTCCCCCGACGTAGGAATATCCTCGGGGGGGGACTTTCCAAACTAACCTGACATCGCTGAGCAGTATTTTTTGCACAAAATTTCTCCCCTTGGGTGAGATATTTTCCCACCTAAAAAAACAAAAAAAAAACAAATTAGAAAACGTTAGGAGGGGTGGAAAGAGATGTCTACATTGTCAAAGCGATGAATGGTGTTAATATTTGATGTGTCTTCCCCTATGGAAGAGTGTTCTTTTGGAGGAAAAAAAAAACTAACAGTTCTTTTGGGAAAATAATTTTTTTTGCTTTATTCTCAAAGTAGAATATTGGGTATTGGCCGCACAACAGGAAATACGCTACACGTAAAGGGTGTATATGTGTGGAGGGAAAAAATAGGACAAATAAGTTGCAGCTCCTTAAAAGGGTGCATCACTATTGGTCGGAAATGCCTTCGTTGTGCACTTTTGAGCTTTGCTGGGAGTTGTTTTTTTGCGCGAAATGGTGATGCACCAGAAAAAAAAAAAAGTTTTCTCGTTATGAGAACAAATTAACTATATATTATTATTTTGAAGATTTGTTTTAATGCTTTTTTTAAGGCAATTCACTCCTGCACATTTGGTTCCCCCTTCCTGTTATTACTTATCAGTCCAATGCTGTAGACGTTTTGGCCCCTAATTTTTGAATTGGCTGTGTGTTGGGGGGAAAAAAAAATAAATAAATAAAATGCTGTAACGCCACAGTGGGCACTACAATTGGATCACACTTTTTTGTAAAATTTTAAAAATGTTTTAACATCTCGAAGAATAGGTCTTAATTTTATGCACGTCTTCCAATTTAATCATCATTTCGTTATGCACGGATTTGATGAGGAAACTTTGGGGAAGTAGTTGCCTGCTCGTTGGGGATGAAGGAGAGCCTCTATTAGGACAGCTGCACAGGGGTATATAGTACATAAGTACGTATGCCCACAGAAGCACATTTCCGTTTCAGCTCTTCTCCTTTTACGAGCATGACGTGCTGATTACTTGTGTGCTAAGTTCTTTGAGTGCAGGTAATGGACCGTTCGTATGATCTGCACGAGGGTGGCAAAACGGATGAGGGAAGAGCTGGAAGGTGTGTACATACTAGATGTAGGCAGTGTGGTATACTACTAACACAGTGTGGTGAGGTATAGGAAATATTTTGAGCATGACAGCTCTTTTTAAAATCGTATTTTTGTTTTCTATGAAGTTTAATAGATTATGTCAAATGCTTAGAATAACCTGATATACTATATTCTTTATCCTCTTTTCATCATATTTTGCGGAGAGGATTACGGAGGAGTATAAATTTGTGTCTTCACAGTGCATATAAATGGGGTTAAAAGGGGAGGGAAAAAGAACCGAAAAAGGTTTAACTTATGATTGGAATGGCAAAGAAGTAGAAAAAAAAAAAAAAGGCGCTTATCTTCAATCGTTACACTACTCATTTTTGAGGGATGTACCTGAGAAAAACTCAAAGACGCTGATGAAAGAAGAGGCATATTCACAACAGTGAATCAACTTAATGATATATGGATGGTCCAGTGAAGAAATTATAAGTTTGGCATTTTTTAAGTTATATTTTTTCCTTTTTACAGTTATTTTGTATTTATAACCATCCACGAGGTTATAACTGTAGAACACTTTAGCTTTGTGATTTTCTTTCAACGTATGGATCGGAATGTGGTCCTTTAGCACATTCGTTTCTGACTCCAAGCAGAAGGACGTTGAGAGATCATTTCTCTTTTTGAGCAGGAGGTTTTTGATTTTCATTTTGTGGCAGCACAGTTGTGGGTTAATTGTATGGGTCTTTTCTTCGCTCTTTCGGTCTACAGAGCTGCCAGTGTGCGTGGAGGAGTGCACATCAATAAATGAATAAAAGAATAAGTGAATGAATAAATCAGTAGACAAGTAAATGAATATATATATATATGCGCTTATACATGCCTGTGCAGGTGGATGTTCCTCGTATGCACAGGGGTATACGCGTACATTGGCGCATTTCCCCCTCTCTTAAACGGATGACATAAAAGGGAAGAAGCGAAAATGCCTGTCTTTAAAGCTCAGTTTTGTTTGATAAAGGAGCTATAAATAAACATCCCCACAGGTATGTATATTTTTTTATGCGTACATACTTGAGTATGTTTCCGAAAAGAAAAAAAAAATGTACTCTGCAGGGAGGATAACTTACTCGTTTGAACTTTCGTGAATTGTGCAGTGGTCTCAAAATTGAGAAGAACGCAAACGTCTTCGCGTTGTCTTTACAAAAAGGTGTTTTATGAGAAGGTACAATTAAAACATTCTTAGAGCAAATTAATTCCCGTTTTTTTAAGCGGGTGAGGGAG
>NW_008481840.1:1117770-1138899 GCF_000524495.1 Plasmodium inui San Antonio 1
TTTCTGTTTTTTTTTCCCACTCCTCGAAATGTTTCATTTTATTTTGCGTTGGCTAGCTTTTCCTTTTAAGCTAAGACCCACAGAGGATGAAATAAAGTACCAGAATTGATACAATATATATTTATATGTTGACCCTCCTATAGTGGTGTCACGAAGCATAAAGATATATGCTTATTTTTACAATTCCTGTGTAAACACATGGAAAATTTTACAATATTTGTTTCATAAAAGGCGATGCTCCATTTTCACTACGTTCGGCGCTGGCACGAGTGAGCGGCACGACGGTGGTGCGATTTTGTTCATATGTTGTGCGGACGAAAACGAAGAACGCAATGGAACACTACCTAAATTAAGAGAGAGAAAAAAAAAAGATGGATACAAATGTACATATGCCTATTTTTGAAAATCCCCAACTTACACGCGAGATCCAACTGCACTTTTCAAAACCTTGTGCGACGGCCGCGTGCGTAAATTAGATTTCTTGCATTTTTTTCTAAAACACCATAGCATAGGATCAGTTGGCGCGAAATGAGGAAGCCATATTTTCCCTTGGAATTCCCACCCCAAAAAAAAAAAAAAGCGAAAAGGGAAACACCTGGAGGAGGGTAGATCGCACGAAAAATAGCAGCAAATAAAAACAAACAAGAGAGTCCAAGCAGATCACCACAAAATAGCAGGACGCTCCCCTTGAGGAAAAGAGAAAAAGTTTTCTTCCCTTTTAGCAAACGGTTCGTAGAAGTATAAGGCAGGACAAAAGCCATATTGTACATAAAGGTGGTAACGAAGCATACAACATTTCTGATAAGAAAAACTGTAATTCCAAAAATGCTAAGAATGAGATGAATGTGAACAAGTCAGCAAACGTAAAGTCGGGGGCAGGGCCGAAAAATGGAGAGCTGGATGTGGATATCACTGGGGAAGTAAAAGGTCCGCAAAAGTTCAGGTTCGTAATTGAACACATAGATTTCTGCCTCTTTTGTAAAAAGAAGAAGGAAAAAAATGAGGATGCCACTGAGGGCGGAGGACTTAACCACTGCGGTGCGGATGGCGCAAAGGACGACAGCGAAGACGATGATGGTGTTGATGCGAAAGAGGGAGACGTTCAGATCGATCCCAAGCGACTAAGCTTTATAGGCAAAACGTACGACTTTTTGAAGAAGAAAAGCTTCAACCCAAAGCATTTAAAAAGGTTAGAAAATGCCCAATACTTTGAAAAGGTATTATGGGCCCATTATAACATATACGAGAGGCCCTATCTTCTAAAAAACAACGAGGTTTTTTTTTGCATGGATGGTGCCCAAGAAAGTACATACAAGTTGTACATAAAACACATACTATCGCTTATCGTTTTTATTTGCTATAAATATGAGGAGAAGGGGAAATACGAAATTTGGGATCAGATAATTTACAACAGAATAGACGAATTTGAAAAGTTGGTGGAAATCGAAAGGAAGAATTACACCTCAAAGGAAAACTACAAAATTGATGAGCGGTTTAATATGTATAAGGAATTCCTTGTACAGAAAATTCAGAGCTTATTTTTTAATACCCTCAAATTGATTAACTATAACTTTGTTTTTAGTGAGTACATGCGAAATGGGAAGCTAAACGGGGGAAGCACAGAGGAGACAGAAGATATTATAAGGACATGCACGAGGCGTGTATTCAAATTAGACTTTTTGGAGAAATCCTTTGTCATACAGTTTTTTATAAATATTTATTCCAGTATAGACAAAAAATTTCTCTTCAAATTGTGCCTTGATCTGTGCAACCCCTTCATTTGGAACTGCGTAAATTACAGTTACTTAAACGAATTTCTGTTTCAGACGAGCAAAGAAGCGAAAGTGTTGTATAATAATCTGCTAAAGGTTATGGAAAAGAAATATTTAAATGGGAGGAGTTACAACGTGCTCGGTGTGTATACGTGCAGTTGTGGTATAGTCCACCAGGACGATGTTAAGAAGGAAGAGTATGATGAGGGTATCATTCTGTTTGTTAACAAAAATGAGTTTTTTTACAACTTGATAAATTACTTTCTAATCGTTTTGGACATCTTTGAGGGAGAGTCCGAAGAAATGGATGATCTAGCCAGTGATTCTTCCATCTCCTCGAGGAGCGACACAGACAGTGAAAATGAAGAGCTAGACGAGTGCGAAAAGTATTTGGAAATGTTTAATGATGAGGAGGGTAATATTCCCAATGAGGACAAGTCACCGTTAAGTAGTGAGAAGCTTGGGGATGATTCTGTACCAGTGGGTGAGGGGGACACGAAAGAGATTGTCCCCTCGAATGACAACGCGAAGGATGATATGGGTAGTGACGCAAGCGATAAAGGGGGGAGTGTTACGGACGACTCGGTGGACGATGAAGAAGAGGGCGTTACTACAAATGGGCATTCAGCCAAACGTGCAAAGAGAGTTGCATCTGGCGGGGGGGAAGCTGCCACCATAAATGCTACAGGCGTTGACAGTGGGGAGGACGGGGTCCGTGACGAGGTGGTAGACTTCCTCGAGTCGGTCGAAGCGTACGCAAAGTACATCTACAGCGAGGACGAAGAGGATGGAAGTTATGTGAACCACAGCGAACATAAAAAGGAAGAAATACTACGCATGTTTCGCAAGTATGAAGGAAAGCTAAAGGGGAAAAATAAACACAGGTACAACACACGTAAGGTTAGAAGAAGCAGGAGGAAGCATACCTGGGAGGACAAAAAATTTCGAATTTTGTTTGTTGAGAAGTGCGTGGAATTTTTTATCGATCTTTTAAGTCAGCTTTACTCGAGAAGGATACTGTACATTCTTATAAAGCATTTTAATGTGTTAATTTATTGCAAAATTTCTAGTCTTAACAGGAAAAGGAAGTTTAAAGAACTGATAAAGCTGTTAAAATATTACATGGAAATGTATATAAATAATTTTTCGGGGAAGCCATTAACTTACCTAGAAATAAGCAACGAGCATTACAAAAACTTTGAGTTTTTCCAAACGTTTTGCTACAAACATTTTAAGGAGCACACGGTGTTAAAAAATTACTACCTGAAGTCGGTTTTTTTGATGAACAAGAAGAGGGAGCTGCTGGAGAATCTGTCCAAGCTGGAGGAGCGGGAGTTGCTGTTCCTGTGCGAGAAGTTGAAGTATTTGGTGCGTGAAGAGCAGGCAGCCGAGAATGCTAACGTCGTAGCTGAGAATGCTAATCATGTCGAGGGGGACAGCAAATTCCGGGGGAGCAAATGGAGCAGGGACAGCGGGCGACTGTTCCAAAATATGACCCTGTTTAGGGGAAAGCAGAAACTGTTCTACATAACTGTGCTAATCGAAAATTTGAGTTTTAAGAGCAACATCTTTGAGGAGATAGACAAACAATGTGAGTACCCGAACGAGAAGGACCTATTCGATAGTGTCCTGATAGACACGAAGGACGACATGAAAAAGAAGAGGAAAACCTTTCTCTACACCAAGCCGTTGTTCAAACTGAATTTGCAATACCTATGCATTAACGACTATGTGTTCAGAATATATAATTTGTTTAAACTGCAGAGTTATTACGACATCAGGAAAAACGTTCTGGAGTATGTATACGAAACGAATCCAAAAAATAGAAAGGTGAATGAGCATACCGTGTGTAGATATGTCTTCGAAATGGACGAGCGGAGTGAGTACAACAGGGACGATAATGAGATGAATGGCGAAGGAAAGAAGAGACGAAGGAAGAGAAAACATGAAGGAGAGTTATTAGGGGACAACCAAATAGATACAGAGGATGGATTTTCATCGTATAAGAGCATGAGCCACCCCTACAATGAGTACCAGCTAAATTCCATAGTGCAGGATGTGAACAAAATTGAAAACACCTATTTTGCAAATGAACGAAGAATGAGCAATAAAATCGATTCCTTCAAAATTGTAAATGTAGATAACAACAGCAAGAAAGTAACGGCAGAAATAATCATAGATCTCAAGTACAAGTACTACGAAAGAGTCAATAACGAGTGGAACATGATTAGACCGTGCGACATTTTATTTCTTGTCTGTGTAAAGAATTACACAAATTACTATAAGAATAAAATAAACGTCATTAATGATGGAGATTTGAAGAATCTACTTGGAATTAACTACATCAGAGGGTGTGAAGTGTTTAAGTTTGCTAACTTTGTAGAAAACGGTGAAGAGGGAGATGCGGAGAAAAGCAGCTTGAAGAGGATCACTGTATACTTGGATTATCATCAGTACCAGAAGGATATTCTTAACGATCCAGAAATTTACAACTCATTCAATTTACTAGTGAGGAGAAAACAGAAGGAAAACAATTTCTTCTACATTTTGAACAACATCAAAACGTTAATTATGAATCCCGATGATGCGGTTATACCATTTTGGGTGCACGACATGTTTTTGGGCTACTGTGATGGTTCGCTCAAGTACTACCAAAAGTCACTGCCGCGGAGGGACAGCGCGGAGGGGGATAGTCAATCGGGGGGGGGACACGGAGGAGAGAGTCAATCGGAGGAGAAATCAGCAGAGGATCCATCGGAAGAAGGAACCCAATCGGAGGAGGAATCAGCAGAGGATGCATCAGGAGGAGAAAGCCAATCGGAGGGGGTCTCTGCAGAGGATGCATCGGGAGAAGACTCATCAGACGATGCAAACAGTGATAGTAAAAACAGATCGGGCAGTCCCAGAGCGACGAAATTGTTGAAGAGCTCTCTGGTGTGCAATCGGGAGAAGCTAAATTTTATAAGAAACAGCATCGATGATATTAATTATTTGAACACGTTCATAAACATCTTGCATGTGATAAAAACGACGAACGTTGCGTATCTTTGCATCGACTCGTCGTATATGAATGTGTCTAGCGGTGGCGACAAAATAGATGTGAAGAATCTACTGAATGAGTATATTGAGCCCCTGTTTTTGAGCTACGTACCGATCAAATATGGAAACAAGAAGAAGTCACTTGAAAAGGATGTGCTGCAAAGGAATATCCTCGAAAGTTTGTATTATCACATTTGTGTGATTAATGGATACGCCACAGATGAGATGGGATTTGTCTCCAATTTTGTAGAGAACATTAGGATTGCTTATCGGTATGGGGATTATTGTATCTTCCAATTTGTGTTTAAGGCGAAAGAGTATTTCTTAATTTTGAACAGCTACGTGAGAAGGGGAAAAAGTGGAGGCCGACACCTTGGACCCATAATCAAGGGGGAGGGACAGAAGAAGGGAGAAGAGAAAGCAGGTGAAGAAGGCGATGCGGACGAAGTGGACAAACCGGACGAACCGGACGGAGAGGTTACCACAATTGATGACCGAAGACAAGTGCAAACTTTATTCGACCAAAATGTGAAACGATCCATAGGATATTTAAGCCTAAAAGGGAACATTTACAGGATACCGAATAGGATCTACGATGATCAGGACTACCCGTTAGAGGGGTTGCTTGTTCACACGAAAAAGAGGAACAGAAGTAATGTCGCGCTGGCGAAGAGAGGAGGCGCCGAAAATGGCGCTGACGAGGCAAACGTCGTAGAAGCAACAAGTGGTGGCGAGGCGAAAAAAAGGATGTACTACACAGAAAGGCAAATAGAATGTATAAAGAGCGGGCTGTATGAAGGAATAACCATCATCGAGGGAGTTCCAGGCAGCGGGAAAACCAGCATACTAAATAAGATCATTAATATACTCTTTAACAACAAAACGAAGGAAAAAATTCTCATATGTACACACAGTAATAGTTGCCTGAACTACATTTTTAACTTGCTCGTTAAGGAAAATTTGATTCACCAAAAATATCTGTGCAGAGTAGGTATGGGAGAATTGGATATTGAAAATTTAAGAGCCGAGTACGAGGAAGTGGAAAGGAACTTAGCCAGAAATGGTATTAGTAGAGGGAATGAGAACAGCATCGTGAAAAAAGCAGGGAAGGATTTTTTTGATGAAGACGATAATTTTAATTTTTCGAAATATGGAAGAATCAATTATATGATCGACTTAAGACAAAAATTATTGAACGAAGTAAATCTGTTATCCGAATCGAGTAGCAGCCAGAAGATATATCACTGCTTGTCGGCTACCCAGTATTATGAGAATCATGTGAAGAAACGTATTATCAATTTTTTTAAGTTTATTGAAATTTATAGGAAAAACGGAAATGAGGAGGATTTTTTCAAATCGTGCATCACAGCATCGGTTGACGATTACGACGTTTATAACTTATTTTTGTGCCCAAAGGTGTATGTGGAGGGACGTGAAAATGTGGAGGACTTAATATGGAGAGGGGGGAAGGAAACAACGCGGTGTACTTGCAAGGAGGTGGAAAAGCTACAGATACTGGACGAAGACAAAGAGTGCTTTTATTTAATTCATCCAGAAGATCAATTGGGTAGTTTGCAGCTGAGCATGTATAGTGTTCTTTTCCCGTTTAAAAAGTACCTAAATTTGAAGCTGCATAAAGTTGGAATCGATGAGTATTTGGAGTATAAGGGCGGTTTCCTCGAGAGGGAGAGAAGCACACAGGGGGGGGAAATGGAAGAAGTGGAAAAAGATGCGGAAGTAGAAGCGAAACAAGAAAAAGGGCAAGACGCTGAATTGTTAGCCCAATCGGGGGATGTCCCCACCCCGCGCAGCATCTTCAACGGAGATGTAAGCGGCATGACGTTCAAAAACAACGAGGACGATTTATACGTGAGCAAGTACTATTTAGCAATGTTGATAAAAAATTTCGAACATCTGAATGACTGTAGAGCATTCGAGGTGTTAAAGAATCAGCGCGAAAGAGGAGTGTACATCATAGCGAAGCTGGCGAGGGTCATCGCAATGACGTGTACACATGCAAGCATAAACAGAAGCAAAATAGCCAAACTACAATTTTACTTTGACAATATTATTATCGATGAGTGCACCCAAATTACGGAGAATGACACGTTTTTACCCCTCCTGCTGCAAGAAAATAGATACTATAAGAGCAAGTTAAAAAGAATAATTTTCGTTGGCGATTCGAACCAGCTACCACCCATTATAAAAAATAAATATATAAAAAATTTTGCAAACTATGAACAATCCTTGTATAAAAGATTTCTAAGATTAGAATTGCCATCCATTTATTTGAATGAACAGGGACGTATGAGAAATGAGATTTGTAACATATATAAATATTTTTACAGCAAGTACAATATCCAAATAGCCAATCTGGAATGCATTAATAGGGACAAATTTCTGAAGAATTTCAATCCAGGATTTACTTATACCTATCAGTTTATACACGTGGAGTCGGAGGAGTACACACCGGTGCCTTATTTTTACCAAAATTTGCTGGAAGCAGAGATGGCTGTTGCTATTTTTGTCTACATGCGACTGCTAGGATACGCCAGTGAAGTAATCACCATTTTGACCACATACAATGGGCAGAAAGAACTGATACTGGACATTTTAAAAAAAAAATGCCTATGCAATAAGTTGATCGGAATGCCAAAAAAAGTCACGACAGTGGACAAATACCAGGGAAAACAAAACGACTATGTAATTATTTCGCTCGTTCGGTCTAGAAGTATTGGGTATATGAAAAATATTAAAAGACTTATTGTTGCGTTTTCACGTGCAAGATTTGGTTTATACGTAGTTGGAAATTATAATTTGTATAAGAAGAATTACGAATTTAAGAAGCCGCTATATTTTTTTAGGAAGAACAGATTGGAGCTGTCGTTGCAAATGAACGAGCAGTTCGATACGGCCCAACGGGAGGGTAGCTCCCCCACAGTCATCGTAAAAGATTTGAATCACTTTTACTCAATTATATATCCCTTGGCCAATGCTCACCTGCAACATGGTTGTGCGTAGGGAGAGACGACACTCGGAAGGAACGCATATATATACATGCACATGTGCTTACGGAATTGCTTGTATTTAGTAAAGACACACGCATACTTTCTTCACGCGTTTGCGCTAACCCGCCCAGGGAGAGGAGGGGATTCCATTTTAGAGTAAATAGTATCAGTGCAAGATTATCCAGAAAAGGAATTTCATTCCCAAGCCCTTTTAAAATTATTTGACACATTTTTGTTTACCTGTGAAATGCGTTTTACTCTTGTTCTCCCGTTTTTTTTTTTTTTTTTTTCTAAATTTTATTTTGTTCAACGGTTTATGGTTCCGTACAAGATGTTTTTCCTGTCCCCGTCCTAATTTTAAGATGTGTATATAGTTAACAGATGTTTTCGTCTTGTAACATTCTGTATCACAGAGACAATTCGTCGTTCTTTCTAATGTGCGGAGGTACGAGGAAGAGGTGAATTAATTCAGCCCTGTTGCTACACCTGGTGTGTATTTAATTTTTTCCCTCAGGAATTTTTTATTTTCTTAACATGATGTTAGGTAGGCCTTCCTTGTTTGTCCCTACGTATAGTTACGCGTTCCCGTTTTGAGATTTCCTTCAAAATGACTTTCTTCTTTTTGTAAAAAAGTTCGCGAAATATAGCATTTTGCAGGGCAAACCGTTTCAACAGAATTTGCATCGTATTTCGCAAACGCGTGGAAACTGTGAGGTCAACTTTTTTTTCATTATTTATAGAAAAGGGTAAAGTAAAATAATTGTTTAAGAGCGAATTTGTCCTTATTACGTTGCAAATAATAAGTGAAAAAAAAAAATAAAATAGAATAAATAAGCAGAAAGCGCGAGAAAAAGGAATGTACCCAAATATTATACAAGAAATTATGTAGCAATATATACCATAGAAAAAAAAAAAAAAAGGTTTCCCTTAAAGCTTCCTTTTTGTTTCTTGTTCCTTCCCCTCAATTTTAAATGTTCCATTTATCGGAAGATGGAAATTCCTTTTGACGAAGAAGGAAATAACGCAAATGGAAAGATCAATAGAAGCCCATCTAACTGTGCTAACGTTTCGGGGGTATCCTCCGAGTCGGTTTTTGGTGCAAGAAAAAGTGACGACGATTGTGATGGTGATGACCGCGATGGTGACCACCATGGTGATGTTGCATATGGAATCCCTTTGGGGGGCTCTTCTCACGCTGCCACTAGCGAAGGTGTAAGCTTCTACGATGCGGAAAGCGTAAATGGGGCAAAAGGACATTCAGAGAGGAAATTCAACAATGAGGAGGAACACTCGCGGGAACACTCACAGGAGCACTCGGAGGATCTGTTAAAAGGGAATATTAACGAAGGGCGGCTGTTGTCTCGCGACGAAATGTACAATTCATACACGGATGACGAGTTGGAAAAGTTTTTTGAGGATGAAGAAAATGAAATGGACGGAATGAACAACAAATCTGAGCATTTAATACAGGGAGACCGCTTAGGAGTAGACAATTCTTCCTCGATAAAAGATGGGACATGGCTGCCAAAAGGGGACGATAACCATGTGCTCAAAAAAGGCCATAGCAATTTTTTAGGGGAAGAAGAATATGAAAGTTTTTACAGCAACAAGGATTTTTCGCCCTCTTCGCGATGTACCAAGGGCGGAATGAAACCATTTGATGAACATAAAGAGGAAGGGTCGGACAACTCCTCCCACAATAACACCGTTATCAATAAAAGTTACGAGAAACATTTTAAGTTGGGGACTAAGAAGCTGACGTTAAATACGGACGTCACGGACACCAATGATTTGGGAAACGGACTAAATGATGATTTGTCCTTTATGAGCAACTCGTCGCACAGTGCTTCGAGGCCGAATTTGGTAGAGAAGGAGAAAAAGGCAGAGTCAGGTCGGAGTAATTCTGTGGGGGGAGATATCGACAGCGTGAAGGGAGGCAATATTGGCAATGTTGGGGAGGGTAAATGTGACCCTGAGGGGAAAAACCTAAACGAAACGGTGAAAGAAGAAAAAATAAAGCGCGAAGACGCAGGCACCAACTCCGCCGAAGGGGAGACATCAAAAAATGAAATTTCTCAGGGGGACGAGTTAAGTAGTCCACAAAAGGATGACATGACAATCACAAATGAACATAAGGTCAAGGAAGGAAGGCCCCATTTGTGTGATGCGAAAAACGAAAATGAAGAAAAAGACGAAGTGGAAAGTGAAAAGTTGAACAATCTGGACAGTCTACACTATTTTGAAAATAAAGAATCTGAAGAGAGTTCAAATAATTCGAAATTTTTAATTAAGAAAAAGAAAATTCATGAAGATCAAAGCACCCCCTTGTGGTATAAACATAAGAGGCACTTTTTTATTTTCACTTATTCTGGGAAACCAGTCTTTACAAGATATGGTAATGAAGAAAATTTGACAAGTTTTTATGGGACTCTGTTAGCAATTATATCAAAAATTGAGTCATTTTCCTTTTCAGACGTTAGTACAGATACAAAGACAAATAAAGGGTGCACAGGAATGTACCCAAAAAATTCCTTAAAATGTATTATGAGTAAAAATACCAAGGTGGTTTATTTGGACAAGGAGGTTTTATGTTTAGTGTGCATTTCTAAGGCTAATGAATGTACCAACTACATTTTGCAGATTTTAAATTATATGTATTTTCAAATTATATCTTTATTAACCAAAAGCATTGAAAAATCTTTTCAAATAAAACCGTCATTTGACATAAGATATTTGTTGGACGGTGCTGATGTCCTCATGTGCAATTTAATATCTTCATGCTCTAGAAATATGTATTCCATTTTTGATGGTTTTGAGCCCTTGCCATTAAAACAGGATTATCGGAACAAAATTCACAATTTGATTTCTTCCTTCAAAATTAACAACGTCCTGTTGTCCTTCTTAATTGTGCATGATAAAATTATAGGCATATCTGTATCCAAGTATGCTATCCATTCGATGGACGTGATAATCCTTATCAATATGATAACGTCCATGAAGTCCTTTAAAAATGCTGAATCGTGGACGCCCATTTGTTTGCCTATTTATAACCCAAAGTATTAAAAAGAGAAAAAAAAAAATGAAAAATGCCTTACGTCGCATCTGTGTGTGGAGGCGAATATCGCCGCGATGAAGCGCTGGATAAAAAAGAATAAAATAAGATAAAAATAAAATTGATTGCAAAAGTGCGCGAAAATCTGGAAAGGAGATTTCCCCCGCTGAATTCATTCCTTTCGCATTTTTCCTCCCCTTTCTGAATTCATTGAATTCGGATTTCCCCCCCCTCTTTTTCAGCCTTTTCCTGTATGCCTACATCAACTACATTAGGAAGAAAATCTGCTGCGTGTACATCTGCTCGTATGCGTCGTCCCGAGACTTTTTCCACCTCTCCAGACACACCTCCATGATTGAAACGGTTAGTGAAAGATTCAACAGAAAGGATAAACGTTGCATACATAACGTGTTAAAGGGAAAAAAAAACAAAAACGATAACCCCTCGGCCGTGTATATAATATGCGCGTTATGTGATATGCGTGCCGTTTAGTAAAGTTTACGCGGATGTACATAGCGCACATTTGAGCATGCATGTATACATATGATCCCCTCCCCCCGCTTTTCCTTTCCCTTCCCGTTCTTTTTGGCTCTCCGCAGATGCTAATCAGCTCGGGTTGCTACGACGAAATTGTGAAAGCGTCAGAAAACTGCCCATTCGCGCTCCCAGAAATCCCGGGCATTGACATCATTCACGTGTGCTACTACATCCCATACCTGAAGCAGTATTATAGCTCCAAAATTAACCTCGATAAGGTGAAAAGAATTTTCAGAGTGTACCAAAAGTGCGACGACATATTAAGAGATTCCAAATTACCTGCTCAAATATATCTGGAAGCGGAGTATGAAAAGTTTTATTGCATCAAAACGAATCTCTATCACTTATATTTGTCCGTCCCGTTTCATGTAGAGGTGAACGATGATAATATCAATGAAATTTTAAAAGTTATAGCGGCGCACCATAAGGAAATATTTATTAACAACATAAAGCAGATTACTTCGTAATTTGCGGTTTCGCAACACAAGGCGTTTCGCATAATTGGGGAGTAAGTGCGACATAGTTGTTTGCTAGACCCATTACGTATGCACCCCAAAGGTATAGTTTACGGTGTATCACTTCATAGCTTTTTATTAAGAATGAATTGTTCCCATGTTTGAATTGATTCGAGTGTTTCAAATTGGTCTACATCGCTTCGAATTTTTTTTTTTCTAGTTTGATTTTTTATTAATTGCGCTGCTGTGGAACTAATCAGCTGCACAGTTGGGCGGGTGTCCCTTTTTGCAACGACCCCAGCTCAACCGATTCGTTTGGTTATTCTCTTTTATTTTACCCAACGGCCATGGTTCACGGGAATCACTATTATATTTCCCCTTTCAACAGAACTTTTTTTATCTGTTTTGTTTTAAAATTATGATGATCCGCGGTAAAAGGGCCATGCAACGGATGAATCTGTTAGAGTGAGGATAAGTCCGGCTGGTGTTTATTTTATTTTTTTGTGAAAACATGTGTATAAGGGATACAACGTAGAGTGGTAGATTACACGTTTACATGTTCATCTGCTAGGGGGGTGAAACAAAGCCAGTTTTGTTGACTCCTTTTTTCTTTCTTTTTTTTTTTTTTCTGCCAAGTGTGGCTGCCGAGGTTGCCGTAAATTCATGTAAGATTGTACTAAAAAGCTGTTGTTGATAGAAGAAAATAGGGTAAATAGTTTTGATTGGGAAATAATGAGAACTATAATATGTAAATTATCTTTTGACAAATTAGTGCAATTATGATACACACACAAAATAAAAGAGAAACTAGAATTTAATTTTTTTTGAAACATGTACAAATAAGTACACGGAGGTGAGCAAATACTAATTGGTAGGTTAATGGAAACAAAATTTAAGCCAGAGTATATTTATATACAGGAGGATGTACATATGCGGTTGTGCGTATGTGAAACTCCTGGTGCAGCTACGTAGAGTTCAGCAGGGATGTTCGGTGGGGAGGGTGTCCACTCCAGTTATTATACGTCAGGGGATTGGTGTATATATATAAAAGGTACACATATTTTTACATAGGGAAAGAAATAGTTACACTCACATTATGTACATATTTAAATGGCGCATCTCTGGATAGACTAATAAAACCAATCATCCTTGAATTCCCTAATTAGATGAACATAAAAAATAATAGCCTGTTTATTGCGCACCGTTTGGCCGGGAGTGAGCTTCGAAACGTCCTTCAGGGTAGTCATCTCTTCATTGAGGTTCTTTAAAATTTTCATCATAATTGTAATTTTGTTCATTTTCCTTTTTAGATGTGCTAAGGAATTACTTATTTTTCGATTATCACCCAGGGTGTCATTAAAATGGAAATTCCTGTTGTCTTTAATTTTTAAATATTCCTTCACCAATTTTTCGTATGTTTCTATTGGAATGGTCAGAAAGTGTTCATTTCCTTGGAAAGCAAATTTGTCTATTACTTTCTGATAACTTGGTTGATATATGCTGGAAGTTGTTTTAAGGAGTTCCACAAAGTGTGCGTAATCTTTGACGATCCGTTGGATTAATATTTGGTAAGCAATTAAATTGAAGGCTTGGATGAGCTGTCTATTTTGGTAAATGTCGTAAAGTTTTTTCTCGAGAGTTCGAACTTTTTTATCATCTAAATTGAAATCAAATTTACTTTTTACAAAAATTTTAAATTTGGTTTCTGCAATGTTGATTTCACTTTTTTCTATCATAAATAAGTTATAAGCATTCGACAGAATTTTATTTCCTTCTAAGTCTTCACTTTTTTCTTTTATAGATTTTATGATGTCATTATTTCTAAATTTTTCTATATTAAATAAATACAGAAAGAACGCTATCAAACATTTTAGGTCTCCATTTAGGTGTTTATTTAGTTTTACAAAGAGGGTATGGACATTGTAGTCAATAGTGTGATGTAGTATGCTAAGCATATCTTGGATAAACAAATCTACTGTCATAATATCTATCCGGAAATTGGCACTTGATTTTTCCCTATGCTCTACGTATTTATCATACAGATGAAGATGCAAATGATCTTCCAGGATTTCCATAGCATTATTTTCAAACATAACTGCAAAGGAATCGGAATCACGGTAATACTTGAGAGGAAATCTATGTAAAGCTGCATGCAAATAGTTTTCAATATGTTCCTCTACTTTCGAAATTTTACGAGCAAGGTCGCTTTGACGACGTTGTATGTCACTAATTAGGGCGTCATTTTCAAATGTTGAATATTCTTGCTCTATATCTATATTTAATTGAAGTTTTGTAAGAGCGAGGTAGCGACGTAAACTTTTTTCATTAAATACTAAATTTCCTTCGTCATTGAGGCTCAGGGTCATATCTGGTCCTATTATTTTTTCCAATTCTTTCTGATTATGTGCACTTGTGTTTTTAAAGAATTTGTTTATGTGATCTTTGGCCACATGGAGAATGTCTTCAAAATCCTTGCTTATATTATCTTGTAATTCTTTTAGCAAAAGTTGCATAGAAAGATATAAGGCTTTTTCCATTTGTAGACATTCTCCATAATTTGAAAAGAAGAGTTCCTCTACTAATTTTACGAACAAATTTCTCACATCATATTTGTCCCCGTCGTAACTTGAACTCCCAATGGATATTTCTCCTCGGTTAATTCTATGGTCCACTTCTCTTATTGTAACACCGGAATCGTTTACGATATTATCATCTTTGATGTACCATTCGTTAGATAAGTTTCTATGCCAATGTATTTTTTTAAACCCTTGTTCACTGTATTTCGAGAGAAGGGACGTGAAAAGGAAAAGGGGGTGAATGTGCACTGGGGTCCTCCTAATGGTGGAGGCACAGGGGAGCGCTTAAATAGACGCGAACCGGTATATACAAAAACGGACATGCGTGAGTGCGCTGGTGTTTTATATTCCGCGAAGACAGAAGCAGTACTTTTTTATATCAAGGTATGGGTTGATTCCTTGGAAGATAACATTTGCTGTTTTATTCTGGAAAAGGTTTAGGAAAAAAAAAAAAAAACGGGGGCCGGGGGAAATATGAGTTAAAAATAGGCAACTAAGGGGGGCGTGGTGGTTTTCTTTACATAATTTTTTTTACGAATCCTTTGGTTTCCCATTTGGTTTCCCTTTTGGTTTCCCTTTTGGTTGTCCATTTGCCGCGCATTGGGGTTCATTTTGTCACTTTTGTTTCTCTATATTTTGCCACCATCTTCGTTTCGTACCCCGAATAACTTAAGGTAATAAAGGACATATACGTAAGTTTTCATTTCAATTATCCTCAATAGTATAGTCTTATTCGTAGTCACTTAAAATTAAAAACTGGTGAACAAAATAAAGAGAAAAAAAACTTGCATTATTACTGCTTTATTTTTTTACTCTTATTTGCATAATATCTTCAGCATCAATATGTTCTTAGGGCTCTGTTTTTGTTCCTCATAAATGAATGAGGAAAATTTAGGTTTTTTATCATGTATACAAAACTGAGGAAGGTGTAAATTTTACAAATTTTTAAAATGGTAAATTTGCTTATCTATTTTGAAATTTTTCCTAATTCTAATCAATTTTGTAGAAAATTTTTTTGCTAAATTTTGTGAGAAAAATTCCTCTAATTTGTTTATAAGTTCTTTCTAATATAATTTTTTTAAATTAATTTTTTATTGATTTTTCTTCAGTTCTCTGCTTGTTATAAATGGCCATTTTATGTATAATTTAAAATAAAAACAAGAACTGGTTTATTAAATCATTTAATATCCTTTTTTTTTCATAATATTATTATATACATATATATGGGGGGTCGACTTAAATGGAACACAACGATTGCACTATTTTTTTTTCTTTTTTGTATACAGGTAGACGCAAAAAATATATATATCAGAAATACTTTATGACAATTTCTTTTCCTACTAATTTAAAATTAAGTTGGCCTGACAGTAAGAGGGAGACATAAACCTTTATATGTAAGTGTATATTTGGCCAAATTTGTTCTTTCTATTTGCGATGTTTTTTTATAATACGTTTTACAATTTTTTTAATTAATTCTTTTTTGTTCTTCTTTTCCTTCTTTTTTTACGTGCGGTTAACCTTAGTGTGTTAAATAAATTTTTCAAAAGTAAAAACTTAAACTTTAGATAATATATATAAAGGATTAAATCCGAAAACTATAAGCTGGCGCATATACAAGTGTAGGGCAATTTTTTTGTAATTGTTTTGCGAAATACACATCGTTCTAATTGTATATAAAACCATGTTTTGGTTTGCATATGAGATTATACATATTTGACCAAAATTGTTCACATATTTTTATATAATTTTTTTTTTAAACAGTTGAGTACGTAGAGTTATCTGTAGAACAAATGTTGGCAGAGAAAAAAAAAGCACATGAAAAAAGAAGTATATATAATAACCTCATAAATGAATAGATAAAAATGGCAGCCAAAAAAAAAAAAAAAAAAAAAGATGGAAGGAAGCCTTTTTTCACTAAATCAGAAAATTTTAAGCCATTTTTTTTTCGCCAAAGTAACATAGTTTTGCGGTAAATCTTTCCCTTACGATGTGTTCTAATTTTCCGTGAAAGGGGAAATGCTACTATTCGTTAACCTGCGCAAAGTAAAAAAATAAAAAAGAAGCAAACCTACTGAACAAGCAGAAACAAAGAGAATTTTGCTTTATTTCTGAAAAAGGCTTATGGATCACCACATATTATATACACATAAATATATACATGCGTGATAGAAGGGGAGCCAGAAATATATGGCTGATGAGATTTTACGGAGCTTCCTTTAGAAAAGAAAAAGGAAATAAATGTCCCACTTTGATTAAGGGGCTTGTTAACACACCTCCCTGCAAATTTAGTGGCAAAAAAAATGATACTAGAAATACGGAAAATTCTACAAGACTCCTTGACGTATAATGAAAAAAAAAGAAAAGGTAGTTAACCTTTTTTTTGGTGGCTGGTTTATTCTACTTTTTTTTTCGCCCTTTGACAAATAGATTTTATGTGTATTGTAGAGGAAAGTCTCATATAACTGCTTCCCATCCTTTTCAAGGGTCTCATATGCTAATTTTACGTTCTAGTAAGAAGGGTAAAACATAAAATTTGCCTAGGTATGAATGGATCACGTGTAACTCATTTTCGAGCTGTTCCTCTCCAATATAATCATCGCACAATGTGCATCAGTACAGTTTTAATGGTTATCAGTGAAACAAAATTTTTTGTCTATGAGTTTTTAACAAAATAATATGAAGCTGTACAATCCCCAAATCGTGATAACTTAAACAAATACTATTCATGAGTGGAGATATTGAAATCTTTAATTTCTATGGACGCGAAGAAAATAAACTTTTTTCTTTTTAATTTTTAAAAGGTGTGTCCCATTTTCTAAATACAGACTTCTTCTTTTAAACAAATCGAATACAGACACAAAGACGGAAAAAATAAAGAAAAAAGGTGAAAAGCTTGTGAGCTCATATCTTTGCGCAAATTTATGAGCACACTAAATTGAAAGGGGTGTGTAGCCTTCATCTTTTCGCTTTAATGATTAACGTCTTATTTTAAGAAATAAAATATACATTAAGTATTATGAACCAGCGTAATTTTTCCCTGTACATGATTGGTGTTACATTCTCGTTCCTTCCATAAGCGTGTTTGTTGATGTTTATGCGAACTTAATAAAAGGGACAACTGGTCGCAAGGGAACTGTTTGAACAGGAAAATAAGAGCGCATCTACCGGCATGTCCCACATCGAATAGAAAAGTACTTAACAGCGTAATTGCCCTGTGTAATCCTTTTTCGTTGTCTATCCATACAGAGGAGGGAGTAACTCACCCCCCGCCGTGTAATCATAAATATATATGTATATTCTTCATGGTGCATATTGAAGGGATGATTAACGAGCGTACCCAAATTTACGAAAAATTATGGGAGGGAAAAAAATAAACAAAAATAAAGCATTTAAGATAATCACTAAAACTAGCAGTTAATGAGGAGATGTAGGTGACTGTCATTCTACAGTGGAAATATACTGCTAAAGCTTTATGAGGTAAACAAATTGAGCGAAACGCAATGAACACACGCGAATTGTATAACGAATAAAAAGAAGTAAGAAGGCCATTTCAAAAAATGAGCCTTTTATAACACTTACAGTTGTCATCTGAAGTCAAACAATTTGGAAGAGAAAAAAAACGAAGTACTTAAAAATTCCCACGTGAGATTCACTTGGAAAAGTGTTAACACACATTTCACATTTTTTTTGGAGGGCAAATTGAACAAATTGGGAGGTCGGACAAATAGGACTCGATGCGCATGACGTTACGGTGACACGTCTTCTTAGAAGTCGCCTATTTACGTTATGGGGTGTGTGTCCCCGTTTGATTATTTTGGCGGGGTTTCAATGGTGAGAGGTGACGTTTGATGTTATGAAAAATTTCCAAAGATTCTTCTTTTGTTTTCGTCACAGATAGGGTAACATTTGTTCCCTTTTTTTTCGTAACAGATCTGGTAACATTTCATTTTAAGAGCTCAGTGAAATCTCTCCTTCATTGTGTTGCACATCATCTTCCACTTTTACGTTTGATTCGTAGAAATAGATCCTTGCCTGTTTCCATACTTCCCACGGTTTGACCTTTAACCAGTCCGCTTCGAGTTGCTTGATCCATACAGTCAGGTAATTCCACTTGTATTTTTTCCATTTTTCCCAGTGTTTCTCTTCTTTATCTATTAGGAAATGTTCCTTTTCGTTGACCCAATTTTCCCATTCCTGTTTTTCTCTTAACAATCTTTCTTTCCATTCCTTCCAATTTTCATCTTTATTTAAATCTTTCCGTTCTTCATCTTCATTTAAATCTTTACGTTTTTCGAAATTATTCCACTTTTCCTCTTCTTTCTTTTTCCAGTTTTTATTTTCCCATTGGTTCCATTTTTTCTGTTTCCAATTATCCCAATAATTAAAAAGCTCACCTGCATAATTTTCTTCATTTTTTTCTACTAATTTTGTCCACTTTACTTTCATAGGTCTTTTCCACTCCATTTCGATTATTCCTTTCCATTCCTTTTCATCCCATTTCGTCCAATCGTTTTCTTTATTGTCTATATAATCTCCTTCCAATTTGTTTGTAAATGCAACCCAATTGTACTGAATATTTGTGAGCCATTCTTTCCATTGACTTTCCTTTTTTTCAATCCACTTTTGCTTATGATGTTCAAAGGATTGTATAGAATTCCCCCACTCTTTTTCTGTATTGTTCATCCATTTTTTCCATTCCTCTGCTTTCCACTCTTCTGTCATTTCGCCATTTGGTTCTTCTTCCAGGCTTTGTTCTTCTTCGTATTCATTATCATGTGTTTCTTCTTTCACTTTGTTTTGTTCTACTTGTCCACTTGTGTTTCCTGCGTCTTGTGCATATGATTCGGGTGGTTTAACTTCCGCCTCTACTCCTTCCTTTATCTTCATTGCTTCATTTTTTCTCGTTTCATCTATTTCGTTTATCCACTTTTCTACTAAGGCCATCCTGCCTTCGTATGCTTCTGGCTCTGATGCTAAAGGTGGTGCCTGTATGACTGCATCTTGGGAATATAAATAGAGAGATGAATTAACCCCATCTTCTTCTTCGTTATCCTCTTCTAGTTCTATCTTTATTTCTTCTATTTCATCTTCTCCTGCAGTGTTCTTTACGCGAGCTTCAATTAGTTTTAAGCCTTGTTGAAATAATTCTAGGCCTTCATCAAATTCTGCGACTTTATCCTCAGGGATTTCTATTTCCTGCTTATATGATCCTAAATTGTCTTTCGGAAATTTCCCTGTGCCGTCATCAAGTTTTTCTATCAATTCTTCTATTATGCGTAACCCGTTTTGAATTTTTTTAACTCCATTTTCCATTATTTCTTTTTCTTCGTTATCATCTAACTTTATTTCTTGTTCCGGTTTGGTTACATACTGTGATGTTTCTTTTGTTCTTTTTATTAAATCGTCACTTTTGGCTCTTCCTGTTACTAAATCTATCTTCTTCCTTTCTGTTTTTACTCGCTTTTCTACATCTTTAAACCAATCCTGTAATTTTTTTACTTTTCTGTTATGATTTTCTACTTCCCTTAGCTGTTTTTCAATTTTCTCTTCCGTGCTGAGATCTCCATCTGGAGTTTCCAGCTCATCGTAGAATATTTTGTCGTTTTCTCGCGGCAGTCGGATTTGCGTCTAGGGTTCGGAGTGGAAGAATAAGAAGATAAGAATATGTGTAATGTTAGTATAACTTAGCTAGGTTTCATTTGTGATCTTAAAGGACAGGGGATGGGTGCAATTCAAATGTGCACATAGTATAGTGTGCACAAACTTGTGGTATACCATACCTTCATTTTTTTAAATTCATTATATAGATTACATAGAATGAAAGTCGTCACTGCTAAAACTAGATCGGAGACTGCCGAAACGATAAGCTTTTCTATCAGTCTTTTGGCGACATTTATTGCCGCATTTATGACAGGAGGGGCCAGGTTGAGTGGAGCTAATTTGCTATTCTGAAGTGCATTTCCTTCCATGTTTTCTTATATACTTTTTCGAAGAATAGTTAGTTATACTGAGGAGCGCTTTTTAGTGCTGTATACTTGGTTCGATTAATGGCGCGACCGTCGTCCACGGGATTTATAAAAAGGGGGCGAATACTTTTAATCGGTATTAAACAGACAGGAACGGAAAAGGAAGCGGAAAGAACAGAAGAATAGGAAGGGGGAAAAAAGAGCAGAATAGGAAGGGGGAAAAAAGAGCAGAATAGGAAGGGGGAAAAAAGAGCAGAATAGGAAGGGGGAAAAAAGAGCAGAATAGGACGGGGAAAGAAGAGGATAATTGGAAGGAAAAAGAATAGCAGTAAAAATAACAAGGCAACAAAAAAATACTTACATTACTAAATCGAAAAAATAGAACAGAAACACGGAAGGGATAAATCAAAAAAAGAAAAAATTTTTTTTCATTTAGCTGTGATTTAGAACCTTCATCCTATTTTTAAGTAGCATCTTTAATGTATAACCACCTTTTCCTGTTACGACAATTAGGTTTATGAAGTAGAGTAATTCGTTCAATATATATATATATATTTTTTTTTTTAAGGTGAAAAAAAAAAACAATATTTGTGAGAGATTAAATCGTTTTTTTTTTTTTGTTCATTTTGTTTATGCATGTCCGTGCATCACAGATTCTATGAGGTACAGTTTGTTCTTATGTACCAGTCTATTTATTTTGTTATTTATTTTGCAGTTTATTTTG
>NW_008481840.1:1139810-1142014 GCF_000524495.1 Plasmodium inui San Antonio 1
TTATTCTGTTATTTATTTTGCTATATATTTTGCTATTTGTTTTGCTATTTGTTTTGCTATTTAATTCTGTTTCTTAGGAAGTCTAGAGAAAAAATATGTCCGGGGGCGCAGTATTCGGAAGGGAGGGTCAGCGGAACGATGAAACAAGAGAAAATGGGCATTTTAAAGTAAAAATTTACAGATCTAGTGAATTCACCTATATGTATGTTTTGTTAAAACGGCACCTAGTTTGGCTGCTCAAAGAAGCAACATGGACATGCCGTACGGGACTTATCCTTCTGTTTTTCCTTGTTATGATTGTTTTGTTAATATGTATGGGATGTTAACTCAGCAATTTCGATAAACAATATTTTGTGTCCGCCATACCTTTTCACTAATTATGTAGCGTACTTGTATGTAAATGCATGTACGAAAATGAAGGCGAACGAGGGATGGAAGAATTTTTACAAATAACGTTTACCCAGTTTTGCTTACAAACAAAGTGACATAATTCTGCATATCTACTTTTTTATTAGTCGCACATTTAACTGATTCGAAGGAAATAAAGTGATGTGTTATTATATTTTTTTTCCATTTTTTGTGAAAATTTTTTTGTCTGCCTAAAAGCGATTTGATGGGTACTCACATAATGTTGGAATAATTCGCCACTGCATGGCCATTGTGAAATTTTTTTTCAATATTAAAAAATGGATTGGCGTAAAAGCGGAGGGATAGAAAAAAAATTGAATTACAATGCACAATGAAATAAAACTGGAAGGTATTCCCAATGAAATTTTGCAACGATGTAGCATTTTTCTCACCACTGATTAGGGCGGTACATGGACAGGCACAAATATACGTATATGCCTTTCTGACTGAGAGAAAGAAACTAAAATCGCCGGGTACCAGTGTTTCAACGTTCATCCTGCGCAGTTTAGTTTTCTCCTAAGAATGGGTATCCATGTGGATAGCGGAACTTAACATACATATCGCTACCCTCTTAGAGGCAGAAATGGTAATAGGTACCTGCGTATTTTGCTGATGAGTTGTCGTTACTCAAGTTAAGAGGTACTTGTGAGATGAACAGAGAATTCGAACAGTTTATAGACTAATTCGTAAGGCGGATTATATATAGAAGCACTTTGAGTCTACGCTTTTTCATAGTCCACTTGCTCACACATAAGGTGTATTAACGATGCACTGGCGAAGGGGGAAAAAATATTTAAATTCTAAGACATGGTTAGGTCAGCTAAAATAAAATCTAAAAATTAAATGAAGAGCGCATTTGCACTCTTTAGCAATTTCCCTATTTTGCATATACATTATTTTTATGAGAGGTGATTTTTAAAAAGGTGAGGGAAAGTACTTCACATTTTATCATTTTTTTCTGATCCATGTGGCTATACGTATGTATATCTATTTTCCGTTCCATAAATGGTGTATTTTATATTAGGATATACCAACTGTAATTCAAAAGATAGTGGTTCGTTTCTATAGGCAAAGTAAAAAATACTTAAAAATGAGTTGCAATTGTGCCCGTGGAGTACGTACGTGGTAACAGCTCTAAGTGCTGTTCGTTAATTTAATATCTAAGGTAAGAATGGTGACTACTCATAGATAGGCTTGGACAGAAGGGTAAACAAGTGCATTTAAAAAAAAAAAAAAAAGAGTCCTATAAAAGAACACCTTGTGTTACTAGAATTCAGTGCGTTTTTTTTAAGGAGTTATTTTACTCATTTTTTTCTGTTAATACGACACATGCTAATCTAATTTCCATCACTATTTCTTTTAAGGGGAGTACAGAGCATCGCAGGGGATCATTTCATTTTACTCATGGGTAGTAGTAGAGAGCCGTAACACACAGACTAATGGTTTCATCATCAAAAGGGGAAATCAAGAAGAACGATCCCGTAATCATGCGCCCGTTTTCTTCTATTGCCCCAAATGACACAGTAATGAGGGGGAAAGAGGAGACAGATGCATAGTATATAACAACAGCTTGCTGCTAAATGGACAGAACAAAGAGTGCTTTGCACAAATCACCCATTCGAAATTGTAGGTTCTAAAAATAAAACGTTTCATAAGGGATAATTATTTCCTTTATCAAAAAGATAACATGTGTTATTCTTTATCAGCATTCTTTTCTTATGGAGTTTAAAGAAAATGGAATAAAAGAAAAAAAAAAATGGAATGATCAATTTTATTTATTTCTATAACAAGTATCA
>NW_008481840.1:1142237-1147685 GCF_000524495.1 Plasmodium inui San Antonio 1
TTGAGACGATTATTTTGTGAGATAGCTTATAAAGTTTATCTTGACAGGACACAGGTACAGCTTCATATATATTTCTTTTTTTATCCTTTTAACACATATCATGCAAGTATAAAAAAATGGTAATAAAAAAAAATACAAAAAATTAATATGGTGCGAAATATAGCTCATCATTTTGAATACAACATATGCTATAACATAAATATATATAAGGAACGTACATTTTTTTCTTTTTATAAAACAATATCGTAAAATCTTACATGTAGAAAAATAATGAGATAAAATAAGGGGGAAAGAACGATAGATTAATTAGAGCATTAATACGTTTACTCTCTTATTCATGATGTGTACATAATGTAGAATACATAATAAGTATAATTTCATTATTTTCAGAATAGTGGAAATAATTTTCCCATCCATCCAACCTTTTTGTATCTTCTTAAGGTTCTTATGAGGACATGTTGACTTCTGCGTTTTCTGATTGAGAAGTTACTTTTGAAACTTTTTCTTTCTGTTCATCCTGTTTCTCCTTTTCTTCTGAGTCATCAAAGTAGTATGAATCCTTATCATTAGATTTGCTGTTATCGACGTCATCAGACTCATTTTCAAATATGGGGTCTAAATCTTCCTCATCGAAATTGAAAATGCTGTTTATTAATCGGCCTTGGAAAAACGCCTGAAAATTTAGGTGAGAGAAAAAAAAGGGGGTAAAATTAAAATTTATGCACAAAATGGGAATATTTGACAAAGAAAGATCATCATAATGGGAAAAAAAGAAAAAAAAAAAGGAAGGGCATATGATCTCTTGTATTTTGAGCAGTCTCATTTTTACGCATATCGCACCTTATCAATTAATCTGTAGCACAAAGATAAGAACAAAATCAAGAAAATATAGGTGGTGATCAAATTAGCGGACGAAGTGTCATGATAAGTTTGCGTATACACTTGGTGAGAAGTCACTGGAACGACTGGTCGAGTAATTCCATATCTGTGAACTAGAGTTTGGTAGAATTTAACTTTTGGCGGGGTAATATCGTATGAGAACACCATTTTCGAATAAAAAAGATTGCTTAAAATAAATATATTGAAACTTCTTCTCTGTTTATCTCTATACGTGTGATTATTCTTATGCTACAAATGCCAATGGAAAGTTATATGCTATATTAATATAATATTAAGAATTTTGTATAAATTTATTTGTAAAGGTAATTGGAAATATTATATTCCCCTTAAAATGGCAGTTTAATTGAAATACATATAATTACTTTGAGAACTCTTAGTTTAACACATAATTTTTCCAAAATGTTAATAAAAATTTTAATAATTTTTTTTATTGCTTTATAGAGCTAGGAGAAATTTTATTTTTGTATTCATTTGATAGCTTCTTACAAGGAATGAAAAAACAAATTATGCGAATGTCATGTAAGTATAATATAAAATACGTGTATTAAAATCTAAACAATAAAATAGGGGGAAAGTATTTTTTTTTTTTTGTGCCGGGTAATGAAATATAATTTTATAATAATAAAGATAGATATAAAAATGGTGTTATTCAAGAACTTGGGGATCGACCTCGAAACGTTAATTCTTTAAATTACGAGGAATATGTATTCAAATTTTTCTATTTTTATCATAAAGAAAAAAAAAAAAATATATTATATATGGATATATGTATATAGTATAATTATATATTAAAGCTGAATATTTAGATAAATATTTTTTTTAGTATCATCATCAATTGGGGTAAGTACAAATGGGTGGTACGTTTTATTTTACTTTTTTTCTTTCTGCATATTATTTTTACGAATTTTTGAAAAAACTCTCCGATAGAATTTTTTTTTTTTAAATTTATAGTAATTTTTGAAATAATAAAAAAAAATCACGGATATGGCAATGTTGGGAATATAGATAAATAATAGTCATCGGAACTGGATCCCTAATTTATAATTATGTACATTAAATTTACTCATCACATGTATGTACATTTAATTGGACCTAAATTGACATATTTTTGAATTCTTATATTTCTGCGTAAAATGAAATAAGTTAATAAACGAAAAAGATAGCAAAGACTGCGTCATTTGTATAATTTAGACGAACTTCTTCTTAATTTTGTGAATTTTAATTTCTCATTGACTCTAATCAACCGAAAGGGAAATATAATAAATTTTAATAATTAATCAATCTATAAGTTAAATTATGGAGTACATTATTGTGCGGTACAAAAATGAAATTTTTCTTATCCTTTAGGAAATTTTAAGTGGGTTATTAGTTAGAAATTTACACTATTCATGATTTATCCGTTAAATATGTCATTGCGACAAATGGATTAACTTTTTTTTTCTTCTTTTCAATTGCGGTAATTTGAAGTAATTTCTTTTAGCGAATTTTAAAATTTCCCATTCGAGAAAATCGAAGGAAGTGAAAATATTATAAATATGTACATGCTAAGCGGTTGCGAAAATATTTTAAGTAACGTAATTTCCTGTGAACATTAAAAAATTAAATAAATGTATTTTTTTTTTTTTCCATTTTTGTTGTGGTGCAGTTTTTTTTTTGGCAAGCGTTATTTTCGCGGTCATGTTTGAAATATCATTATAGATAAGCGTGAACTGAACAAACACACTACCATTCTGCTTTTTTGCTTTACTTGCATTTGAAATGCTTACTGACCCGCTTATACCCTTCTTATGTTAACCGATTAATATGCACTGTAAAGGAAGGGCCTAGTTATTTGTACAAAAAAAACAGCAAAAAAAAGTAATTTAAAGTGTTAACCTTTATGTAAGAATAAAATAGCGAAATGTGGAACAAGTTCTGATCAAATTAGGCTCAGATAAAAGTTCAAATACGTCATCTAGTAAAAGTGCATAAATAAATAATCGTTTGTGTGTTAGCCTTTTCGCGAAATGTGACAATTTCGTTTTAAAAGGAGCTGCAATAAGTTCATTCATATAATTCACTTGCTTAATTGTTAGATGACTAGGATGAACTTCAAAGTGATTTGAAACAGTATCACGTTGCACATTATACATAGGGTTCTTTTGAATGTATTCCCCGACATGCTGCAGACCTTTTGACAACTCATTTTTCGTGTTTTAAAAAAGGGTCAGAAAAGAAAGGTTATAAATTAGAAATTACAAAAGAATTCCAAGTAAATAAATCAACCAAAATTGCGTCGTAATATTGTTTTAATCACAATTCTGCTGTTGCAAGAGTCCCTTCATTTAACGTATAAGTGTAACATTTGCTACTCGGGAAAGGATATTTTTTTTGTGGACATGTTTTATAACAAATAGGGTTTTTTTTTTGTTATCTTTTATATGCATAAGAGGTCACGGTACCCTTTCTTTCTGCACATTTTAAACAGTACATTTCGTCCTGCTTATACAATGAAGTTCTTGTTTGTGATAGAATGGAAAAAAATTAGCCCCAATTTATCCGATTTACACGAGGGGGTTAGTACTTAGAGCGCAGGGCCCTAGAAGGGTCTTTTAAATAACTTTACAAATGTGTCAGTATTCTTATAGACATAAAAAATATTCCACACTGCTATCATGTTTAGTTCAATATTTGGTGGTACTTAAGGGGAAAAGGCAACACTTCGTAGAAGGGCTAGTTAATAATATGTTAAATAAAAAACAATTTCTGATGCGCTTAAAAAATTTTGGAGGCAACATAATGGCAAGTATGCACATATTCAGGCTTAAAAATGCTTTGCGAAGAGTAGGGTGGGTTCCTAATGAGGGGTTATAAATAGAAGTGGTAATCTTCCATATATATCTATGTACGTATTATGCATAACCTTCACCCCCCTTGAGGATTACATAGAAAAAACCATACATTGCTGTATCAGTACCTTTACCAAGGAGATATGAACAGTACCGTTTTAAGAATTTTGGCTAAAACGAAAAATTTAAACACATTTATTGCGTGCCGTTGTTATTAAAATTTTTGATTTTATATATTAACAGTGGAGAGGAAGGCCCGGAAATTGAAGATTCGTCATGAAAGGGGATATAGATATTTCACGTTAAAATTAACGTTCCTTTGAAACTAGCAGTGGCACTGAATGTCCTATATTTGCCTCCTTCCTTTTAGAGAACATGACATTTGTCATAGAAATAATGATGTAGCACGTGCATGGAATCATATTTTATTACACATTTGTAGGCTACAGCATCCTGCAAGCAGTAAAAATAACCATTACAGGTGATCATTCGTTTGTGTTTTATTTTATTCGTAGTATATAGAGTCATAACACAAATAGAGGCTTTAAAAGCAGATTAACTGCTCAATAAACCTTTTCTTTAAAAGCGAATTTGTTATTTGACTTAACAGAGGAAAACGTTACTTCACGTTAATCATATCCCTTACGATATTATCGTATTAAAGTAAAAATTGGAAAATTTTCTCTATAGAATTTACGGAATATAAATAATTGCAGGAATGTGTGATTTCATCGTCGATGGTGATGTTTTTTAAGCAAAAACGTTCAGTAAGCAATATATAGTAACTGCTAATATATATCTTGTCGCTTTGTACCCTGAAATGTAATAATCTTGACGACACACCATCTTTTGCTATTATACTACTATGCTGTCATACATTTTGGGTAAAAAATATTATACAGGTGTTGGTTTAAAAATTTATAGCTCGATGTATTTGTCGTTTTCGTTTATGGTTTACAAATCTTTAAACTGGGTAGGGGCACATAAGGGTCAAGAGGAACAGTAAAAAATGAAACTGCGGTAATTTTTATGGCATATTTTATGGCCCATTCTGTGGCCCAATTTGTTACCCATTTTTCGCATATATTCAGTATGCAGTGTAACGTATACATGATAGGAATAATTATTTGCGTTTTATTTTTTTACCAGAAGGACATGAATGTTTTCTAATTGAGAATTATATTTTGAAAAATAGAAAGGAGCAGTAATAAACTGCGTTTCGAATTATACCAAACATTTGTTATCTGGGAAAAATAGCCTAAGAAAGATTGTTTTTTTGCATGGGCTTTATGTCCCTTTGAATGATTTTTATGAAAACGTTATGACAAATTTTGGGACTGGGTTGAGCTGCTGGCACGGTACATACTTTTATAGGTTATGGTAACTCCAGTTTAAAAAATACGATTATATATGGTTATACATGTACCTAATGACATGCATAAAAAATATGCGTGGCAGTAATTGTAGCACTTTTGCAAGTTTTGATGAAAGAAATAAAAAAAAAACGTATCTATTGTTATATAAATAAAATAATATATAATTACATAAATAAATATTCTTCCTATTAGAATAAAAGAGTTTTTTTAGTATTTTTTCGAACTTGGGTCTGACGGATTTGTCAATAAAAATGCTACTTTATCAACCTTTATTTTATTAATAGTGTCGAATGGTAATATTTTCGGAAACAAAAGGTGAATATAAAATCCATAATCTAAGTACA
>NW_008481840.1:1148039-1152150 GCF_000524495.1 Plasmodium inui San Antonio 1
CTTATTACATTTCCTTAAATGTAATAGAAGGAATGAATTTTTATTTTACTACAAACAAAAAAATACATTATTTTCAACTTCTTAGAAAACAAAAAGGGAATTATTTAGCCCAATTGTCTCATAAAAAATAAGAGAGCGCGATGAATTTTTATAACATTATTTTTATTCAAGTGTTTAAAAAAAAATAAATTAAAATTTCGGATATTCCAAATGAGGACATATATTATTTATTGATAATTTTAGCAAAAAGTTTTTCCAAAGTTTTATATATATACCCCATACCATTTCAATAATAGTAACTATAGCTTAATAGTATTAATAAAAAAAGAAAAAAAAAGAAAAAATACCTAATAAAAGTGCCTACTAAAAAAAAGATATAAAAATTTATTACATTATTCAGAAAAATAAGGAAAATGAGAAATTTCGATAACACGAGCAGCAATACTTGCCAGAGTGGATACTCTGCACAATTAGAGAGCAGTTTAGTTTCTTCATCTGGTGATGACGCAATGAATACTACGAAACGAAAGAGCAAATTCTTGAGTTTTACCAAAATTTGTACCTTTTCTCTTCTTATGACGATGTCCCAGTGTTACGAAAATGTAGGATCCTAAAATGAATAGGCACCAGGCGCCATATATATGTATATGTTGCATTTTGTTATGTTCTTTGCCTTTGTAAATATGTAGTTGTATCTTTCCAAGAGTTAATTTGTTGTTGTGTAAGCATCGCTTTTTTTTTTCTTTTTTTTCCCCTTCTCTGTAGGCCAACTCGAACAGTTCCCTTTGCACGTTCAGCGGCCATAACAATGGTGAAGGTTTAAGATCCCTCAGAATGTTAGCATCTGCTGAATCGAAAGAAGACCAGTTCGAAAGTGCAACCGTAGAAAATGAATACGAGGAGGATACTCAAGTGCAAAAGGAGAAGAAAAAATGTAAAGCATCATCTCCATCATCATCGCCACAAAGCGATGCAGTTGACAAGACGTGCCCAACTGAATGTGGAGCCTGCACATGTGGTTTTAAAACGTTAGATTTATATTTTGAAAAGAAATTATTCGATATCTTAGACGCGGGAAACAAAAAAGCTCAAGCGGTTGTGGATTCCGGCACTCACATTATGAATGGATTAAAGAACTATCTTAAATATGTCCTTCTTTTCTCACCACTTTTACTTGAATTTTTGGCAAGCAAACTTTTAGTATCCGGACATTATAAGACGTCTCAATTCATATCCAGCGTGTGTGTTACCTTTTACCTGTATGTGTTTTACAAAATTATGGAGCGTTACGCTTTGGAAAGAGACGCTTATCTAGATTATGAGTACTACTCTCCACGTAAAGGTGCCTCCCGCAGCGGATGTAGTGGCGGTAACTGTGAAGCCTCCTGCGGTAAGAATGCCTGCCCTGGTAGCAACTGCGAAAGATCCTGCAACAAGAAGAGTGATTCCTGCAGCAAAAAATAAGACTCAAGATGCAAGAATGGAAAATATAGCTCAAAAAATGAGTAAGAAGTAAATCTCTCCGGGTGGTTACGTTAGTGTTATGTAGAAGAAACATGCAAAGATGCATACATGCGCGTAGACATTTTCAGGCGAAAGAGCGAAGATGGCGTGTACACGCGCAATGGATTAACCTGTGTATTTATATATGTACCTATATATATATTATATATTTTTCGTATTTTGCGTTGTGCGTATTATATATTTTGCGTTTTATATATTTCCACAACGTTTGGTTTCCCGTTGTTATCTAAAGTTTCTAAGGCAATGTAATATTCTTCTACGAATTGTGTAGACATACTATGTATTTAATTCTATGCAAGTATTAATACTATAATAAATGTGTATTTTATTTATATCTTCTTTTGTTTTTTTATGAATTATATACATTTTTACACGATATATATATGTGTGATGGCTGAAATGTATATTCCTTAAAGAGCTAAGATTGTAACATGGATAATAATATAAGTATTCACCGTACATCGTATTATATTGAATTTCGATTGCTATATGTGTAAATGGAAATTATTTTTTGAATGATTAAGTTACATTTACATTTCACCATTTTATGCCACATACTGGAAAAGGCGAACTGCAAGGAAAAAAAGACGCTTAATTTAATTATGCCAAGTCATGATTTTCTTCCCCCATCTTGAGCAAAAAGGGGGAAATGAGAGGCGTGACAATACAGCACATGTTAAGAGGGGGGTAGGAGAAGCCAGTTTAGCTGTATTCATTTGAATACCACTCCGACTATTCGTGTGATGACTATGCGGGGAGTTGGTGTGGAAGATGCATAAATATATCAGAAATTGGTGGATGCTTTATATAGCTCCTTTACGTCTTAATTATTTTATTACATGCACCAAACCACGAATTAGCCGTTTTGAAGGAATTGGCTTTTCTTCTATTCTTCTGAGAAAAGGTATGTGCATATCGGAAAATATTTTATTATGTTTTATTTTAAGAACGAAAAGAGAGAGCACACGGGAAAGAACTTAGCAAAATTTGTTCAGCATTTTGGGAGATACGTTTCGCAGCTTATTCTTTGAAGTGATGCTTTCTTAATGAATAAACATATTTCATTTCTTATATTAAGTGTAACCTGCCGACTGCATCGCCCTCCTACAATTCTAGGATTTTTTTTTGCTGTGTTTGCAAATATGTATGTACTTGATGAATAGACGTTTAACTATACTTGGGGAGTTAAACAATTACGAGTGCTTTTGCATAATTCTTCGGATTTATAGAATAATTTGAAGAAAAGGAAGAACTGAGCAACAGGTGTATGTTTATTTTATATAGAGAGACAATTGCCCAACATAATTTGTAATTCAGGCCGGGTTTATGGGATATATAGGGGCAACGCAACTTTTCCGAAGAAGAGAATTATTCTTTTTACAGGGCGCATAACATTACTGTTGAAGAGATGGTTCGACATAATCATTACCATTTTGTAACTATATGTAAGCTAGAGAGCGTTGGTTATAATTACCCCATTTCAGCACAAATGATAACAATGTTGTAATCTGCAGTGCAATACGAAGGGGAGCAATATTTGTGAAAAATAATTTTAATTTGCAAAGGACAACTATCGGGGAATTTTTTTTTTGATACAGCGTATTTTTAAAGGAGATTGCAGAGTTGGGGATGGAGTGGCGTCATTGCTATATAAAAACGTAGCTTTGCTTTGACGCACTTTCACAAAATATGTATCTAGCTTTTTTTTATGTATTTTTTTTTTTTTTTTTTGTTTTTACGTTGTAACTTTTTTACGAATTTGTTCTGCTCCTGCATATATAGGATCAAAAATTCGAGAATAATTCCTATTACCATAAGAAAAATATATTTTTTTACTTTTAAAAATTATTGTCGTTAAATAATTTCTCCCATCTCAAGGTTCAAAATTCTGTTCTGTATAATTCTGTACGGGAGCACTATTATATGCAGAGTGAATTTTTCTATGTATATCTGTTCATCTAGGATGGAAAGGAAAAAAATAGGGAGTAAAGAATTTTCTCTTTTTTTAAGTCCCACGCGCCGCTGCTTGATATCCCTGGCGGTGATTATTTCTGTCGTGATATTGGTAAGATAAGAAGTATATTAAAATAGGACAAAATTTCACATCCGTTTTAAACTGTACATATAGAAAAAATAAAAATAGTAAATATTAATGACGTTTTTAATGTCTCAAAAATATGTTTTTTTAGGATACCTCTGTCTCAAATGGTACTGTTGGAGTGCCTCATCTGATCGGCGTCCAGTCAAGAAATTTAACTGAGCACCCGACCGACCAGAATGAATATATGACTAATGAGGACGAACACGAAGGGGCAGAAGAGTCGCTTGTCGAAATTACAGACGACATGTACGATAATCTACAACGGAGTGGTAACACAACAGAAGAAGAATCAACAGAGCTTCTTTTCCAAATTATAGACGACATGTACGATAAGCTACAACAAAATGGTAATACTGCAGAAGGAGAATCAACAGACCCTCTTTCCGAAATTACAAACAACCTGTACGATAAGCTACAACAAAATGGTAATACTGCAGAAGGAGAATCAACAGACCCTCTTTCCGAAATTACAAACAACCTGTACGA
>NW_008481840.1:1152160-1158102 GCF_000524495.1 Plasmodium inui San Antonio 1
GGTAATACTGCAGAAGGAGAATCAACAGACCCTCTTTCCGAAATTACAAACAACCTGTACGATAACCCCCAACAAAATGGTAATACTGCAGAAGGCGAATCAACAGACCCTCTTTCCGAAATCACAAACGACATGTATCAGAACTCAGAAGGAAATGGAAACGGAACAGAGGAACTTTTCCAAAGTGCGTACGACCCAGCTGAGTTAAGTGAAAAATGCCACATCGTTTTTCACAGCTTTATAGAGGAAGATATAAATGAAATAATCAATTCGGTGAATGATAATTTATTCAAGAGAGAGATGCTTGAGAGATGGATACAGCTACACGAAGATACAGAAAGGGCGGTGCACACTTTGAAGGAGCATTTATCATATTATTTGGGAAAATTAAAAAGTTTGTATAGCGTGGATGAAAACATTGCAGAGGACCAAATGCGGAAAGGCAAGCATACTATTGACGCAACCATGAAGATCACACAAGAGTATCACAATAGGCTCTTTTTCTACTACATCATAAAGGATAATTTGCCCGAGTCTGAGCATGAGCGTTTTATACATGTAGGCAGAGAATCCTTTACCCTATTTATAAATGAGCTAGTTACTATGGAGGAGCGTGAGTTAAATAAATGCGTACTGGAGTAAGGGACATTCTTCGTGGAAGCGTACGGATGAAGGATGCGAAGGGAAGGCTAAGGAGCAGGTACACGTCTGTATACATATATATGTTGCTGAGAAGAACAGGACGAAATATTCTTGTACATATATGCTTATATATGCACTTATTTGATAAGCTCTTTTTTATTAGAAACAAAAGCGAAGTCCATTATACAGCACTGTTTCAGCAATGATGGGTGCTCCATTTGAATGGTGATTCTATTTTTTACCATGAAAAAGTATTTAAATATTGAAAGACGAATATATGTCCTATGCGCATTTTAACTATAGCAGTGAATTAAATTCATGTGTAGAGTTTGTCAATTTTTGTTTTCTTTAAATCGCCATATAGAACTTATTATCAGATGATCTAAACTGTGTTAAGGGTTTTTTCCTTTTTCTTTAAACATTTATACGTCCTTGATATGCGTAGCTTCCAAAGGCTAAAAGTTTGCCATTACACCTTTTGAAACTATTGAAGGGAAATATTTTATTTTACTCCCTAATTGTGGTAACGATTCTGAAAATTCACTCAGATGGTGATATGTTTCATCGCGCATATAAAATAAGTGATTAGGATAGAAGTGATCTGTTCTGAGGATGCGTAATACGAGAGAAAATTCGTTGAACTTTAAGGTAAAAATAAAAGGACTAAGGAACGTGGAACAAATCAGGACATACAAATTAGCAATACTTCGCTCACGTTAGATCGCAATAATGATACCACGCTTTATCCTTTTTCCTTACATTTAGCATATTGCATATATAACATTTTTTGAGCTCGTAAGAATTGCATTGATCATTTCATTATTGGTATATAATTTATTATAAATAGCCGCCATGGGGGACTTGTACAGGGAATAATGTCCAAAAGGGATTGTTAAGGAGTACGGAATTAGCAATAAAGGGAAAATCATTGGAGTCTGAATTATTCTGTTTAAAAAAAAAAGAGATAGAAGGAGCATAGATCGCATTACCATTTTTTTGCTAAAATAAAACTATAAGACGTTTACATTATGCACAGGACAAGAAAAAAGGGATGGAAACTGTGGATAATAGTAGAATTTAATCAAGACAGTCGTTCGTTCTGATCTGAAAGCGCACGTATCGGTAGTGCATATATCTAATAATATGCTTTTTGAAATGTTCTAGATTTAAATTCAAAGTTATCTGCATTTTCTTTACGATCGTTCAACGGCGAAGAAAGAGTGACATAAGAAGAAACCTTCTCCCCTTTTGTCGTTTACCATGCATAATAAAAGAAAGGTATAATTTTTTTTAGTTGAAATCCATAAATAATAGTTGCATTTGTATAGGTAAAAAATATGTAATCCTGAGGGAACAGCTCGGTGGGTTTTATAAGGTATACGCTACTTTTGTAAAGAAGCTACTCTTCAAAGGCTACTAGCGTCAAATATACAGAAAAATATTTGCTGACTCGCCTATATGCCATATTTTGCAAATTTTAGGAGACAGAAATGGCTGCAGAAATATATTGTAAGCAGGAAGGGGCCTTCATATATTTGGTGAACTAGCCATTTGGCCTACCAACAAGGAATACACGTTCTTCTCTCTGATAAATATTTCTAAGAGGTGCACCGTGAGGGAAAAAATAAATTCTATACATCTCCTATGATGTCCTCTCTTTTTTTTCTTTTTTTTATTTTGGCTAACGATATGTTTTAGAATGTTTTAATTTATTAATGTAAAAGTTGCTTTTGCTTTTCTTAAAATTTTTGAAATTCTCCAACATTTTATAAAGTAAAGTACTTTTTACAACATGTTTTAACGTAGTTTAACCTATCTTAATGTATTTCAACATATTTTAACGTAGCTTAACATACTTCAACGTATTTGAACATTTTTTAACGTAGTTTAACATACTTCAACGTATTTGAACGTAGTTTAACGTCGATTAGCATATTTGGACATGTTTTATCGCATTTTAACGTATTTTATCATAATATTACACAACGCCTCTGAGTAATAAATTTAGAACAATTTTCGCGCACGTAATAACCCCTTTCTATGTATACTTATATAGACCACAAAAATTAAATTAAGCGACTATGCCTTTTCTCAACAAATCCAATTCTGCTTCGGCTGACGGATGCTCAGATAAGAATAACAGAAGGAACGAAAAATGTTCCACCACGAATGGTGCTGGAAAGAAAAGCTCCCATGGCCTTAACTTCCGAAGATTCTTTTTCCCCTCCTCCTCGGTTGCACTTCTCGTTGTCGCCATTTATATGTTACTACTAGTAAGCTATATAAAATAACAATTTTTCGAATAAATAATACGCACCTTGCAGTTTTTAATTTGGCCCTTATCTAGAGTCAAATATACGCTCCTCCTGGATGTTTAAATGGAGGAAGTAGTCCATACATATGAACCATAAATATTATACCTATGCCTAATGTGTACGGCACCTGTCGTTCTGAACCTTTTTAAAAAATATCTCGCAGAAGATAACACCCCTCGACAGAAAGGTCATGGCCCAAATACAAATAAGGAATTTATCCGAGTTAAATGAAAATGGATGCTTCAGAAAAAGAAACTCAGATACAAATGTAAGTTCCTCCGATTCTGAATCCAATGATGACGTGTTATCTGAGTTTGATGAAATGGATTTAGGTGAAAATGAAGAAGAGGACGCTTTTGATTCAGATCGAATTGTTGAAGAAAAATATGAAGAGAAAAATGACTTATGTAATATTGACTCGCCCAGATTGGACGAAGCCGAAGTAATATTTGCTAGCGATGTGACAAAAGAGGAACTACACGAACAGATCAATAATATGGAAGAAGTACCATCAAAGGATGAAATTGTAACAATGTGGAAGCGCGCATATGCTTTGGAAGTACAGACCATTTCAGAAATGCTAATTGCATTAATGGAATATTTCGAAGAATTGAAGGAAAAGCATCAAGTAGAAGAAGAACATGCTTTCACTCTTTGGGGTGGCGTTATGTCCATTTTTTCTGACGTGCTAACTGAGAGAGAGGAACACTACAATAAACTTTTTTACGGCTTTATCATGAAAGATGAGTTGACAAAACAGGAATTTGTCAATTTCTTGAACAATTACAAGAAGGAGGCTGCTGAATTGAGAGAAATTTTAGAGACTTTCGCGAAGAAAGAATTGGGTGCAGAAATCATTCCAAGAGAGGAAGGTAACTAAAAATGTGATTCTTCAACTGAAAAAAATTACGAAAGAAAGTGGTAAAACGAATCATTGTGCACCTATATATGCGAGTATCAGCAACTATAGCGCAGATTGATAATGTAAAGAAAGAGTGAAAAACAGTGTATGCTTTTCTTTGATCGTATAATTGGACAAAGTGGCCTGGACAAAGCAAGATCTCATGATTTTACTGCCCTGCGGTCCGAAATGAAAAGCAGAAGATGGAAGAGAAACGGTTTGGAGTTGTTCATAATATATCATCTGTCACATACGTAGCGTGTAGACAGATATGGAGCCAAAAGAGAAGAATCACTATGCAAAATATGAAAGCTACCTAGATTGGTAGTTTATCTATAGATCAAGTACATTTTTTTGAATTTCCTTTTGTAAGCACTGACAATATTTTCTATATATGTGGCTTACTTGCTGACTTAATTCCATTTTTACAGTTTCTCCCTTTGAACTTGTTATTTACTAGTAAAAATTTCACATTTAAGAATCAACTTCCACTTGGATTGGGTCTTTACATGCGTTTTAGTGAATATACATAATGTAGCTATGACCATAATTTTATAAGTACCTTTGCATATGGGCTACCTAAAACGATATAGAATGACGTGAGGTGCATATTTGTTTATAACATGATAATTTAAACTGCTAAATGAAGGAGGATATAAATATAAGAATAAAATTGCATAATGATGAGAAACGCTTTTACAAAAGAGTTAGGATTTTTATTTGGAAATTTCTTCCGAACAGAAGGAGGAAGTCTCCAAATGGGGTGTCTCAACGTAATCATTAATTTGACTTGGATCAATTAGGGAAAATGGAAGGAATGAGAAAAATTCTTAAAAAGATTCCGCATGTTGAGAGATGATTTACATGGCACATAATCCCGTACTACATATTATCTATCATCATAGAATGGTGAAAGTATGGCTGTTAATGTTGGAACTGCGAAAGGGTAATTTGTATACTTGAAAAATGATAAAATATAGCCGGGGAAATAGGGAAAGACTTAAAATGTGACCATGTTATCCAGTAGGAATAACACACCTTGCTTATTATCATGGGAGGGGGCTTATTATAAAATCATGTAAATATTAAGATGGTACCTTGATCAACATCTTGATAGGATAAAATGGGACAATGCAGTTACAGTGTTCATGTAATACATAACTTTTGGAAATTATTTAACTAAAAAGACACTAAAAATCATGGGAATTATTCATAATAACCAAAGAAACAAGCAAATCACAATTAATTTGGTCTCCTTAGCGCTTAATATATAATTCACCCCCCAAAAAATGAGGCGGTCACATTTGAAACAAATTAAGCCAATGAGAATTTTCCCAAAATTTCAGAAATAGATCGCTACCACAAGTAGAAGTCAGCGGCTCAAAATTAATTATACACGTCGAACAACCAGATAACAATTCATTTTATACATCTTCTAAAGCTTCTCACATAATCCATGAAACGAGGCTTATATATACCGTTGGATCTCAGGTCATATTTCAATACTTTTACAAGGATGTAAAGAAATGTTATAAAGCTCACGGCGCACAGTCCGAGGCTGCAGAAATGGTAAGTTTCAGAGAGGGCAAATCCTGCTGCGCATAATCCCAGTGCGGTTAATACGATTACAAAGGGTAGGGCCAGTATGGTACCATATATCCTAATTTTCAGCAGAGTAAATTGCTTTTTGCTAATTCTTGGATTGCGTTCACATTCATCGATATGACAGTACGCTTTAAAAATTTTTCTCTCTATTTTAGAATCCTTCACTCCAACAGGGTTGGGTACTTTTTCCTTTTTCGTAATGTGTTTCATACTGTCTAAGGCGGAGGGCTCAACAGCGTTGTACTTCCTTTTGATAGAATCTCTAATTTCCTCTGAGGCCTTTTGATGAACCACCATTTTAAATACTTCTGCATTCATTATCTTCTGCTTTTTTAATTTTTCTTTCACCATATTAATTTTTTCAACTGCTTCATGTAATCTCTTTTGATATTCTAACGCAATTGTTGTTCTTGCACTCAACGCTTTCTCCTTCATTGATTTAATGTCTTCAAGTGCTTCACCCAACCTCTCTTGATATT
>NW_008481840.1:1159102-1165495 GCF_000524495.1 Plasmodium inui San Antonio 1
GTCAAGAGATAGCTTTCTTCTTTTTTTTATTCCCATTTTTTTCATCACACATATTAAGAGGAGTGTTAAATTGGGGTTTCCACAAGTATGTATATAATCCATGGGATAACATATATAATTATGGATTTCTTGCGAAGAGACATTCTTAACATTCTGTTTCTTCAGGGTCTCTAAATTAGTGATAATACAGAAACTATTTTTAATTAGTACAATATAATATCAGCATAATTTTACGTAATTGAACTTGGCAAAACTTTTTAAAGAATACATAAACTAATTAATCGTTTCATTCTAAAACGGGGAAGCTTTTTTTCATATACTTCTCTTTTTCTTTTTTCGAAAAAAAAGTATTCCATGGATAGCATTTAAAACCGTGATCATACTAAAAGAATTGAAGGAAGAATTCTGAGTGAGCCACAGAGATATAAACAACAAGTGGTGCCGTACGATCCAGGAAATATTTGAAAGTGGAGAAATAATTAACTGTATTATACGTCTTGCTGCAGATTCTTAATCTCAATCGCGTACAATTCTAAGTGCGCATGTATGAAGAAGCAATCTTGAGGGAAGAAATATTTCTCTACTGTTCTGTATGGTAATTTTCGTCTACTAAAAATATAAGTGGAAAGAAATGATATTTTCTAAAGAATTACTTCGATATGTAGCATAATATATACATATATTATTCTAAATCCATAGTCAGAGAATACTACTTCATAAACCCATGTTTCATTATATGTTCTTACAAGCATAGCGCAAAACAAAACCTCAAGGAGGCATATGGAAATATCTGAGCTAAGAGCAAATGTCTTATTAAAGTTCTTTTATTTGAAAAGTTTTAGTGCAAGGTGGCTTCCCTTCCTTTTCTTGCTTTTTTCATCTTTCTTTTTTTCCTTCGTTCATCCGTAAAGATATCATTAAGCAATCGGTGGGGGCATATTTCATTTATGTCAAAATTCTTCCGGCTTCTATGAGGTGTATTATTCATATCATACAAGTTATAATACTATATAAAGTCCACAAAAGCACGAATTTTTTTCACTTCTCCTTAAAAGTATCAATCTATTCTTAAATGCGCAAATGTAATCGAAGTAACAGACAAGTAATCATTCCGTTAACTTCATTAAAAATAGCAATGTTCCTAACTCCCAACTTCAGTATTCCCAATTCAGTCCCTTTTTTTTTCTCTCTTTACTGCTACTATCATATATCTAATAGGAATCCCTCGTACACTTGGTACTTTTTTTTATACGAGTGTATAAATTTCTAGTAAAAGCTTTTACCAAGTTATAACAGAAGTGTACGATTGAGATATCTGTTTCTTTTTTTCCCGCAGTTTAAATAATTCGAGAAACGTTCCAAATAATTCTTTTTATAGAATAAGAAGGAATGTTTACCTAATGACCATTCTAATAAAATAGAATAAAACAAGATAAGAGCTAATTTTCCTAACATTATATTTTCACTTCCAATTTCTCAGAAATTTAAAAAACACTAGTGGTGGCTTCCCTTTCACCTGACATGGTTTGGGTACATAGATGCTACGATAAAAATGATAAACTTTTACAAGACAGGGAAACCGATAGGATAACGCCTACCATAACTTATTATCATTAAAGTAGCATTGGAATTTATCAGAAATATGTGGAATGGCCTTCAATGAAGGTGTATATATTTTTATATCTTGTGCCCATCTTTCGAATTCTCATAATTATAAATACCCTGTTTAAAAAAGAACCCTTTTCTGAAGTCGCAAAGAATGAACTTTATTCCTTTCTCCTCTTCTTCTTGTATATCATACTTCGAAAGGGATTTTTTAAGAAGGAATGGGCACCATTACATGGCGCACCCTGTTTTTTAACACAAAAAAAAGGGCTCCATAGTACTTATCCTATTCGACACATTATATCATTCATACGCACATACGTGATACTCGTATCCATGACCATTTTCACCTCTATAAAGTTTACTGAGAGACCTCTATTTGATAATCTTCAGCTGTCCTGTTCTTCGATACTTCATTTCACTTCCTCCCAAGTAATAATAGAAACAACGGGTTAACCCAACATTTGGCGAATTCGCCTACATGCATACATTCAATTTAGAGTCATACAGAATTTTCCTGAGAAGTAAGCAATCACATTGTATCAACCTCTAGTTCCTGTTTATCATTATTTTGAGCGTATCAGCAAGGTGAACGATTCCCCATGGCTCGTGATCTTCCTGATAAAATGCAGTCTTTACGAATGTGCTAAAATAAGCCAAGTTATGGGGACCCATAAGGTGGGTGGCTGTCCCGCTTTAGAAATTGCTCTTATTATTATATTCTTTTCATATTTGCAATTTTAAATATCTATATGTAACAATAGGGGGACACTTTAATTGTGGGAATTGTACCCATCCATTTGAGTGCATATGTTTTCACCTCATATCAATAACGACTCATGAGGGAAGTTTTAACCAATAGATAACTCATTCTCAGTTGCTCATTCCCGCCTTGCATGAGGTTCATCCATAAGACCAAAGTTCACAGTCGCTGATTTGTCCGAAACCTTTACTTAATGAGTGAAGAGAAAAAACGTAACCATATGCTTTATATGTTAGTAATATCCTAGAGTCCTTACATTTTTTTCTCTTTTTTCCCTGCTCACGAAGAATCCTTTGAACAGTAAAATCCCAAGAAAGAATCAGTTAGACAAAAGAGTATATTTCAGGGATAAGGAAGGATATATTATAGATTCCATTTTAAAGAGAAAATGACAATACATTCGTATAGAATGTTTATAATGCACTTCCTCATGCACGTTTGTCGCGGCAGGTTTTCATAGTAGACAGGAGAGGCCAGGAAAACACGCCAAGAAGGAAAGGAGCACTTTTACAAGCAACTAAATTTCCAAGCTTCGATACGTTGAGTAATTAACAAGAATCTAACTTCATGAAATTATTTTTAATAGATACAAAGGGGGAAAGAACAGAAACTTCCCAATTCACGCAAAGATTAAAAATGCACATTCCTTCTATTTCTAATCAAATTTCTAGGTTATGTCTCCTAGGGCCGTCAACCGACGTTTATGTTTCCATCCTGACAATATAATAACTGATACAGTCATTAGAAATGAAACAGAGATTTCCCAGTTGACAATACGTAATATTTCATTGCGCGGTAATCTTCTTTCATAGTGGGTTTAAGTACCCCAACGCCCAGGAGTTTATATTTTATTGTTTTAAAGAACACATAACAAAACCTGGAAGGAACAAGGAGACATGACTAAATTGCCTATATCTATGCTCTTTGACACGGAAAAATACTGAACCGGATTAATTACACAATAGGGGGCAAGGACGACTTGTGGCCGTAGGTGGTATGCAGTATTCCGCTGTATGTGTTTGGGGCGATTTTGAGGGCGTTAGTCGATTGATATATCTAGTAGACTTCATTGAATATCTCCTTCTCAAGATAGAGGTCGATTCTGTGCATATCGCTATCAATCCATTGTAACTTCCCATAAATGAATTTATCCTTCTTTAGAGTACTTAACACACTGTGGTTAACTGTTTTATATTTTGATTTAATTCTTCCATCCAATTGAATCGAATTTAACATCTCTTCTAGCTGTTTCAATTTAATGAATTCTTCCAACTTCATTAATTTATTTTCTTTTTTCTTATCTTCTACATTGTCTTATTCGATGGTTTCAATTGATTCCTCGGAATTTATCTGTTTTCCAATTTGTTATAGTTAAAATATTTCTTCTAGTTTCTGGGGGATCATTTTTTTTTTTTATTTTATTTCAGGTTTATTTTTTCTATTAATTTATTAAATTCTCTTATTTTTTCAAATTTTCCCAGATTTGTTTTTTCTTTAATTCCTTATAAAGATATTTCCCCCTTTCAATTTTTTCTGATCCTTTATCCTAAGCAACTGTAGCAACTTCTTTTCCTTAATTTTTCCCCTCAATCTTGAGGTTCATAAATATCTGCAGTCTTTTAAGGTTCTAGTTTCTCTGTTTCTCTTTAAAGTTGATTATATTTCTGACATTACTAAGCATAGTCCTTGTGCCATTCCTCTCAGCACGTACTAAGAAATTTTCATCATCCTCACTTCCACTTTGAGACAACAGCCGATAGCTTAAAGCATCAACTACGGTGTCCACAACGTTCCGTTCCCTGCCAAGAGTTTTGCTAGTCAATCCTTAAATATAGTAAGATGAAATAGATTAAAATAGCATATGAGGTAAGTTATCTAGTCATAGGAGACAAAACGAAAAAAGGACAAAAGGAAGCTGCTCGAAAGATTAAGCAGATTAATTAATCCGATATATTTCCCCTATTGTCTTGTGGAAAAATTCACATATCCTCACTGAACGAATAAACGTAGAAGATTTAATGAAAATGAGTAACTCGATTTTATCTGACTAAAATTATCTTTCCAGTAATCTGATAGACATAGAGGAAGGGAATGAAGGGAAAACAACGACTACTTCGTTTAATAAATACTGCCAATGTGTACTGAGTGCTCCTCAAACTATTTCGCAAATTTTATTTCTTCGTTTCATTTTTCACAATCTCATTAAATTTATGAATTATCCATCTGTATATGCAGGTAAGTATGAATTTGCAGACTTTTAGCTATTTAATTAAAATCAAATCGAAGCGAAAGAAGAGGTGTTCCTTAAAGATGAGATAAGAATTTGTCAAATCTGCATACGCAAATTATTGCATCAGCAAAAGAAGAAAACAACCTGAATTCTTTCTTATGTAGAATTGGTGTACACATTATTTAAATAATTAGATTAATTTTTACATTTCGCGAAATTATTGATTCATTAATTCTTTATTATTTTTCGGTTTTGTTCTGTTTTTTTTTTTTTTTTTCCTTTTGTAATTTTTAATTCATTATATTTCTTTGATTTCATCATTTTTAGATCTATTTTAAGGATGCATATCTTCTCATGCATGAGCAACTCTATTGGATCTTCATTGTTGTTGAAATGCTCCCTCCCCTTCAAAAATAATAGGTCCCATGTTCAGTGCATCGAACTAAAGCAAAATACTGACACTGTGAACTTAACCCTTCTTTGTCCTACGTTCACATCCCCATGTACTATATGATGAATGCGCCTCCTCTACATCAAGAAAATTCTGGAGTTCAACATTGTTAATCCATTTCTATGTTACCAACAATAGCAGATTCAGGAGGTTTCCTGCAATCATTCATTCCCAAAAAGATTAGATCGGAATGAGGAAGTAAATAAATCCCTCGAACAGGTATCCTCTGATTCGGAGAAGTATTTTCTTCCCTTATTTAAACGAACAAGTCATTGGGAAGATAAGATGAACTATTTACTCCTTAAATAATCATTAAACAATATTAGGTACGAATGTACTAACCTGACCACCAGGCTTTGTGCTACTTGTCGTGTGAACAACATAGAGCCTGCCCACTGATGAATATGGCTACACTTTCAGAGATATCATGACACTTTTTCAAGACTTGCGTCGAATGGGCAATGGATTCCGTTAGAACTCGTTATCCTTCTCTCACGGGTCATACTAACTTGACCATTATGCAAAAAATAAAATACGTTAGGTATTAATAGATAAATCAATTTCTTCTTGTAATTACTTGTGCCACTGTTATAGACAGATATTTCTATATAGTGAGGCACTATTTAGAGGGGATCTAAAAATGGAGTCGAGACACTGTCAATGTAAACCCCGCACGTACGCTTTGTCTAACTTACTCAAATGTAAGCTACGCGCTAATAACCATCTCAGCAAGAAATGGTTAAGCGAAGAAACAGAAATTAAGTTCTATTTTCGTATGGTGCCCTGTAGAACCTCCGGTACAACAAAGTGGGTCATAGCGAATGTTGTGGTTGATCAGGTCACCTCCACTGAACAGTACCGTGAATACGGAATCGTAATTAACATCTAGAACTAACAACTCATCACTCCTACCGTGTGTCCTTCATTAGCGCTTCCTTAGCACATTTCTGAAGCGTCTAAGATGCATTACCAAACTGTTCTGGTATAAAACCCCGTGCAGCATCTACCAATGCGTAAAAACATAAGAAGTAAGATGTCCACATGTAGCAGGACACTTAGGTGTAAACTCTTCTCACGTGCTCTTCCTCATCCACGAAATGTCGAGTGGAAAGCATAGAGAAAGAAAGAGCCAAATAGTAGGAGCATTACTGACACACTATTGCTCCCTCCCTCACCATCCTTAAATGAACCTCGCTTTCAACCTTTCTTATTTTAACATGAAAGTTAAAGTGTCTAGAAAATAACCTCCAGGGCACACTCAGAAAAAAAATAAACGTTCCAATTTGAAGATTATCCCTTTAATCAATACAAGGAAGAGCTTATAATGTGCACCAAAGAAAAAGA
>NW_008481840.1:1165730-1193534 GCF_000524495.1 Plasmodium inui San Antonio 1
AAGAATTCTCGGGTGTTCGGCTTTTTTTCCTTACTCTTCCATTTTATTCCATTCTTCTCTTTTCCCAGTAATAAATCTTATGCAAGAAAAGACTTTCAAGAATGATGGCCGAACTGGCAAAAAGAGACATTCCGGTTTATACATCCCCACCGTATGATTCTGGAACTGGCCAGAATAAGGCCACAGTGCTATTGCAAGGTCCAAAGATATAGGCACCAGTGAATGCGAAAAAAAATAATTCTCAGAAAGGGGGTATATATATCTTTACTGTTAGATTCCTCAGATGAAAAATGAAAATAAAATCAGGAAAGAGTCCCGATATCTGACCAAACTTATATGTTTATTCCTTTGAACAGTTTTGTCAATTTTTCTTTTTATGGCAAGAATGGTATAATCCTTTTTTCCTTAAGAGTAGCTTTTTTTTTTAAGATGCATTTTCTCCTTCCAGGGAGAGAATTCTCTTTCCTGTTTTGCTGCAGGTTACATATCGGATCGGAACGGTGCACGAAGCTCATTTATATGTACGTCAAAATGTATTTAGCCACCACAAAGTGCGAGACGTTTTTTTCTTGAGACGTTAATGACGCGCCCGTGATAAACATCGCTTTTTCTCTGAGTCTCTCCGCCACGCGGAGTGAATGGTCACCATGTAAACATATGCATAATATATATATATATGCAAAAGAAGAAATGTGCTCTATTGTCTTAAGATTGAGCCTCAAAGTAATAGGAGAGGACAAAAAAAACTGGTTTGTCTATTTCAATGATGCTTCATTTCCATTTTAAAAGGATTTTATGCAATTACGTTTAGTATAATTCATTCTTTGACAGGTAGATATATATTTAGGGGTTCGTCCCGAGTGTTCTTTTTTTTTTTTTTTTTCTGAATTGTTCATACATTTTTAGACAGTTTTTCTGAACATGCATGTTTGCATGCCAAAAAAGTATGAACAGTTCCTGAATTCGTCCACAGTTTAGCCCCTATTTATTACTTATTTTTCTGCTCAGGGTTCCGTCAAAATTATTTCTATTTTATATCCCTCAGACTATAAGACGAGTTGTCGCTATCCCACTCCGCTGTATTTTATCATATTTAATTTCCTCAAATGTGGACTGTACAAATGTTTCCTTTTTGAGTCGTCGCTAATCAGAAACTTTTCCTTTCTGTAAAGCAAAGGAAAAAATTATTTCTTAAAACTCACTGAGTGTTGTGGAACAGAAATAATCAGAAGAATAATTTCTATCTCCAGAAAGGAACAAATACAAACGGCTCGAATGTTATTCGCAAATGCTGAGACTGGCGTACCCTCTAACATTTCTAATTAGGAAGGAGCATCAACTTAAGGAGGACTCTCCAAAGAAGAATTCATTAGGGTATCAGAAAAAAATTACGAGCGATGAAGGAGGAGAGGAAACCCTCCGGGTTTTCACCCTTTTCTGACATCGTTTTCTGCGCGCTGGCTTTGTCCTGTTTATACGCCCTGATACAGGTTAGTAAGAGGGGAAATGGTGTTCTATTTCTTTTTTCCTATTTCTCTTGCTTTTTTTTTTTTCTGCCAATCCACTCGCCTTTGTCCTTTTGCTTTCATCAGTTAGAGGAAGTGATTTCTGAACACTCCTAAAACAGTAACGCTCCCCCAGAGACATCATTTACCCTCATCTACTTCTGCAGAATGTACATTCCCCTGGTGAGCCAAGCCATAATCATCAGAAAGTTCTTAATTTGCCAAATGACAGGAGTTGCAGAAGTCTCTCTGGACGTATTCGATCTGATGTGAAAGAATTGAGAATACCTTATTTAACAGAGGACGAGGAAGAGCCGCTTTACGCAGACGGACATAGTGGCGTAGATACAGATCGCTCCCTGCTGATTCCCGAAATATATAATGATATGAAAGGAAGTTTCTGGAAAAAATACGACAAGGTGCTGACAGAAAAGGAAAAAACAACACGGATCAAAAATGTGATGCTTTTTAAAAATCAGGACTCCCAAAAGACGACTGATGAAGAATTGTACGAGAAGATTGATCAATTAAAAGGACCTGTAGATGCTGCGACGATGATTTTCGTGTGGAATTATTTTCACGATCATGAAAGGAATAAATATATCTGGATGTTGGAGGATGTTCGAGAAACATGTATAGCCCTGGCTGACAATTATTGTGTACCCCCCGAGTATGCACACAACCAATTTAGATATGTTCACGATAAAATGATAAAGATGTTATTGATAAGAGAGAAATTTGAAATGAAAAATATTAAGCAGTTCGCTAGTGATGCTATTCTATGTGCCAGGTGGGAATTTCAGCGGTACTTGAAATATAAGCGGGCGTCGTGGGCCTATTTTACTCAGAGCATGGAAAGAAAGTCAACCGAGGTGTTACAGGAGTGCTTCTGCTCCTTTGATAACATGAACACCTCCCAAATGTCACTGAAACTTGGAAAAACGCACACCCGTCCTGCTAGTTCATTCTTGGCCAAAGCGTCGTCAGCTGTTGAGATGTTCCTGATGCCATGTCTTCTCAAATGGGGCCTGCCCTCCTTAGTGACACATTTTTTCTGGGCTCCTTCACGGCACTTTCCGTGCGCACATCCAAGGGGGGCCATATCTATTTCTTGAATTGTCTTTCTTTCATTTTGAATTACATTTTGAACTAGACTTCGTGTTGCATTCTGAATTATGTTTTGAATTAAGTTTCGAATTATGTTTCGAATTATGTTTTGAATTGTACCCTGAAGTATATTTTGAATTACACCCTGAATGATTTTTTGACCTTAGTTGAAAATCCTTGAACCGTTTGTCCCTGATAACCCTGTGGGCATATCTCCCTTAAGAGCTGTTCGCAAAATGCTGTACGATTCGGCGTGCCCCATTGCCGGTGGTAGAGAAGGATTAGCGCCTACAAACCAACGCATCCAAATAGCATTTACTTCGTCTAGTTCCACTCGACGCCATAACGGCACGAATTAAGATGGTATAATAACTTCCGTAGAATTCACTGCACTATGAGGGAAAATATATACTGAATACGAGTAACTGCAAGGGTAATTTCATTATGTCATCATTGATTCTACGAATCCAGCGTCTTCAGCAGAATCCCGTGTGGTATATAAAAAAGTACGTTTCTTAAGATACCAACTTGGGTAAATGAAACAAAAAAAAAATAAAAAAAAAAACAAATATTACAGACTTAACCACCCGTCAAAACGAATTTATCACAAGTACTTATAAAGCACAATATACTACAAAGCTACATATAATCTTCTTATATTTTAACTGCTCCCTTTAGAAGATGCATTAAAAATAGATTTCCTGTACGTACAAGTATTAATGATACATCTCACTTCAAATTATTTTCAGGAATTCTCATTCACTCTAAACTAAGCTTATACGGACAAGTATTTATTGAAGATAACTTTGTTCTACATGCACGTATCTCAACAATTTCTATATTGCATGTATTATCTAATAAGTATGAAACAGGAGTTAAAAAAAGAAGAAAGGAAAATAATTATATTACGAGAAAGATAAAAGTATCATACAAGTACTATTAGATGCTATAAATGAAAAAATCTTTTATACTCTACGTTATTCCCATATGGGTGGTGTATTAATGTTGAACGCAACCAGCATGAAGGATAAACCATGTAGAACTTCATTCTTTTGTTACAAGTTTCCACAGTTTCCCTGTCTAAATGTACTCGAGAAAATACTCATGAAATTAGATACAAACAGATTTATGAAGAATTTCGCGTGTTCATTACAACTTACATGTCTATTTTAATATATAATTCATATGAACGTACATGCAGAATATAATCATTTATAATATGAAATATACCCCTTATATTCTAGTCCTATGTCTATGAAAACACATGTAACATGAACAAAAGCAGTAATGAGCCGTTCGGTACGGAGGCCACTATAGTACTAACAGATGTAGCGGTCCTGAAGAATATATAGAAATTTATGCTACTTCAGAAGAGAAGGTAATGAATGTTTTTGACTCAAATTATACGACATCTGCAGAACTATTTAACGAATGAATGATAGATGAAATTCCGGGAAAAGACATTGATGTGTTATTAGATAGTGATCATCTTGATGATCACTTCGGTTTATTGAAATATCATGATGAATTTGATATACAAAATGAAACAGATTGCACATGGTTGCAAAACTCTTTAAAAAATACATTTCTAGCGGATCCAAGCAGGGCAATAATAATAATTGTCCATTTCATGATTCATATGCTTATGATAACGTGGAAAAATTTTTAGATTCAGATAATAATAATTAGGAAGAATTAACAGATATTACAGATTCGAATATGGATTTTAACTCTGGAGATAACATCTACGAAGTCAACTTTGAGATGTAAAGATATGATGAGTGTGTATATGCAGAAGTTACATAGACCTTTCATACATCGTGAAACAAATTACATTCAAAGCTCCAATTAGTAATAATAAATCTTCAACAAGTCATCCTCAACACATATTTCCTATTTCATATACAACACAGATCCTTTCAAAACAAATTGTTACATTTCACTAGAAACCATAAGATACCTCTGCCTGGGCAGACATTATGGTTATAACAGTAGTGGAACACATTATGTGCAATATTTAAAGGCGATGCCTGTTTTAATGAGTGATTTTAGCCACGTGTTACATATGCTGCTTATTTTCCATGGCATCTGTATAATGTTTTCTGAAAGTACGAAAAAATGCGCGATCACTACGATATGTATAAATTATTATAAGCATTACGTATGTGCACACAGTTTAAACATTCTATAAGTTAAGAATACAAATTAAAACGTCAGAAATTTAAAGAGTTGTTCGAATAAATATTTAAGTTTGATATGGTTCTCAACACGATTAGAGCTGTTAAATATGAAGTAGAAATAACTGCTGTATTCGTACCAGATTTACAAAGTTCGTGTTATTTTCGCGCTCATTTTTTTATGGTATACATTCATTAAAATATAAGAATTCACAATTTTCTCTTATAAATATCCTTTTCGTATAAGAACTCCTTATGTAATTTATTAACTTTCTCCAAATGTTAAAGGTAGAGAACTCTTTAAAAGGGGATTGATCTCTTTCTTTATTTTTCGAAACCTTATTACATAACTCTCAAATGGTGTTTATCCATTTTGTATTAATATAGGAGAAATCGTCTTACATACGTACATCGTGTGAGTATTCTTTCACTTTATGCAATGTGCATGTTTTGTCTTACATTCTACGATATATTAGAGAATGCTAATTAGTTCTTACCATAATGCATTGGATGAGTCTAAAGTTATCATATAACTACATATAATTGAATCAAATGTATGTTACTATCTTTTTGCCCATTACTTCGCACTTATTGTGGAAAGAACATTTTCATAGTATCACTAAGCAACAGTAACTATATGCCTACAATGTTCCATGTTTTGAAGATTTTTTGAACGTATATAAATTATATGTCCACAAGTTGGTGATAGCATAAGCCAGAAGTAAACTCTAATGTACATGAAATTTTTGCACATTGTAAACATATATTTTATGCAAAGATAAAGTGTGAACAGTTTTCACCCTCTTATTGGTAAGACATGTTCCTGCGGGTAATCCTGAAATATATCCAAGACCATTTTTCGTCCTCCCGTTTCCAAAAAATACAAAGAAGAAATTCAGATGCTAAACGAACTTTAGTAGTCCTTTTAGACATGCATACAAGAAGTTGAACTCATGTTGTTACCATCTATACACAGGAAGCACAAACATGAATGTGAACAATCTTATCCATTCACATTTCTTAGACGGCGTAGTTCCTAAATTAGATGTATAGGTACACACCCGCAATGTCCTAATATTATGATGCCATATTATGGACACTATTTGTATACGATTCATCTCTTGGATGGTAATTTGTGTGTAAATCACTACATCAATGTAGTATTTGATTAAATAAATTTTCCTCTGGCATTAACCATAATTTAAACATTTATTTCATATATGAACATTCTGTATAATCCACGCAGTAATTACTTAACATATTTTCTCTACAAATTCGTTCAGTATGATTGGCATATTTCTAACAGCGATATTCTAGAAGAATAGAGGGATATGCATGTAGTTTTCGTGGACTGTTAATGGTCTTTTTTTTCCATATAATTCCATCTTCCCTCTCTTATCATGACATTTTCTTAAATTAATATTATCATGTTGTGTTCGTATCAGTCCTTTCTCTATTAGGAGAAATTCTTCTTAAGTTTTCACAAGTGTCTTCTGAATCTTCATTTCTTTTTTTTTCCCTTTAACTACATAGCATACTATAATAATTGTAGTCTGCTATTTTCTGTAATATGCTTCCTAAGCCATCCATAATACCAAGGGAAAATTATCTGTTTTCCAGAGGTATCTATTCAGAAGTGAGCCAAGAATAGAAACACAAGGAGTCCAGATAAGAAAAGTCTCAGTACACGAGGATAAACTGAAATAATTTAGACGGTACACGTGCCGGCATAAGGACTCCAAATGTAAACACTCCCAATGGAACAGGTCGTAAAGGAAACGGAATTTCCTCAGCCTCCTTTGGACTCATTCACAAATTGATCCAGACGACTGTAGTTTCCTCATTCTATATTCACTACATAGTCCCTGAAATCTGTTATTTTTTTCTACATATTGGAGATAACGTGAAGCGTATTTGAGGAAATATCTCTCTGCTCACTAAACTCTTGGATTCAGCACTCTTGATATGGACGCCATTGAGGGTGGCAGACAAATGAATATTGAATACCGCAGCAACAATTATTAATTATCTTGAAGTAAATCATCCTTCCCTTCTTAATCATGTTCCTTTGGAGCAACAATTTTTCGCTCTCCTGCGAATATTTGTTTAACAGCAACTTCATCTGTTGTATTAGCTTCTTGTATTGATTCCGTGGTAAGCGGTATTGTATCATCCTCCTTATATTTCAGTTACTTTTATTTGGAGAGAGATTCTTTCCTCCTTTTTTAATTCTTTCTAGCAAATCATTCTTCTCCAACAACATGCATTTATTATTCACTGGAACTTTACTTAAATAGTCTTGTCTAGGTATTCACACCTTTTCTTTTAAATTTGAATTATCACTCATTAGGTCAGACAGAAATGTTTTCAACTGATCCGATGGTCTGTTCCCTATCAGTTCATCGCTCAGTATAATTTTTTTCAAAACTTCTAATTTGGGCCCATTGACTACTTTATTTCCTACTATAATATTTTCCAATTCTTTTAGCATGGTTACACCACCTAACGTACCCATTGGCAATTTTCTGTTTAATACTTTTTATATCTATTCAGCTTTGAAGTCTCTGCCTAATGACATATCTTGTAATTGGCTCAATATTATTTCTTTTACGAAAGGGTTGTTCAACATATTATGCTTCAATGATTCTAGTGTGTTTCGTGTCTTCCTTGTGTGTCTTTTTATTTTTCTTTTTTCACTTTCTACTGGGCTTCTCTCATTTTCTCTTCTGTTTGACCCGTTTTCTAATAAAGTATTTTTCACTTTTTTCCACGTCGATTCTCTCATTGATCCACCATTGTTATGGAATTTTCTTCCCACTCTTTCAATTTTTTCTGTATCGCTTCTCGTTGAGGTAATAGAATTTTTTCCAACACAATTATCATGTAATGTATACTCATGTCATCTCCCAAGGGGTACGTCTTCTTTTTCCTTGGAATTCATTTTATTCGTATTTCCCTTATCATTATGTAAAAAATATTCTTCTAACTTCCTAGCCCTTTAACCTTCTTAAACAAAGGCGCCTTCTGTCTGGTGTCAATTTTATGCAAGGGAGCTCCTTCGGAAGCGAAGTTCAGGATAACATATTCCTTCTGTTCCTCCTGGTGATGTCCAGAAAAGATACTCTGAAAATGATGGTTAACGGGGTGGAGATATGTAAATTCGTAAATCGTCCTCATTGGCTAAATGGTACAAACCTGTACTGTTTTCGTACATATGAATATATGCATATATAACGGGAAGATTTTACTCAGGTCGATTATATGCATACGTATAGAGCGCCACAATCAACAACACATTTCTGGCATACCTTCTAATTCTTATGGAGCATTATATGGTGGGAATAGAACAAGATATATTTTATCAGGATGAATATGGAACTCTTTATTAATCTGGAAAACATATTTCTTCTTCTTCCCTATAATTTCTCCTTTTCTGTATTCCTTTCTTAGAACGATGTTATATTCATCTATATATTTACTAATATGGCTATGTTTCAGGCTATGTGTAACATTCTATATTTCCATGATCACACATATATATGTATACATCTTGATCCATTCCTAGCAAGATAAACATACTTACATCCAAATTTTAATTTTAGTAGTACTAAATCCTTATGTACTACTAATAATGAAATTTCTTCAAGCACAAAAATTCTATGAATATATATTTGAAGTAATTTCAAGAAGTAATACTTCGTAATTATATTACAGGAGTTGATATTATTCATTGATGAATTTTTTTTGAGAGAATATCTATAGAATAGTTCATAAAAATTATAGGACTTCTTTTTTTCTTCTATTTATTACTTTTATTTAATCTTTAATAAATACAAAAACTGCTATATCCTTCAGTCAATTAAAACTAAACAGTTGGTGAACGAGACAGAAACGGGGTAATAAATAATTCGATGAATAATTAGGTAATAAATATATTATGTTTTAATTTCATACTCAATAAAATATCTTCAACAGGTAAATTCATTCTATACAATGGGCCCGTGGGGAATAAAAGTGATATTTCTCTCATTTCTGCAATAGAGTCTATATAGCATGAAAATAAATATAGCGATCAAACGAGCATCAATAATATGAGTTCTACTATCACCAATGTTATAAGAATATTGCAATAAAAATATAAAAATTCTTTTGTATTTATTTATGGAACCTTGTCTAGAGATAATTAAAAATTGCAAGAAAGATTTTATGTATAGAACTAATTACATATATACGGATCCGCAATCATGGTTACTATACGCATGTATCATATTATCGATGCATGCAGTTTGATTTACATGCTAGATTCTCACCTTGCTTTGATCTTAAATCACAGTCCTTGTAACAATAAGTGGCATCGGGGCGTGGAGATATTTCAACCTACAGAAACTTGTTTTCCCCATGGAATCTTGTTAATTCTATATTTTGCGGTTTGGGTTTTTTTTTTTCTTTTTCTGAATTGTTTTATCACGAGAACGAATTTTAGAAAAGTAAAAAAGAAAAAAAAAGTTATAATTTAACTAATGGGTATAAAAAAAAAAAAAAAGGAAAGGTGTTTGGGATTATTTTGAATCCATCAAGTATTAAGCCGTGTATTGGAGTTATTTTACCACAAAGAAAAGGGACGACTTATTTTTTTATTTCATTTTGACGTCCCAACTTGAAGGAAATGTCATATGAAAGGAATAGTTATTGGTTTCATTTGTTTAAGGAAAGTTTTCCTGTGTTCCATTTTCCTATTGGCATATCTGAGTTCGACTAAGGTAAGATAAGCTGTGGTTGAGGAGCCCTGGTTGTGATCCTTACGAAATGTGCTACGCTTCTGAGCCTGAATGGGAATATGAATAGAAAAAAAAATAGGCAGTCTATAAAATAAATAGACTTGTACATAATATGCTCCTGCGTGGGCTATACATTACGCCGTCTGCGTAACATCTTCCTTTTCCTCCTCTGTTTAGTGCGCTTACCGAGAAGGATCTTACATATGGTACAACGAAAACTCCACATCTGATTTAGCAATCAACGAGGCATCCACGAGCAGCTATGAATCTTTAGCATCGAGTAGTGAATCTTTATCAGCACGTAGCGAATCTCTATCAGCACGTAATGGATCTCTATCAGCAAGTAGTGAATCCCTAGCAGCAGGTAGTGAATCTCTAGAAGCAAGTAGTGAATCTCTAGAACCAAGTAATGAATCCGAGGATGACCTTTATGACAGCGAAGAATCCGTAGCATGTCAAGGAGAGCTAAATAACAAGACCCCCATGTGGGATGGCTTAAGGGATGGAATATCTGAAGATGATGTGTCAGGAGAAGATTTGTCTCATGTAGAAGAGGGATTCGAAGAAATGCTAAATGCTGCCTTAAAAAATAATTTCCAAAAAGATTTATCCACTAGCGAAAATAGTTTATACGGAGATGATCAGTTATCGAAAATCGGCTTCAGTAATAATTGCTCAGAAACTAATCTGGACAGCGACATGGGAGATTTTAAAAGTGGAAGGTCTACACACGGATTCGATATAGATATGGACACACCTAAGAGGTCTACGGATAGAGATCATGCACCCCAAGGAGAGGAGGAATGGATGAATGTCAAAGCAGATCTACAGAGACAAAGGAATCACCAAAGGAATAGTGTAAATATAAAATTAAAGAATTTTTACGGAGAAGAAAAAATATATAATGTGAAGAGAGATAGCTTTATGGTAAAAGTGATAAACTATCTGCCGTTTGCCCCAATTGTTACATTGATAATTATAGTCCTTGCTCTATTTTGCTTCAAATGCCTTTATTGTTGTCTTTTGGTGTGTAGCTTTGCTATGATAGCAGCTTGGAAATACCGGAAACGTTTAAACAGAAAACAATTCGAACGTGTATTTGGAAAAAAGAGAAGAAAGCTAAATAGAGCAGAAAAAAGAGGTGGGAAAATATCTAGATTTCTTAAGGAGGGACACAGAGTTTTGTTTGACTATTTGGATCTCTTTTAATTGATGAGAGCAGTCGGGTCCATTTCCCAATGTGATTCTTATGAAGCCTTCAAATTATAATTTAGGCACTTACTATTAGTTTAGGAATGTTCTGTTTAGAAGTTAAAAAGTATTTGCATAATACGCTTTTCTGGTTTGCGAAAACGTGGATGAATGATAGATTTGTATATAATAGGTCCAAATTTTTGTGGGCGCCTTTGAAAGAAACTAATGTCACTAGTATAGGTCCAATTTCAATACTGCATCGTCTTTTTTTTTCTAATTCGTTCTTTTTTTTCTTTGTATATATCTTTCCTGAGATTGACCTTTATGGGTGAATTATCCTGTCGCCTTTTTCATTTCACCGCTATTCTATTTCGCCATGTTTCTGCAAGAATGATATACGTTTTGTGTGCTTAGTCAATTGTGAAGTCTAGATAAAATACGTAGATACATCACTGTCTATATTATTAATTTTGTCTTTGAAAAAATTAACATATTGTTATCCATTATGCTGAAGAACTCTCACAATTATGAAATGGTTATGAAACGCTTCAAACGGATGATTCTCTTTTAACACATTCGCGAGGGCGCTTGCTAAGGGTAATTAAAAGGAAAGAATCCCCCTTTAGAGCATTGAAAGGTGTGCACTTTCTTGCTGTATTCTTTATTATCCAACTGAATGACTACCTTTTTTCTACACTATTGCGAGGGATGGGGAAAAATATGCAGCTAAACATTGTTTCATTCTTTAGTAAAAAACCTGCTATTTCTCGGCGGAACACAAAATTGCTATCTAGAGAGGCATATTTAAATGAATGGAATAATAACTGAATTAAGAAATGATGTGGTGTGTTCTTCTCTGTATTTGGCTCTTTCGATTTGTTATCATAAAAAAGGAAAATTATTCAGATGTGTGACGATGTCATTCTTCTTTTGTGACGAATTTTTTCAGGAGTTTGCACATACGGCATAATATCACTCTTAAGTTTGATTCTTTTTCGCAGAGGTTAACATGTGCCTGGGTAATCGAAGTGGCACTGCAGTTAGAGCTAATACAATGTTTTTATTTTTCTCTTACACAAGCAGCTTCTCCACATTTGCAGGAACATTAATATGTGAACCATATCTGTCGTAGGCTTGGTTCTATTTAGAAAGCACAGTCATTATGAAAGCTAAAAAAATAGTTAATTCATTCGACATGGACATCACAAATAATTAGGATAAGCATTTATTTCTTTTCTTCAACAATTTCATAATTCACACTTGGATTTGTTTGACCGAAGAGCACCCACCGGGAATCTCAGTGTTCGAGCTTATGCAATGTGTTATCTGAAAAAAAAAAAATAAGATAATAGTAATAATAATATTAATAAAGTTCAGCAGAGTTTTCTGTTTCAAATGAGAGTGAGGGTGTTAAAAGGTGTAGTAATTGTCATCCTTATTTTTTCAGAACTGTGACGCGCAATATTTTAAGATAAGAAATTTCTTAAGTAATGACTTTTTTCATGATCAAATTACGAGTTACTCTCTTAATTTTTTCCTCTCACAGGCTGCTATATTACCTGCATGATCACGAAATTGCAATCTGAAATTGGCAGAGAAGGGGAAGTTCAAATTAGCAGGCGGCTCATACAAGGAAGATGCCTATCTTCTCAGAGTCTGCTTACCTGCCAGACCAACATTTACACTTCGGAGAAACAATGCGCATTAGCATGCATGTACACATGTATCTACGTATATATGAAGCACATCAAGGAGAACGATCAAGAGGGTGAACTAGTAGGACCCAAGCCGCGCTATACTTCTACACCTATAGTTCCTATGCTATGACTTAAAGGGTTTTATTAAATAATGTCTTACTTCAGGTGAAAAGATGAACCGCGCTTATATAACGATCATGATATGGTATTAGGAATTCATGACATTTGTTCAGAGTACTTCCCCACACAAACAGACACAAACACCTTCTCGATTCATTTACAGTACGCGTTAGGTGCAAATGAAACCTTTTTCTCTTCGGTCAAAGCAGGCGCAACAGGTATATATATCCTTTTTTTTTTTTTTTTTCTTTTTTGGAAAAGAAAGAAAAATGTACATGGCACAATTTTTGTTGTGCAAATTGGACAGGAACTCATTGTAGGGAGAAATTTAAATGTGCCATATGGGGGGATTCATTGCGAGCTATTTAGCCATTTCAGTTTTAAAAACTCTAGGCCTCTTTATCCGCGAAATGAATGTTCCCCCTCCCTCATTGGTCTTATTTCATTGATGATGAGGCAAATATATACGAGGAGGAAAGGATTTTTGCATACTTACAGGTAGCATTCTTCTATGCATACATATCTGTGTATAAGTATGTAGGTACCTAAATTCTCGTGTCTTCGTGCGCCGCGCGAGACAGCAGCTGCAGGGACAACAACTATGCGTTTAAAAAATTAATTATCGGAGCTCTCTAGATTCTTCCTCTGTTTAGTGTTATTTCCATGCGGACCACCCAAATGAAAATTAATACGGTGTACATATATGTAATATAGAAGTGTTTTCTCTTGCTAGAAACTGACAGTCATTTTTTCTCACTCTACCAGGATATTATGATCCAGAGAAGAGATAGGTTAATACTTACGCTTATGCCAACATCGATGGCAGTATTAGTAAGATGAACTAGCGACTCCTATCACATTCGTACTTAGAAAGCTAAAAGAGAAGAAACAAATGAACAAGAGAGACGTTTCAGAAGAAAGGAAATAACGGGGAAGGAAATGACGCATGGATAAATAAACAATCGTAAAAATATTCCTCAAAGAAATCTTTAAAGGGCTAAATGGAGCTAAACTTTTTTACGCGCTTCAAAAGATGACAATATGGTTTGCTACTCTTTATACGAATAAATGAAAAAAAAAAAAATTGCGGTATCACATAAATATTCTAAGGGAGGCAAATATAGTAAATGAGTTTAATGCAGGTAGCATATTACCCCTGTGCTTCGTTCTTTACATTTCGCGAAGAACCTTTTGGTTACAGCAGAGGGGGGGAAAAAAAAAATCCTTTGCGAATAAATTGTTTTCATTTTAAATAACGCCTTTGTCTGAGGGAAGTTTATAAATGTATCTAAGTGTGTAAATATATTTTCAGTTATAGAACAAAATTGACGATTTATTCTTTAAAAATTAAATTGCCATGTTACAAATAAGGCGAACAAAAAACGCATCATTTATTCTCAGGATATACCAGTTCTAGACCCATTTAAGCGCGTAGCGATTTAAAATGTTGGAGGAAAAGAAGAAGAAAATGATGTTACATGCATATGTACAAGCTTATCGTTTCTTACATACCGTACTAATGTGCTGTTTTGTCATGCCATACTTGAACTGTTTTCTTGTGTTCTCCATTTTTTTCATAAATCTTATGAATTCCAAAATCTAATGAAAATTTTTTTTATACATTCTTAATGCAAAGATCTGGAATTTGATTCTATAACAATTATATTTAAATCAATATGAGCAATAGAATTATTTTTAGAATTCTTTTGCACTATTATAAAGATGTCTATTTCTTGTAGAATTGCATGAGGCAATAGGTTTCTTTTTTTTTTTTTTTTTTCTTTTATATGACCTTTAAATGTTGATAAAAATGGTTCATCTTGCAAATGGCCCATGCTATGCGATGCATCATCCCTGTAAGAGTTTGTTGAAGGGTTAAATTTTTTTCTCATAAGATAGCTTTTATGTTACTCTAAGAGATGTGCAGTTGCGTCTTCTATTGATAAGAGGTTGTGACATGTGTTCCCATATATTGTACCTCATTTTGAGATGATGAAAATTCCAGGGATAGTATTTATACCACTCAATGAGATTGAATCCGAATCATCATGGATGTGACGGGGCCATAAGGTTGCCTTGGAAATAGGCTCACATTAGGTAATACTAGATATCGTCTGCATAAGGAGGGAGAGGGAATCTTTCTTTATGGATTCTGTTGCGTTAGAGTGCTTGCTAAGAAGAAACTATTTCAATGTGTAGTTTTGTGTAATTAGAGGTAATGGGCGTTTTTATAAATACAAAAGAATACAAAGTGGGGAATTAGAACGGGACAAAAGTGAACAACTCATGTGGTCATCTAAAATATGTGATGTTCTAATAAATCGTGTGGATTTAATCCTTTCAAACGTAAAAGTGAAAACATAAGATATGACATCTCACCAGTTCCGGCGAAAAGAGGTACAGCATAATGATTATTATGTTGGCGCTATTTTTATGTCACCATGGTGGTTAGCCTGTAGAAATTCTTACTGTGAAACATGTTGTGAACAGTAACTTTTAGTGAAAAAAAAAGAACACCATTGTAGAACTAAGTAGAAGCAACTATGATGCTTTCCATAGCTTTGATCAAAAAAAAATTAAGACTGCAATTTTTGGATAGCCCCCATTAGGCACAAAATACGAGGTACACTAATTTGAAGTAGACAAATTGCAGGACTGTTTTTATCTGTTACTTTCAGAAAATCCCCATTTATTCTATGCATCGAAATGAATTATATCCCCGGGGCCACTCAGTTTGGGGACTCCTATGAATTCAAATAAACGGGTAGTAGGAACATATGAAGGGCATAAGACATCAGCAAGATATGTGCACATCTATATGAAATACATACATCTGCTTATGAAATAACATTCAAGGGGAAAAAATGTACTCGGTTTATGCAACAAATTCAGCATTAACTATTAAAGAGAAATCGGGAGGACGCTACAGGCATTATCGACAACGATCGCCCATGTTTCAAAAATGACGACAGTAATTAAGAGTTATTTTAGAATTTTTTGATCTTCGCCTAGCAACACATAGAATCCCGTTTTTTAGCTTGGATTGATTTTGTTTTTTTTTTTTTTTTTTCTCTTGCGCACGTGGATTTTTTAGTAGTGGTGCACATATTGTGCTTGTGTAATAAGAGGGCGGTTTTTTAATTTTGATTCATCTGAATCATCTTATTTTTTTCGTTAACAATTTGTCTCTTAGATGGACCATATTCTTATGCTATGGCTTTCTATTCTATTTAGATTTTGAACGGCGGTACCAAACGTGGCAATTTATAAAATTGAACAACTTATATATATATGTAAATTAAGTAAATAAATGAACGGTTTTATAAGAATGAATATATATGTGCGCGGAGAACTTTCTAAAATATGGAGAAAATTCTCAAAACAGCTATCATAACAAGGCATATAAGACACAAAAGAAGCAGAAAATAAATACGACCGATATGTAAGGCTCTCAAGTTTTATAACATCATATTTTTATATGTGTCTTATATTAAATTAGAGTTAACAGTAATTTTCTCTACTTGTTAGTATGCATTCATTTTTGTCCTCAAAATTGGGATATATCAGAAAATGCAGTAAAAATGGTTCAATTGAGTGAGAACGAATTTTCTGTAAATGTTCATAACATTCCTATTAAAATATTTTAGTAGATTGTTCGACGCTCACCATTTAAGCTGTCTATACGAAGTACGAATTAAAAATAACTAAAGGCAGATGTTGCAAAAATGTTTTGAAATATCTAGTGAGGAATAGTTATTTTTTACATACTTATAAACGTCTGCATATATATTATCTAGGAACCATAATGCAATATATCAGAAATTTTCCCGAAGGGGGAATTAAACATATTATTGGCAACCATTTCACGGGAAAATGACACTTTTACGAAATATAGAATTAATATTCTCAATTTCTCCCCTGTTAAATTATGTTGTTACATATATAAACATCTCATTATATAATTTATCAAAAGGTGTGTATACATATTTTTGAAAACAGCCACTTTTTTTTTTAATTTCTGATGTATCAAGTGTATGTTTACATAATGAAGAAATTGTACTGTTTCTCAAAAGCTGTTCCTTTCAATAATACTAATTATGTTATAGTTTCGAAACGTGAAATATTGAACTTATTTTTTTTTTATTAAAGATGTAAAGACTCTATCTCATCCTGTACAATTTGGAATGGTTCTATTAAATATAAGGGAAAAAAAAAGCCACATATTAAAATTTTCAAAATACGTAAAAAGAAAAAGGTGTTATTTTTAAAAAAGTAATAATTCTTTATGAACAAATATTTCTGTTTTTCTCTGCCTTTTCCTTTTTTACTTGTAGAAAATTGTTTCATTTGATCGTTGCGTACAACATAAGTGGGCTTTTCATAATGTATTCCGAATTAAGTACATATTAAATATATATTATTACTTGTATAAAACAGTTTTATCTTTCCTCACCCCATGAAAATAGGTATTGGTTCATTTGACGAACATGGGGAGGGGGAGTATTTGATCCGTTGAGTGTTTTACTGACATTTTTAGTTTGTTTTTTTTTTTTTTTTTACAAAATAATTGCTTCCCCGATGATTTTTAACGAATAGAACGAATATAAGAGGATAAAGCCGATATATAAATAGAAGCCGCTTTGAAGTTTTTGGTCAGTTATATTACTCACGATGAAGAACAAATCCAATATATATTGATCATTTTTTTCCCTTGTCTTTATTAAAATTCATTAATGATGATTATTTACATTTAGTTTAAAAAAGTAAAGGCAGTTAATTTTCTATTTATTCCTTATGAAATACTTTTAAGCGAGCTTCTATTTGATTTTCCAAAATAATGACAGTCTTTTAATAGCACTATTATTTTAAAAGTTTCTTATGTTTTTACATTTCAAGCATGAATGAATTCTTAAAATGAATGTTTGCACTTATTTCTAGTGTATTATATAATCCGACTTCACTCAAGAACGATGTTAAAAAAATGAAAAGAATAAGATAAAAAAATTGAGAGAAAAAAAAAATGGCAAAAAGAAAAAAAGAGACAAAGACAAAAAGAAATGAGAACAAAAAAAAAGTGGAAAAGGAATAGAGAAACTTAACTAAAATGATAAAATGGCATTAACTGTCAAAATTGAAATGATTAGTAATATATTCTGTTATTAAGGACGATGAAAACATTCGAATGGGAGCAGTTTCGTCATATTATATAACATATACCTAAATAATGTTAATGCTTCCTAAATATGACACATATGCTACGCTGTAGATTTAGATCACATTTAATAGATTCATTAAAGGAGCAGAACACATTTTTAGCTGGTATTTATCTGGATAAAAAGTCCTATATTTATATAACTACAGGAGCAAATTTTTCTGACAAGAAGAAGTAACATATTGTGACATTTTAACATATGAAGTAATGGTACATGGGACAACAAGAGGATAGTCTTTATTCTATGGACTGATTGGTATGAATATACATAAAATGGTACATTTCTTCATTCTGACATAAAAATGTTACATGAGAAAGCACGCCATTTCGAGACAATCATTACATGATAAAAGTAAAGCTACTCATTTCGTTGTCTATTTAATGCTATAATATCGAACTCAAAAATGGACTGATTATTTAATAGAAAATCATTTAGTACATAGAGAGTATAGGAGTCTTTGTACAAAATTAGTCATATAAGAATAATTCCACCATTGCACCGTGGCTACCAAACTAATCTTAATTAACATAAACGGTGTGGAATCTTTCTTATAGAGCTACTACAAATGAGTCTTTTTAATTTTCTATTTGTGACGTTTGTATTAGTAATGCAGGATAAGTATGAAAAAAATTGCATGTGACTATTAGAAGTGTCCTCCTTCTGCTGTTATCTAATATACCGGAATCTCAGATATAGTGTGACAAAATGAGCAGACGTGTCCCTATGATTTACTCAATGTGAAGATGCAGACATTAAAACAGAAGTGATTTGTAAATGTGCTGATCAAGAATTTCAAGGAATTCGCCAAATATAGATATATATACATACGTGCACAATTTTGGAGATAGCTGTAATGTGTCATATCATGTTAAGAATTTACTCGTGTTATCCCAATTTATATGTCCTATGAATAAATTGACTAAGAAGGATAAGTAGGGGACGTGTACTTTACAAATGCACAATGTAGTCTCACATTAAACAGTTTAAGAGACAGAGGACTAAATAAAATGTCTTATTTCGAAGGAAAGAAATGAAAAAACAAATGCAGTGATACTATATCAGTCTCATGTGAATACATAAACGAACAGCCTCAAGAATGCAACCTATTCAAAATGGTGTATTACTCATTTGGTTATTTTTTAACGATTGTTATATTCTGCTAAAAGGGAAATATTCTTAAAAAATTAACTAAATCAGAGGTTAAAAATAAATGTAGATTGAGTCCCCTAGGGATTAATTATACATAGATAATATGTCCTGGTGACATCCAGATTAGGCCACCTTGTTGATTCTTATATGAAGAAAATGACCTGTTCAATTTTATTGATTTCTGCAGCTGTACTCGATACGTATGTACATAATAATTGAGCTGGCATAGGACTATTGAGAGGAACAACAGAGATGATAAAGATTTCACACTATATTATACCCTCTTTAGATTATCAAAATTGAGAAAAAACTTCTAACATAATGTTACACAGACGGAAACTGGTGTATATAACCCCCGCACATACCTCACCTGTAGGCATTAAATTTATAGTTCATCCTAATGGAGTACATACAGGGGTGCATTTCCATGGTTGTGTAAGAGTTTTGAGGAATATAAGAAAAAAAAACTTAGAAGAACAGTTCTTATTCCGTGTCGAAATGTTATTGAAGATTTTGTAGAAGACCAAACTCATGTTGTGCTGATGCATCCACCTGTATATTTCAGAAGCTGTCATCAATAAAAAAAAATCACAAATATAAGAAACCGATATTACAAAAGGTGTGTCTTGTCGAGTATCATCCTATCATATAAAGAGAATATTCAGCCCTGAAATAATATTAGATGTCGAAAGAGTGCGTAAAAATTACCATTTATTAAATGCTATCGTTTTATTTATTCTCTAATCGGACACTAAAAGTATCAGATGAAAAGTCGTATAGACAACGTATATATTACCAGGATGTTCCCATTTCTCGTCGCCAACGTCTACGTAACAAGCAATTGTACATACCAAAACATAGGCACACACATACATAGGTTACATAGGTCCTAACAGTATATATGAAGTAAAAGGGAAATAGAAATATCAATTTTGCAATAACCGTATAAATTCCTAGAAATAAAAGTATAAACGAATATTTTCGACATAAATGTTGCTTCAAGTTAAATCGTATGGCATCATTAATAGCGGCTGGCGCATTTGGATGAATATACAATTCACAAGCAGGACAGTTTCCTTCAAAGGGATCCCCTTATTGTGTTATTACCTATTTCATAAGCATAAAAGACTAGAAGAAACGTCTTCAATAAAAGACAATGACGTAAATATCCTCAAAAATGGGTGAAGGATATCTAAATGTCCATATGCCGAGTGCAAGTTCTTCTCTGACAAATTACACGAAATTTTGTGAGGCAATTTTCGAGGCACTTATACCGGACCAGAGATACCGCATATAGTAAGGAACCTAGAAGTGAACTAGTAAAATATAGTTTATTTCGCTGATAAGTATACGATGAGCACATACAAATTGTCAAATAATTCTTGTTAAAACTATTTATTTCCTAATAATCCTTGGAAGTAAAATATTTTATAGTTTTTACATCAAACAAAAAAATATATAATAAATAAATAGAAAAAGCGTTATGCAGAATTCGATTAATGAACTCATTAGTAAAAACTAGACACAGCGAATAAAAGTTATCACATAACCACAACAAAAAATACATGAGAATAAAAACAAAGGAAAGGATATAATATTATTCATGTATGTATAAAATATGACTTCTTCCTTTCATTTCATATTATTGTTATTATTAGTAGTAGTTGTAGCAGGTAGCGGCATTAGATTTAATGAACTATTCATCAAATAAACAGTCCAGAAATATAAATATATTACCATTATGCATTACAAAAAAATGAAATTATATTATTAATCATGCTTTTTACAATTAGAAATAAAAAAAATAATTTTCAATAGAAATTATTGAAAAAAGAAAAATTCCATCTTATCAAATAAGCTTTGTTTTGTATTATATTTTTAAATAAGGAAGTATCCAAATTTTTCTGCGCATTTAAAAACTCATATTAGAAATCTTTGGATAACCCCTAAGGAGACTTCCTTTAGTATTCACTTGGTTTTCTCAATTTCCCTTTTGTGTTAAAGCGTTTGTAACACTCCTTTATTTTGGAAATTTTCCACAATTTATATAAATAGTAAACTATCATTGTAAAGAATCCGATTGACCAAGCTGCTATGAATTGATAGGAAACTAAGGATTTAAATACAAGCATTAACATTATAAGAAACATGGTTACAGTTGGTGGTAAGTATATTTTAAATTTTTTCATAAAGTGTTGGTATCTTCCTTTTAGGGTTTTATATTTGCATTCATCATAGTCAGAAAGACATTTATCATTCACTGAACGTAATAATTCGACTTCAAATTGTCGATCAAATTTTTTTAAGGCTCCCAGGATCCCACCCTCAGATGGCTCTCCTTGTGCAGAAGCTTGCCTAACCATTTCTTTAAGAGTTTCTAAGTTTTCTTCAACTTTGTACGTGAATTGTATAGGTCCAGTTGATTGTTTGTTTTTTCGTTCAGATGTTAATGATTTATGAGAACTTCTGGATTTATCATGTCCTTCGAATTCAATGGCTGATGGTGTGTTGGAGGAAGCTTCATCATCATAAAAACAGTCGATGTCTAAGGAATCATTAATTCCTTTGGATTGTTCTTGTAGTGCTCTCTTGAATTCATTTATACTACTCATATCATCAGAGGATGCATCTAAATTGCGGTAGCTTTTTTTTCGGAAACGGTCCTCATGAATTAGGTTGGTAAAAGGGTTTCTGAATACCTCACCGTGTGTTAAGTCGTATATTCTTCCAAAAGAATCATGTTCTTCGTTCAACAGATCAAGGACCTTATTTTTTAAATATGAGTATTGACCTTGTTGTGGGGTTATTATGGGGGAGTCCCTTGTTAACAATCTGCTGACTCTGACCGCCTTTTGTTTGCACGACCCCGTCTCCCATGATTCAAGAAATGTATATGACTAAAAGGGTGAAAAAAAGGGTGTTGAAGGGTTTATGGTATATATATGTGCCCATAACATATATGTCCTACAGAGCAACAACGGGGATAAGAGATTGTACGACGAGGAGACATATATGTAGAAATATATTAGCTCCCCAACGTATGTCGGGAGAATGGGGGATGAAGGAACATCGAATGTTAAAATATAATATATATTTTGCTCAATTCTAATTTTTGCATAGCAGTACTAAAAGGGAACATGTGAGAATTTTTAAGAAAACGGAAAATTTTCTAGTTCGTTGGGCCATGTTGAATAAAATTTATAATAGTTCGAATGATACAGAGTATTATAGGAAAATTTAATAACTCGAATGGATTATTCTTATCAAATTAATTAAATTGATACTTTTTTCCTTTTTCGTAAAATTTTGCTTCTTAACACTTTAAGGGGAAAATGTTTTTACAATGCTTTCATTTAAGTAGTATTTTATATTATTAACTGCAAAAAAGTGCTACTATTTATTATTGAACTATTTTTAAATAGATATTAAGCAGATATTAAAAATAAATAAGTTGAAAAATTGTTAATATTAATTAAACCTTTGCTGTTTCTTTTATTAGTCCCCCCCAAAAGGAAAAAAATATGTATACAAGAAAATTATTTCTTACACGTAAAGTGCGAATATATTAGTGCACATAAATGGGTATATATAATGAGGAATAAACTATAAATGAAATAAAATAATAACAATAATTTATATATATTTTTGAGAGCTAAATAAAAACTAGGAGAAATTTTTGTTTTACACAATGCCTTCACCAGTTTCGAGGTGACAATTGTGTTTTTCTAATTATCTGAGATCTTTCGTAACTTTCATACTTGTAAACACATTTTCGTTAATACATTTTATTAGAAAGAAAGGAAAAATAGATTACCCCCAATTTAGTAATTTGATAAAATATTGCAAAGAGAACAAGTTATATCAATTGACAACGTAGAATATTTTTAATGTTTGTAAAGTTCATCTGCTAGGTGTTCGGGGCTCCTGAAATTTACCCACCTTTTTATTGGGCATTAAATACAGTGCGCATATTTTTATGCTGTAATTTTACATGTGGATTAAGGATGAATAAATATGAGATTTCTTTAAATAATTGAATAGCGTCCTTTTAGTATATAGATCTGGAATATTCTGGAATATATATAATCACTGTGACTTCGACTAAAATTTTAATACTTAAATGAAGGATAAATTAAGTGATGGGGAATTGGAGGGGCTTTTTTAACTCAGCGGATTAGCTATACAACCATGACTTAAAGAAAAATTCCCCCTGCAATTTCCAAGTAAGAAAATGGTTCTTTATGTAAGAAGAAAAAAGTAAGATCGAGAAAAAGAAGAAAGAAAGTATAAATATATACATATAACATCCTATGTATGGTATGTAATGTTCATAATGCATTTAGAACGATAGAGGACAATTATATTTGAAAAGAACTCTGTAATGCCCCTGAATATAGTTTTAAGATATATCTAAAATTTTGTCGTGCGGAATGCAAAAGAATGTTATGCGTGTAGACTGCATATATTGTATATAATATATGAAACGAAAAAAACTGCGACATTAATAAAATATAAATCTACTAATAAGTTATACAGACTGATGCCTCACACATACACTGAAATGGAAAGAAAAAAATTATTAGATGATGTAATAAGAACTCACACAGAAAATACATAGGACGCCGGTCGAATATATTCTAAAAAATGTAGAAGCAACAAGGTGGTAGGTACTGTATTTCTATACATCACTTTTATTATTAATATTGACGCTGTTATGATGTCTTTGTAGTATATTCCTAAAAAAGAGATACTATCAGTTTTTTGCACTACGAAGCATTTCTGAAGGAGTAGGGCGGAAAACAATCAATGCGCTGGGAATTTCTCCTTTATGTATTAGACCTCATATGACCATAAATTTTTGCCGACATTGGGACCCTCCCCTGCATGTATAATGACGCCGTATGTCCATTTGCAAATGTCAGTACTTTCTGCCTTAAATTGTATGAACGGTATTCTTATTTAATTGTACATTTGATGAATCATTTTTCGCAGTGTTTTTCCCATCTTTTGTACTCTTATTATGTATCTATTCATCAAAAGGCCAACCCGAGTATCACTGTGACGCTATAGATTGTAGTACTATTTTAGTCTCCTAAAAATGATTTTAGACCAAAGTAGATGGAGAGGTTCTGTAATTTTGTAACATAAGGAAATGATATTTCTGTATTGAATTCGATGGCAACATTATATTTCTTTCAGTGGTGGGCGAATTTTGTACTGATGCACACAGAGGCGCTATCTTCATAATTCTACATCTCAGTCTCCTAATTTTCTTAAATGTGATAAATTGTATGCTTTCTTATGTGCGCAAAGGGTTTTACAAGATATTATCGTGGGAAAATTATTAAACGTTTTTGGATTTTTGACCAGAAAATTTGGTTGGTATTTTGCATATTGTTATGAATGGGTCTCAGTCCTTCACCTCCTACGGATTAAAAAGGGTTGGATGAGAGTCTCCCCTAAGATGGGGAGTTCATTTGTTAACAGGTAGGAACGTTTATGCATGTGTAATTTTATAAACATGCAAAACGATGTACAATTCGGACAAGCAGGGGAGGAACAGTTTAAGTTGCGTCAGGATATTCGCATATTTGGTGATTCAGGGTTAATTCTTTTTAGGGATATGATCCATTATAAGCAGCAACGGAATGTTTAATTCGGGTGTACTTTGTACTCACGGTTGAGTGACCACTTCGCTCCGTGTCTATTGATGTCAAATCAACACATCACACCTATTCGTAACAATCTCTTCCTTTACAAGTGCTATAAAAACAAGGTCCAAGTAGATGCATGAACCAAGGGGGGTTATTTAGAATATATTTTTCTATCATAATTCCTATGTTATGTGAAAAATGTCCCAAGGGGAAAAATATGCGTTCCTCAGAATATTAAACAATCCCCCCTGTTAATTTGTATGCCTCCATTTTCCTTATATGTTGTATTGGCACAATCGTTGCCTTCTGTGAAAAATATATTACGCGTACTGTTAATATCAGTATCGACTGTACCTTTAAGTACTTTACGCGACGCGTTTAGTTGGTGCGGCGGAGCAAAAAAGGGGGGACAACACAGAATAGACTAATCAGAAAGGAATAGTGATCGCGAATGAGTGCGGGTATTGTTGCATGTTTAAATCGCTACTGCATCATGAATCACTCTACTGAGGAGTTATCAAGTCTCGAAATACGTTTTATAAGTTTCAAGTGTCATGCTTTAGAGCGGTGGCAAGATTTAGGAAGACATAATTTAGAATGAACTGCCTCCCAGCAGTTTTTTAGTATTACAAATGAAAAAGGGCAGAAACATAGAAAAAAGAAAATAAAAAAAAAGAAAAATACATATATTATGTCCAATACTAAAACGATCTTACAAGAGCATATTACGCCCTTTTACATTTCTCTTTTTAGAGATCATTCAGGAGGATGTGCACCTTATAGGAAATCATGGATGATGGAAAATTATTTCTAACCTCATGGAGAAGTGAGAACTTTTTTCTACAACTCATTTGATCAGGTTTCTAATGATATTTTCATGGGATGCTAATAATTCTATAGCAAAGAAACAAAGGGAAAAGGAAACTGCTTATAAGAGCCTGAAGTAATATATCAGCAGGCAGTTGTGTGCTTAATAAGTAAATATTACTTATGAAAGGCTCCTAACTGGCATTGAAGAACAGGATATAGAGATTTATTTGTCTATAAAGTAGGTGAAATCTCCTACAAGGGTTTTTAATTGTCTCGAAGTGGATAAGACAATTTCGTAATGTTAATTTTCAGTATCTCGCCACTACAAATTTTTACATTTTACGGTATGTGCAAAAAACACATCTCCAAACGAAATAAAGGGGGATACTTCCCGATATAAAATAATTATAATTCTGGTAAAAGAGAATCTAACAGCAGTTATCCCTTCTGAACGAGTTAATAAAATAATATATGGAAATTTTTTCTCCAGACGGGGTTAAGGCGGTGGATAATAGCTAAATCGTGACGCATACTACAATTGATTCATAACTTTTTATAAGCAATGACATGTAGAGAGACGAACACATTTGTCATTTAAAAGCGCGGAAAATTATTTTATATTAATACCGCTGTTCTTTATAGTATGCTTCGGCAATACATGCTGTCACTGTCTATTTATTGGAATGATACTTAATTGATATATAATCATTCATTCGTGCAAGCATAAAAACATGTGCTTCTCATCTTCGCATTAAATAGGAGTCACAACCACTCATATTTAGAGTAATAACGAGTTGAGTAACTAGATCTTGGTCGTCATTCTTAACCTTCATGCAAACAATTTCGTGTCCATTGTGTAAAACATTAGTTTTTGATAGAAATAATTAGCGCGAAAGGATTAATGTAAGACATCGCCAATAACCTTATAGGGATACTTTACAACCAATTATTTGAATGATAATAATAATCAGAATATGAAGAACATGCCGAGAATTAAACCTTACATTGCAAGAGTAGAATTGAGAATAGGGAATAAAGGAATGTGGAATAAAAAAAGATACATTTTTCTGTGATTACGAAACATTTTAAGGGGAAGCAATCTTATTTTTTTTTTCTTTTTAGTGGTAAGAGAATCAAGTGTAATGATATGATGTGTGTGAATTTTATTTTTTACCCCTAAGATATTTCTAACTCAGCATTACCGGTTAATTTCAATTTGGCGTTCATAACAATGGTATAAACCTGTTTAACAGATGAATTTATTAAATGAAAAATGTATTGTCATCATCTTATTTCTATTATAACATATTCATATATTAAATTAACATGTGTGTCTGCAGATGCAGTAATAATGGTCTCTGTTGTGTACTTATTTATGTTCTATTAAACCAAAAAAAAGGAAGGTCGAGGAGTGAAACCCGTTTTTTCTCGAGAACGTTTTACCTTTTTTTTCTTTTTTTTTTTTTTTCATATATTCATAAATATATTTTCGGATATATTCGAACTGAGGACAACAGGAGATAGCAATTGCAAAAAGGACAATACATCTTTGGAATTATACATAATGTCATTAGGTTTTTCCTTCTTTTGTCTCTACAAATATGTACTCTAAGTGTATTCCCTATGCTATGTATCTGTGTATGTATATATAGGGCGTAGTCAAACGTTAACATATAAAAAAACCAGGAGGAAGTAAAAAAATGAAAGGAGTGGCAAACAACCAGGAGATTTAAAAATAGTTATGCGAAGAACCAATCAACGAGGGTTTCTTAATTAAGAACACAGCTGTGCCAATGACTTATGAAGTAACTTTCATTTTGTATATATGAAAAAACGAAATGCGCTAAAAAGACTTCATTTATTAGAATGAATTGTATATTAACCAGGCAAGAAAGGTCAATACCCATGATTCTATATATACTTGAATATAGGAAGGAATAGTTGTAATTTCGCTCGGTTGCACTGATTGAAACATGTGAAATGGGGCGGGGCACACTAAGCAGAAACATAAATTACAGTTAGAAGATGCTGTGCATAAAACTAATACAATAAATAACTGTCTCATACTCCTATACAACAGATATAGAAACAGCAGGGATACTCTCCTTGTTTTGTCCTTTAAATATATTAAGAATATGATGAATATTCCAATTAAGAAAAAAATAAAGTAAAATGAACGATTGACCGAATGAAGAATGAAGAGATATGTTAGACTATAAAATATTATAAATAATAGAAGCTTATAAGAAGATGGAACTTTATAAGGAAAAGGGACGTTACCAAAAAATAGGATAACTATAAGAAGATACGAAACTATAAGGAAATAAGACGCTATAGAGAAATAGAGCGCTATAAAAAAATAAAACCCTATAAAAAAATAAGACGCTATAAAAACATAAA
>NW_008481840.1:1194601-1200155 GCF_000524495.1 Plasmodium inui San Antonio 1
ATAATATTATAAAAAAATAAAATATTTGAAATCATAAATATTATAAAATGATTAATTTTATATCGTAAAATAATCAGAATAAATAGCTTATAACTGACATATTTACTTTAGGGCTCAATCCATAGATTTCGTCATAGTTAAGCAAAACTCAACGGAAAGCGATCTATGTTTTTATCAGAATTTTAGGAATCTATAGATAGTCCTCATTTTAAAATTCTCAAATCAGAATAACATTTCAGTTTTAATATTTATTTAGAGAAATATTTGATTCATAATACTTTTTTTCTTCTTTTTTTTTTTAAATTTTATGCATTAATTTTAAAATTATAGATGTTGGTGTGTATATAATATATATACAGGATATTTTTTTTCTTCTGACATTATATTTTTCACATGCCTTTTAGCATAAGAAAATAACTGAAGTCAAGAGTTATTTCATATTTTAGATTTATATATCTCTATATGCTATTAGGAAGCTAATGTTATGTCTTGAATAATCATACAGGATCATCAAGCTACCGGCCAATATAGTTTTTAAATTAAGAAAGGAATATACTTCAACTTCCAAAACGAACAACACTAATAAGTCAAACTGTAGAAATATGAAAGCAGATGTGTTAGCTGTTTTATTTAGCACTGTCGCTCTGGCGTTTGTGTTGCGGCAATCCCATGCCCCGCACGATATGAAGTAAAATTTACGAGCCGACTTTTTTTTTATTCATTTGTGTTGCACATATATATGTATACACGGTTCTGTATATGTGCGTATGCATGAATAGATATATAGATACAAATATATATAAGAAATTGTATATATATATATACATGTGTAAGTAGCATTTCAGATTTGCGCTGTTGCCGATTCTTCTTTTAGACCCATCCTTCCTAAACATAGTAGGAGTAAATGCTTTTCAGTCTCTTAAATACGCTTTGATTTTTTTTCCCCGTAGAAATCCTGCTGACTATTCGAACCATGGGAGAAATGCGTACCCCACCCAAAGCGTCGGATCATTAGGAAGAATTTTAAGATCAGATAATTCAAATATATTCCAACAATATTCCGGTTCAGGGGGTAAAGTAGAAACCAACGTGATGGAAGGTATGACCGACGTTTCTGCGTTAGGCACCACATTAAATATTGAAATTATACAAGAAGACGAAGATCTGTACCAAGAACAGCTGCACGAACTAGTTGATAAAATAACCGATACGTGGAATGAAACATTTATGAATATGGTAGAAGATTACATCGATTTCACAGAACGAAGTAATATTATAGATGGGGAATGGAGATGCCAGATGTGGAATGAAAGATGGTACAGATATTTACAATACTTAGTTAGCAGCTTGAACGAAGTTATTGAAAATGATAACTATCCCTTAGAAGCAAAAGAGCTTATTTCAAATGAATACCTTCATTGGGCTAACCATGATTTTATATGGTTTTTAAGTATAGTTAAAGAAGAGTGGGATAAAAGGGAGGACCTAATCGAGTCTGAACCACTAGGAACTTAATTCGAAAGGTATCGTATTATATGCCTCAGCCCCAGATGCTCACAGGAGTTCCAAGTCCTCTAAAAATAAACATTCATAAGAATCAGAATAATTTTTTTTAAATTCTTTGCTTCAGCATTAATGTTGCAAATTTAGAGATGAATGGCCTTTGGGTGAAATTTAACATATAGAAAAGGCTAATGCGAGTAGGTTGCGAATCTCGCCCTTCCTCCGGGCCGGGTGAGAGAATCATCCAGAAGATGTGTGAAAGGAAATTCGGAGTTTCAAATTTTTTTTTTTGTAAGAAGATTTATATCCTTCGATACTTTTACGACTGTTTGTCATGGTAACATATTCAGACATATGTGTAGAATATGAGAATTCCGAGCTGTCCTTTTTTTTTTTTTCTTTTCCATCAACAGAGGGATGGGGGAAGTGTTACTCAATCAACCCAAGTAATAAAATAACGTATTATCTGAATTGATGTATTTTGAAGTGACGCCGAAGGGCTGAATATGAGGATGTTAGGAGATGTAGGGTGTGAAGGGCGTGCGAAGAATTGTGCTCCTCAGCACATTTTTCAATGGGAAGACAGAGCAACCATTTGTATTATAATTTCTGAGTACATTCTCTCTTCTGTTCTTGTGCATCTGTGGAATTATTGTGTTAGTACAGAGGAACCAGAATGTAAAATGTAGGAAAGATTATTCTGTTAGAGGGGGGTATATTGATATGTTCCGACGGTACATAAAGGACATTCGTTTCAGGACGCAGTAGGGAAATGTTACCTGAGCCCCCCGTTCTATGCATTTGCGCATGTTCATATTGGATCAATGAAGTATAGAATGTTGTAAAGAAAATATGCTAAGAGCGTTAGGTCGACGAAGCAAATTGATTTACACCTTAAGAGAAATCAAAACAGGGTAGGACCAAATAATTACATGATGAGGAAGCTGCACGTAGTAACACAGTAAACAAACACGCCGTTCAGCGCAGAAAGTTAGAGGGATCAATGGTTAACAAGATGTGTGAACGTAAATAATATACCTGGCAGTAGTATTTGGATTCATATGATTGTATTAGGCATACGCTTCAATCCACATAGATTTTGAGAAGATAAGCACCCCGGAATGTTAAGAAAAAATTAATAAGTTTTATACATGAGTATGTGGTATAGATCTGTCAGATGGATGTTTCTTATTTTTCACCTGCATAATAGGCATATAACAAAGAAGAAGGAGGGGTCAGCAAGTTTCTCTTTTTTTTAAAAGTAAATATACTAACATGCTGCATATATATGTCTATATATGTATTTAATAAAAGGCACTTCCTGTCCTTCTATTTTTGCTACGGTGAAATTTTATATTATTAAAGTAATGCTTCTGTTTATTTCACTTCCTTTTTTTTCTTTTTTTTTTTCTTCCTTTCCTAACAAAGAATACGTATGTTCCATGTGATTACGTATCATATGGTATGATAATGTCATTTGTTAACACACATTTATCTGTAGTTTACGAAGATAAATTCATTTAAACTGTACGTATTCTTTAATGACTCAGGAAAAAATAGAAGAACATTTATTTTAATGCTATAACTTTTGTAAATAAGAATGGTACTCAGATATAAAATGGAACTGTTGCCTTTGTAGTTTATTAAAATGTATATCTTGTCATATGCACACGTGTTGAACACGTAGACGCAGAAGGATCAATGTGGCTCTAAAGCATAAATGGATGGCGTGCATATTTCCATGAAATAAATGCTTTGATGTGGACAGGAAAAAAAAGAGTATAGCCTTCGTTTTAAGGCACTGTCTCATGGCAGGTAATACACTCATTTCAAAGCGCAAGTCGACATGCCTTTTAGGAATCTTAAGCATGTATTGTGGAGTGTTACGTAAAAATGGTAAGGTGCCGAAATTGCCCAACCCAGGCTGCGACCAGAGGGGCTTACAATCATAAAACGACGAAGTTGTCTGCATCATGGACACACATTTTTGCGCTAAAGAATGCCGCCATTAAAGTCCATACCTACACACTTATCCAATGGGAGCAATATCAAAGATGGTTTAATAATGAATGATACTCTTTAAAAAGTGTACACAGAATCAAAGGAGCATTTTCTTTTTTTCTTTTGCATAAAACACCCTTTCATGGATGGCCTCGGAATGTAGCAAGATGGTGTAATTTTATTCATTTCCAAAAGAAAAAAAAAAGAGAAAAAAATTACGTGTAAGCATTTATCACAAGAAGGGAAACAAAAAGTTAGTCACCAGAAAAACAGAATGGTATATACGTAGGCATTTGGGGCAAAATATAATCTTCTGTGAAGATAATGGAATGGATTGCATAGAGCCTTTTAGGGATCTTATCTTAAAGACTTATGGGAACGTCCCTTTTGGGATGTAAATTTTGTCTTCCAATAATAGAATTGTTGAATTTTCTCAAAATGTGACCTTTATAGTATATTTTTAGTATTTTTTACAGATAGTATAATGCAATTACTGCGATTACTCCCGCAAGGAATACAGACCAGTAAGAAGCGAATAATGAGTACACAATGGATAGAGTGCTTTTTGCAATTGTGTAGGTAACTTTTAATGCAAAACAAGCTAACGGAATTGCGAATAGAAGGAGAAATAACTTTTATCTTTTCATAGAATGTGCGAATTTCTTAAATTTACCCTGATCCCTCATAAAATACGGATTAGTATCCCGCATACCTTTTAGAAAGTGATACATTTTAAGTTCAAAGTGGTCATCGAGTTTTTTTAAAAATTTAGGCATTATTGACGCACTTTTTTTTCCTCCTTAAGAAGGATGTCCCAGTGGGTTGATATACTTTTGCCTTCTCGCCCCATCTTCTGATTCGATACTCTCATTACGTTCTGAATCATCCAGCGCTTTTCTAGAGGGCTCATCATAATCATCCTTTGACGCATAGAATGAGTCGTAATAATTGCTTAGACAATCAAAGCTATCGAATGCTTCTTTATTGCCCACCTGCTCTGAAGCTTCCAATTGTTTCGCAAATGAACAATCAGTTATGAATGGGTTGAATTCCTTTCGAAAGAAGTCATCATGTTTTAATTCGTCCAGGCCATATCGAAATATTCGAACATATCCTTCTGGTAAAGTCCAGATTTTACCCATGAGTAGTGGGTATTTGTGTTTAAAATGCTCGTGTGCTTCTTCCCTTAACATTCTCCTGGGACTGGCACCTAATGTGACAATTGTATCCTTTCTATGGTACACTTTTTCGGAGTGGTTCTAAAAATGGGGGATAACCCCAGAATATGTTAAATAAATATGTATATATATTATGCTCTTTTCTTAAAGAATTTCCCCTTTTTTAAATGAAAAATGAACGGAAGCCTAAAAGGGGGTAAAGATTTGTAATGTTCATTCTGTTCCACACCCACGGAGTCAAGGAATTTCAAGCGACATATTATAGGGGTGTGCGTAAAAAAAAATACAAAAGAATGAAAAATCTCTCATTTGGAATGTCCTCAGAATTACCAAATCGTTACCGCAATGTCAAAAACTGTTTACACTTGTAATATTTCTGGAAATGGAGGGTTGAAATCGAATTTTTCTTTCGCTCATTCATTTGTCGCTTCCTCAAAATGTAAGTTTTTTTTTTTTTTTTTCCAAGTACATTTTTTTTCTACCAGTTCTGTAAATTCTTCACATAAAAAATGTATACTTTTGTGGGATTTTTTCCCTTGACGCTCATGTATGTGTGGCAAGAATTGTGTGAAACGAACCATGGCGTGAAGGAAACCAGCGTGTGCGTCTCCCCACATATGTGTACTTATAAGAGCGTAAACGTGTATATAAGCACGTGTATTTGCCAGCCTATTTATCCTTGTGCACATTTCAACCGATTTGTAGTTTTCTTGAATCGAGATAAGTAGATATACATTTTGTGGATTAATTTACAAATTTTAAAAATACTACAGATGTACATAAAACACAGTTTGTATGTTCCGCCAATCCATTGGTACATATTGAACTATTATATAAACTTTAATTGTTGAATTTTAAATTAAAAAAAGGTA
>NW_008481841.1:0-16473 GCF_000524495.1 Plasmodium inui San Antonio 1
GTGTGCCTAGGAAGTCACCAATCGAGGCGGGAACGACACACACATGCGTATAGCTGCTCATGTTTGCAGCCGAGTATCCCACTTGCGCTGTTCTCCTTCTTCTTCCCCTTCTGCGCCCCGGATCAGGACGCCTTAAATATGGATCCCCACATGTACCTGTGATTGTTGTCTTTGTATATGTTGTAGACGAGGCAATATTTCCACTTCATCATTTTTTGGATCTCTGAATCATCCGTATGGGTAATCGCCAGCAGGGGGAATTCATCTCGACTTATTTTTTCCTGTCCCTTCTGCATGGAGCTACTTCCTACCACCACGTCTTCTTCCCTGTCAGTGAGGGACCAAATCGAGTCGGCAGCATTAACTGGCTTGTTGAAAAAATCCTTTACAACGGTATGTCCCCGTATTGAAAGGAAGAAAAATGTATTGTCCATATCGATGTTGATATCATCTTTTCTGACGTATGGTCGCAGTGGGAAATACAGAACGAACGCGTACATTGTCTCTTGCCACACATAATGCTTTGCTCTACCTTCGATCTTCTCTCCGATGTCATAACCTTTTAACTGTTGCTTCTTTTTGATGTTATCTGTGTAACCGCGGCTACACTTATTTTCGCTCATCTCTTTTTCGAATTTTTTGAAGTATTTGTCCGTTCTCTCCTTTCCTCGGTCGTCTAGCTGTGGGTAGAGGTCCTTCCACATGTAGTGGTTCGGGTCATATTTCATTTCATTTTCCAGCTTCTTCATTAGCAACTCGCTCTTGATTGCGATGTCCTTCTTCGATTCGTACTCCTCTCGCCTCCGCTCTATTTCGGCCCTGCGCGGAGAGGAGGCATCTGTGGCAGCGGTAGTAGCGGTAACCGCGGTAGCATCGGTAGCACCTGCCGCAGTGGTAGCAGCGGGGGGGGCATCTTCGTTCAATGTGGCAGTCTGGTCCGCCTTCAACGTGGAAGTCTTATCCGCCTCCAGCGTGACAGTCTTATCCGCCTCCATCGTGGAAGTCTTATCCGCCTCCAACCTGGCAATCTGATCCTCCTCCAACCTGGTGGGAAACTCTCCTGCTTGCCCGGTGGCTAGTTGTCCCCCCTCCGGCTTGCAAACCAAGTTGCTCGTCGCGCCCCCCGAGTAGGATTGCAGAAAACTGTTCGCTTTGGCCTCATCGGCAAACGTCTCCGGAGTGATGCCTAACCATTTCTCATCCATCCTGTAAATATTACAGAGGTATATCTCCATCTTCACCCAGGTCTCACTGGTAAGCACATCGTATACACGTCTGTCTTCATCATTCATGGGTTCCTCTTGAGGGGAGAAGAGACCAAACAGGAAGGTATTGTTAATGTAGAAGATGGCCTTCTCTAGCTTCTTCATTGTTAAAATGCATTTCTGTATAATCTGGTGGCTATACATGAGAGGAAACTCCAGCATGGTCGAATTTGTGTTCTTATTATTTAGAATCACTCGGTCGCTAAACGTGTCATATATGTTGAATTCGATGGTGACGTTGGATTTTAGGTACCTCTCGCTATCGACGTAGGTATCCAAGTCGCAATTGAGGAGGCTGTTGGAGGATAAAACGTTTTTTACTTGTTCGTTTGGTACGCTCTTTTCGTCGTGTCTTTTTGACTCCTCCCTTCCCTGGGGAGACTCCTCCGTAGGCTCCAGAATTTCGTCCTCCCCTTCAGTCACCAGCTGTTTTAGGATGTTGCCTCTGTTCAGGGAGAAAAAATACTTCCTCAAGTTCTTTTTATTGTACAACTTGAGCGACTCCATCTCATCACTTCCCTTTTCCTCCCCTGGGGGATCCAAGCGGAAGTGGTTGACGATTTTTTCCCCCCCATCTCGGCTGTAGTTATCTGCGAGATCTTTCTCCACGAGGTAGGGAACCTCGCGGGAGGTATCCATGCAGGGTGAAGTGTCGATCCTGGGTGAAGTGTCCGTCCGGGGTGAACTCTTCTCATTTGGCCCCTCCTTTGGCCGCTTTTCCGAGGCTCCCGCCGTGTAGGCCCTGCGCATCCACCTACACACGGCCTCCACCAAACTCTTCGAGTCAGCGTACAGACCTGCCTCGTACACATGCTTCAACACATCATACACCCCAAGGTCCAGAAACTTATCCGAGAAGACGTCCTCCTGTCCTTTTAATTTCTCAATGATCTTTTTCTTCTTCTGCACTTCTCTCCTTTCCAGCACGTCGTCCTCTTTCCCCTTGATGTAATCCTCCGCTCGTTGCATCGCTTTGGTGAGTCTCTCCTCGTTCGGGTGGAGCGTGCCATCTGTCCGGCCCCTTCCACTCAGGTGTGGTGAGCCCTCTCGTTTGTTCGCCTCCTCCAAATCATTTCCCCCTGTTACCAGTTCCTCTTCTTCACGCTCGTTGTTGCCACCCTGCTTGGAAGCCCCAATTTTCTGCTTCCTCATGCCCCTCCTGTCCTCTGCACCCCCCTCGTGTAATGCAAAAAGGAACCAAGCCTTCCCTACATGGTAACCTCCCTTGTAGTAGCGCCCAGTTCGAGACAGCGCTGTGGAAACATAGGTTGTTTTATTTCCCCCCTTCTTTGCATCTCTGAATTGTTGTTCTCCATCTTGGACACATGTGTTCCTTCCGCGTCGATGGAACGGTTTGCAGAAAAGGTACCTGCACAACTTGGCAGGTCGCTTTACAATGCTGATTTGTTTGAAGCTTAAGCTAGGTCGTGGGAGGGACGCACTTCCTTTGTGACTTTTTCCCCTCCTGCTCTTTACGCACACGTTGCTTCTCCTCTGGAGAGTGAAACTTATGGCTGCCGTGTGTTGCTCCGTTACACTGTTGCTAGAGTGTGAAAGGGCTAAGTAGATCGCCACGAGTAGGCATACCCTGTTCATCCTTAGGGAGGGCGTCCCCAAATCATTCGCCAGAAGGGGCACTACTTTGGCTGAGAGGATGGTTGTTCTTTCCCTGCGATATTTTTGCCGCGTTGTATTTGTAGATTTTTTTTTTTTTTTTTTAATTTTTTATCCACTTCTGCGAGTAACCTATCCTACAATGCATCATCGCTTCCACACAGGTTCTTCCCCCTTTTATGGTTTCTTTTTTTTTTTTTTTTGAGGATGCCCTGCTTGGGTATTTTCTCGCCATGCCCAAGAGAGACCCAAAACTCCGGGCGCTACACAAGGGTGTTGCATACGCGCTGGGAGGTGAGCTCAACGGCGTTTTCTAGACGTTGCATGTGAACAAAGGAAAAGGTGAGAGCTACACACCCCGTGAGGGGTTCGTTGCGGGGACAAAGCTACCCACAGTTTTGTTTCCTCCTGGGGGAGGCCTGTTCACCAAGTGATGGGGGATGACACGGAGAGGAGAGCTAACCGCTGATGCCGCTCTGGCACTGCAACGCAATCTTGTCATCGCGATAGTGATGGAGGAAGTGACCGAGGCAGCGATCGGGGCAGCACCGTTTATGGACGGGGGGGGAATTGTCTCCCCACCTGAAATCGACCTATCGGAAGAGGACAGGACCCATCTTTTACAATGCCACTGGAGGTAATCACCTATCGACCGGACAGCACAATTGGATAAACACCGCACACATTCGGTGCGTACACAAAGATGGACACAAAGATGCACACATTGGGGAGAGGATGGTGAAAGAATGGGACCGTCTCGCTCTTGTTGTATGTCGGACCGTCCACTGTGCGAGCGCACCATCTGATTTGTACCTCCTTCCCGATGGAGATATATATCAACAGGCACGCGCGCACATTTGGAAAAAAAAAGAAAAAAAAAAAAAGAAAAAAAAAAAAAGAAAAAAAAAAGAAAAAAAAGATACCAAGTGGGACTATTTCCCCCCAACGGTGTGAAGCGCAGTTCCTTTTTGACAGCACCGTCTGGGGGGGGGTATGCACAAGGCGGAGTAACTTCAAAAAGAATTACACGCCAGTATTTTCCCCCCGCGCGTTTATTTTTCCAAAACGTTTGCTTCACCGATGTGTTCACTCTGCCAAAGCGCTCACCTTCCGGGTGCCTCTCTCTCGCTTCGCATTTACCCCTTTTTAAAGCAAAATCACGCAAAAAAAAAAAAATCGCAAAGGGTAAGGCGGCCCAAACGGGAAAACATCTCTGTCGTGTTCGTTACGGAGTGGCCAAGCGGCCGAAGTAGACATAACTCGCAAAAAAATAAAATAAGATAAAATAAAATGATGCAACGAAACAATTAACAAACGATTAACAAACGATTAACAAACGATTAAAAGATGATAAAGTAGAAGTAGTCACCCCGCGGGGAGCTCTTTTCACCATCTTTCTTTTCGCGACCAAGGTCTGCGCAATGCCCACACGGTTGGCGAGGTGGTCGCGCGGTCAGTTGTCTCCCCCCCCAAAGGGGCTCCATCAGTGCAGCACATCGGATCGGCCAAATCGGCAAGCGGCCAACTGACCCGTCTGATCGCTCTACCACTCTACCGCTCTAACCGCTCCTCAAGATGAGCGGCGGGGGCGAGGTCGTGCCAAGACTCAGCTTCGAGGAGATGCGGGGCGAGATGAGCAAGTACGGCGTGGAGATAACACAGGGGACGCTGAAGAATCCCACGACGGAAGACATGCAGGGAGTATACAGCATGTGCATAAAACACATCCTAAACAAAGACATTAATAACATACGGATAGAGGAGTTCACAGGGGACTTAAAAAGCTCCATGCCGTCTATTGACGGAATTCAAATTCTTCCGAACGAAGGGAAGAATCACCTGCAGGCCATCGGAAACTTGCGCTTCATTCGGCACTGCGAACAGATTAACAAGATACTATGCGTGGAAAACACACTCAGTTATATTTTCAAACCAGTCAGCAGTCACATGACCAAGCTTATAAATGCATTCATTCACTTCACCAAATATAAGGATCAGATTTATCTGGACAATGAGAAGAAAATTAAGAAAATCGAGCAAGGCAAGAGTGAACACCTCGCATTGGATGCTGAACTTAAAACACTAAGGAACGAATTACAGGCTCTATTGGAAAACTACGAACAGATAAAGAACAGTGTCCTTAGTGAAAAAAATAAAAAAAGAGATTACGAGGAAGAAATCATCGAAAATCAGAATCATCTGAATGCACAACAGAGTACTATCATCTCGTTAAGGGCCACCAAGGACAAAATTGTAAACGAAACTAATGAGCTGATATTCCAATTTTCTCGATTCAGACAAAAGAAAGAAGATCTCGAAGATCAGATTGTACCTTCCCCGGAAAAACTACAAGAATATAACCAAGAATTGAAGAATCTCTTACTAGAACATGTCTCCTACTTCGAATCGGACAAGAAAAAAAATGAAGAAATTAAAAACAAAATAAACGTTGCTGACTTATGTTTGAAAAAACTCGTCGAGCTGCTGACCTCTTTGACTGGACACTTTAACGATACGATTAAACATCACATAGGAAAGAAGGAGGAGTTAAAAGATCTCGAGAAACAATTGAAGACATTGAAAACGGATAAGGACCATCTCAGCATGAAGAAAAAGGATCAGGAAAGAATCCTGCGCGATACGGAGCAGTACTTTGCTGAGCAGAAAGCCAAGTGGAATGCAAAAGTGGAAGGAGAGGAGAAAAACGTCGTCGTCGTGCAGAAGAAAGTAAACCAAATGTATGAACAAATCGACGAAGTAAACAGAGAGGCCGACAAGGAAGCCCAAGAAATTGACTCCATTGTCAAGCTCATTCAGGACACGCTCGACAGCTACCGTCGGAACTTCGCCGTCATCGATGACTTAACCGAACGCACGCGCAACTCGCACGTTCAGCTCGCTGCCAAGCTCCGCAATATCGTCCTACCCTGCGCGGGGAATCCCTAACACACACGCGAGAGTCTCTACACACGTGCCGACACGTGTGTCCATACAGTTACTGCTGCGCCGAGAAGCGCGTATGCGCCAGGGGGGAAGTGTGTCTATATCCCAGTGGGCCTCTTTACCCGTGTTGAACTTCCCCGGGGGAGCGCCCCCCTTTTCGCGCATCCCCCGCTCGGCCGCCTTACAGCAGCTCCAACTTCCACTGCAGACGCCCCTGAACTGTTCAGCCAAATTGAAGGGTCCACGTGCACGACGCGTCGCCTAGTTAGGGAGTGCTTCCAAGTGGCGCGATTCGCCGGGTGGAACTCTGCTTGGTGCAAAAAAAAAAAAAAAAAAAAGTAGAAGGTAAAGTAAACATAAACGTAAAAGGTAACGTAAAAGAAAAAGAACAACGAGTCATACCTATTTCTACAATTCAATGATTCCCATAAACGTGTTTCACACCGGGGGGGAGGGGATGGCCAGCAGATGGCGTAGCAGAGGTGAGAAATAATCCGGTGTGTAACGCAAAAGTTGGCAGGGATGTAGTGAGGAGAAAGAAAAAAAAAAAAAGAAAAAAAAGCAAAAAAGGAAAAGCAAAAAAGGGAAAGAAAACAAGAAAAGAAAGAAAAAAAAGAAGGAAAAAACCAAAAATGAAAAAAAAAATTAAGCCAACTAGGGGAAAACAAGAGAGGTAAAAGAATCAATTAAAAATGGACACAAACGGGTTCTAATTCACAGGATACACATATAGATGTAGACATACGTTGGCGTGAAAAATGCGGGTTGAAAATAGATGCGTTTGACTGTAAATGGCACCATACATTTCGGCACGTGCAGGCAACTGCAGGCATGCATAAAACTACAAACGTGCATTCACGTGGCGAACAAGCCAGAGACAGGGAGAAAAGGATAAACAAAATTTCGTCTCGACTTGCATTGCGCCAGGGATGTCTGACCGTCCGTCCATTCTCACTTGCCACTGCTACCAGTTTGCATTTCTATGGCGAGACTGCATCCAGGGGGGGAAAGTGGGAGGGATGTATTTAACAACAGGGGTGTAAAGACGTGTCGGCAGAAAAAAAGACACAGGATGATATATATACATACATATGGAGGTGCACCGCTCCCGGGGAAGAGACGCAGCGACCCGGTTGCTTCTCCTTCATCTACCTCTTCAAACCAAAGTTGCTCCCATCGCCACGTGTATTTTCGTAGTCCCTGTAGCTATGGCGATAAAGGTAGGACAGCGGGCACGCCAGAACCACCGCTCCGGCGATCTGTGAAGGGGAGGGGGGGGAAGACATTAACTACACGGTGCTACGGGGAAGGGACGCAAATGCGCATGGTCAAGCGGTTAAGCGGTTAAGAGGTCAAGCGGTTAAGAGGTCAAGCGGTTAAGAGGTCAAGCGGTTAAGCGGTCAAGGGGGGCTCGAACCACGTTCAGCGCTTCGCCGCGATGATCTCGTTTGGGTAATCTTTCTTGGGTAATCTCTCTTGGGTAATGCCTCTTTGGCGTGCCACACGAGGCACACAAAAAGTTGTCCGCGTTGCTCTCGCTTCGCGATACTCTCCCTTCGCAGCGCTCGTGTCTCTTCCTCGCCCACTCACGTAGTTTCCAATAAGCGTAGGAAGCAAGTTACTGAGGTAGACTTCCGAGCAAGTGACCTTCGTCTTAACCATGAGGGCGAGATTGAGTGTGTACATATTGGCGACGATGTGCTCGTATCCTGCAATGGCGAAGGCGTAGACAGCGAAAAAGACGCTGAAGACCATCCCGGCTCCGTCCTTAATTGTCAATACAAAATACACAGCTAGGCAGACAAAGATGTTGCAACCAATAGCCAGAGAGACGCACTCGATAAACTTATGGTGCACTTTCTTCTCCGATATGTCATTTAAAAATTGAAAAATGTGATTCTTAGCAATGTCTTCATTCGTTTTGAACGCCCCTGATAAATGCGAAATGAAGAAGGCAAAGGATACTGCTCCCACGTAGTTGCCAAAGAGCGATATCGTCATTACTCGCAGATACTGCAGGAGAGTAATTTTCCTTTGCAGCAAAGCTGTCGTCACGGCTAGGGTGTTTCCCGTGAAGAGGTCCGATCCAGTGGCTATGATGCACAGGAAAGCTATCGGGAAGGTGAATCCGTAGACAAACGCGCTCATGGAGATGCCCACATGTTCTCGCAGTTTGTGGTAGTAGAAGTGGCCTCCTGCAGGGGGGGTGGTGGTGCAGCAGGTTATGAGTGAGGCAGCAGATTATGAGAGAGGCCACTTATCCGAGAGGCCGCTTATCCGAGAGGCCGCTTATCCGAGGGGCCGCTTATCCGAGGGGCCGCTTATCCGAGGAGCGAGTTAGCCCCTTTTTGGCAACATAGTTGCGAAGTCTGTAAAGTGGGCCAGACAAATTGGACATCCGTCATCTCAGCCATTTTGTGAGACCCACTTCAATCCTCTCTCCCCTACAGCATATATAACCTGCTATCCCTGAGGCGTGCGCGCAGACGCCGACGAAGAAGCCAGCCAAGATGGCCTTGACTAGCAGCGACAAATTGGGCAAATGGGCCTTCCCCTTCCCATACTCAACACATCGAATGTACGACTCGTCACTTGTGCACGCGGTCTTGACGCTTATGGGGTCTATCACATATTTACTGCTACCCTTTGACATTTTAAGTGGACGGGGGGGGATCGATGGGGAAGAAGAGGAAGAGGGAGAAAGGAATGCAAGAGAAGATCTGGGGGCAGGAGGGCTCAAGAAGTGATGGGGGCAGAAAGGGAGCCAAATGGGGGGCAAAGTGGGAACAAAAAAGCGGAAGAGCTCGAAGAGGAGCAGGAAGAGGAGCTGGAAGAAGAGCCAAAAAAAACCTTCTTCGTTAATCGGGAGTAATTCGCCTTGGCTGTAATTTCAAATGGGGCAACAAATCAGGGAGAGGAAAAAAAAAAGAAAAAACAAAAAAGAGAAAAAAAAAAGAGAGAAAAAAAAAATGTGTTGAAGGGTTCCTTCTTTTCCCCCAAATGGAAAAGGAAAAAAAAAACAAAGGACTGAGCGGGGAAGTAAGTGGCACGCGCGCACGAGAGTGTACGTAATTCTTTGGGCATGAGCATGTTGCCATAAATTATTTTCGCGTCACTTGTAATCATTAGTGGGTCACTGCGTTCACGCTAGTGCTTTCGCGTAACTGCTTTGGTGCAACCACTTTCGAGCCCCTACTTTGGAGCACTTACTTTTGAGCCCCTTTTTTTATGGGGAACACGCTGACGGAGGATAAGGCAAACTGACGAAGCGAATCGCGTAAACGGGAGAAAGTGCTACACAGATGCATGAGCCTGGCGTAGCTGACCCCAATGCGAACCGAGCAATGAGTGTGTTGAGCCCCATTTGTAGGATGTGCATGGGGATAGGGGGAAACCAGGGCAAAGGGGGACCAATGGATCTTTTGCCTATGTGCAAAATGCAGCCCTTGGCGACGTTGCAGCATCAATGGGGGAAAAGAACGGATGAATGTCCACTCCACTGTTCGCTACAAGAACATTGCTACAAAAATTGAAAGGGTTTACTGAACCGGTGAGGAGGGGGTGCAAAATGGGCACTGTAAAAAAGATTAGTCCCAATTTTAAAGTGGATTTCCTTTCGTGACCGTTCCGCCGAACGATTAAAGGTTGCTTGCCCTGAGACGTCACATGCATGTTCCTTCGTATGTGTATGCCTGCAGGCACGTTTCCGCTTTGCACCTTCCCTCGGGAAACCCTTTGCCAATGCGAAAACCGTTTAGTTTGGCCACGGAGTAACAAAAAGGGGCGTTCGGTGATGCGGCCATGCGGTGATGCGGCCATTCGGTGATGCGGCCATTCGGTGATGCGGCCATTCGGGCATACGTACGCTCTGCTCTCCCCATTTCGTATTCCCCACAGTGGGACAGACGGACGAACAAGGAGGGTACCGTCATGCATAGGCCACAATGAGGATGAAGTCTCCCAAAGGCACACGTAACTATGAATTACTCCACTTGCATGGATGCACCTTTACAGGGCAGATGGCACGCTCGCGTGGTGGTCACCTCAGCCATCGCTTCGTTGAAGTGTTGCATTAAAAGGTTGCCTTAAAACGATGCGTTAATACGTTGCGTTAAAGTTAACACCTCTATTGGGGGACCGCACAGTGGGGCTATACATTCCCCGGGAAAACATTGCAAGATGGGTGACCCGCCGCTCCTCCTCCGCCTATCCCCTGAAATAAAAACCATCAAGGGGGATTTACCCGCCTTCCTGATTAGCAACCGGCCAACCAACCCCCTCTTCTTGTGTGTCCTCCTTCCGGAAGCTCCCCTTCCCCCTTGCTCCTCTTATATGATCGTTCAAATGGGTGACGCGCTATTACATTTCCAATCGGGGGGGATGCATCTCACGTGAAAGAGAAAAGGTAGACCAATTCTGTTCTCTTTACTGATTGCTCATTTTTTTGTTGTTTTAGCGACGTACGACTCTGCTCAGCAGCTGAGCAGCTTCGTAGCACCTCACCTCCGCACCTCGAGAGGGCAACTCCTATTTAACTCACTCTTACATGTCGGAGGTGCACCCAGCTTCCATCGACTAGACAACGATCTGTTGGCAGCAGAGGCATTCCCTTTCCCATGATGCTTCAGCAACTGGGCCACGTTTGGCACAAAAAAACTGCTCTGCTAAGTTGTGACGCGAATTGACAATTTGTACGGATTTGCCTCCACATGGGAAACATGCAAAGAAGGAAGCGCGTCCCCGAGGCTAGATGCCAAGCCAACTGGTTCGCTACGTCCACGTAGGACCCGAGCAGGGGAAACTATTTCTTCCATTTGGTGAGAAAACCTGAACAATGTGAGGTGATAAAACTCCCTTTTTAACATCACCCCAATGTGTTCCTTTTTAGGGGGGAGGCAAAACTTTTTTCTTCCTTCCCATCGGATAGTAGAATTGGTGTATTTTTTTCTTTTCTCTTTTTTAGGAGAGGCTTTCCTTGTTCGTTATTCCCCATTTGTCTGTTTCTCCATCGGGCAGGCAGAGAAACTAGATCATGCGAATTCGCTAGGAGAGGGCATTCAGCCAAATGACGTGCCTTTTTAACTTTAATCTTACGTGGTACATTTCGTATACGTCGTCCGTGTGATATATGCATTTTTTCTTTTTTTTCTTCTTTTTTTCTTCTTTTTTCCTTTTTTTTTCCTTTTTTTTTCCTTTTTTTTTTTTTTTTTTTTTTTTTTTGCGGGCCTGACTCTCCCCCGCACTGCGCACACCTCACGCGTATCTACCAGTCAAACGCAGCTCTGCATCATTTCATTTCCGCGATCTACTTCGACATTTTTTTTTTCTTTTTCTTTTCAATTGGGCTTTTTCATTTATCACGATCTTCGTCACCTCCCCTTGTATGTGCCCTTATGCCGGCAATGCCATTTTTGTCAGTCAAGCGAAAGGAGCGCGGCGCAGTTGACCTCCTGGAGAAGCGAAAGGAAACGCCAATCGAGGAATACCCGGTGTTGATACCAAGAGAGGAAGCCACGTGCGAAATCCTTCCAGTGAAACGCTAGGGACCACCTCTACGAAAAACTAAAAATGCACTTGGAGCCAATGCGCTGAGGTTCGCCGGGGCAGAAGCCGAAGCCGTGCTGTGCCACGCCGCGCTCACGCGTGTTCATACTTCTCTCGCTCTTTTTCCTGGCCCGCTGCTGCTCAGTTGCAGCCCCTTTCTGGCAACCTTCCTTTGCATACTACAAGCCCTGCGAACGGCTCACCGAAAGTTCCATCACCAGTCGTCCACTAGTCCCCTCAAAGCTGAGGACCTCTCCCACCCCATCATCCACTTCGCCGCGTAACCTTCTGTACAAAGCTTAGCAGCTGCAACAGAGAGGAAATCCGTCACCAGGTATAGGGAAGCAACAACCCGGAAAAGGAAACCGGACGATGGGGAAGCAACAGGGGAGAAACTCGTCACACATGTCTGGCGAGGAATCCCAGCCGAAGATACAACACACAGTGGTTGAGCTCATTTTCGTCCCCTTCTACCGCCCCCATTGTACCCCCATTTATTGTGACCCTTCTTGTGACGTCACGTCGCACATATATGCAACTCAGCTCACCCCCCTCAGGCAGGCAAGCAGACTGACAGGTAGTAACGCAACCACACAGATAAACTCCCAGGCAACCACATAGACAGACGAACCAATGAAGGCGAAACTATACTCCAAGAATAAAGACAAGGATCAGGACAAGTACGGAGGAGGGGGGAGCTCCCAAAATATGAATGCCTTCAAGAGGCTATCCTCCAAAGTCCTAGGAGATTCAATTAACAATTTCGATTTGGGAAAAACTTTGGACAAAATAGACGAGCATGTAAAACAGTATCCCTTTTTGGATGACCTGGGGAAGAAGTATGGCATCAAGCCTTCCTACGTCATTGTGGGTGTTGGTGTTTTTCTCTTCCTCTCGCTTATCTTCGGTTGGGGGGCGGCCCTCATTTGCAACGTCGTTGGTTTTGCTTACCCAGGTGAGTCTCCACGATGTAGTTTCAACACCCTCGTGTTGCTTCTCCTCCACAATGCCGCGTCCCCTCCACAATGCCGCGTCCCATCCACAGTGCCGTGCCCCCTCCACAGTGCCGTGCCCCCTCCACAGTGCCGTGTCCCCTCCACAGTGCCGTGTCCCCTCCACAGTGCCGTGTCCCCTCCACAGTGCCACGTCCCCTCCACAGTGGTGCGCCCCCTCCACAATGCCGCTTTTTCCCTCTTACAGCCTACCAGTCCTTCAAAGCAGTCGAGTCGCAATGCAAAGACGAAACGAAATTGTGGCTAACCTACTGGGTGGTGTACTCTCTCTTCTTTTTTTTCGAGTACCTTATTGATATCATTTTATTTTGGGTCCCCTTTTACTATCTGCTCAAGTTACTGTTTCTCCTCTACCTGTATATGCCCCAAGTCAGGGGCGCCGAAACGGTGTACAATTATATCATTCGGCCCATCCTGTTAAAGCACGAGAAGACGATCGACAGCACGGTGAAGAAGATTAGCCAGACGGCTACCAGCCACCTGACGCAGTTCACGGGAAACCTCACGGAGAAGCTCGTGCAGGAGGGGATTCGCCGGAGAAATGTATGAGCAGGGTTGGCAGGAAGGGTTAGCAGTTCGGAGAAGCCATCATTAGAACAGTTATAATCAGAACAGCCATCACTGGGATAGGCATCATTGGGGACCCCCTCGCGCGACTTCCCTCCCCCCCTTGGTCACCATCGATGCAGGAAAAAGCAAGCACCTATATGAGCCTCGCAAAAGAAGCTCGAAAACGCAACACTCGTCTGCCACTTCGCTACGCCAATTTTCATCACCGAAATGACATTATGCTCGATTGAGACCACCGGTGGATCGGTGGCAAGATGAAGAGCGGTGCGATGTTATGCGACATCCCTTCCCAGGGGAGGGTTAACACAGACAGGTGGTCCCCTTAGCCCCTGAACACATGTCTCACCCCTACGTCCGTCACCCATTTTGAAGATGTTAAAATGGGGAATGTCTTTCCACATGAGGAGAGCCATGCACACAAAAATGTTTTTTTTTTCTTTTCTTTTGACACGCATTTTGTTGGCCGCGTTCCCCGAGCGCAGGCTAAGTTATTTCCACCCGCCTTCCATCATAGTCTTTGTCTCCTCCATCTGCTTCGTCTTATGCTTCTGCTTAGCATTATGGCTTTTGCTTCTTCTTCTCCCTCCTCCTTTTTTTTTTTTTTTTTTTTTTTTTTTTTTTTCTTTTTTTTTTTGGTGAAGAATATTTCCACAGTTAGGTACCTTTTTAAATTTTATCTGTCATGTGGGCATACATGTGCGCACGCGCAAAAGGGCACAGCTTCCTATGCCAGGCAGTTACATGGGTGTTCCACCGACCGACCCTTACGCAGAACAAGACACAGTTTCTTCCATTGGAGAGTACTTACCAGCAGGGGGAGATCAGTGAAGGGGGGGTCACCATACCCATTGGTATACAATCCCGTGTGACCAACACCGTCGTCATCCCATCCCTTTGGAGGAACTAAAACCAAGAAGGAGTGTTGGGGGGGTAGTGCATTTAGGGGTCCATTTGTCAGTGGGGTCCTCTATTCGAAGAGCTCGTCCGGACATCGACTGACTATAAACCCGCAGAGGAACAACCCCTCGAGGGTTCCAAAAATGAAGTTATGCGTACAATCGCTCCGTTGCTAATTTTATCATTTTATTTTATTTATTTTTTTTAACTGAGCAGCCATGTGTCGCGTTTTCCTTGGGGCATGTTGTAGGCGACGCGGAGAAGCGACAAAGGGGGAGAGTTTAAGTTCAAATTGGTGTTAATAGAACCGTGTAAATATGTGTTTCCTCTTTTTTTTCCCCCCGGCGCTTCTTTCATTTTTCTGGTTCCAGGTTTCACAGCGCCGATGGGGACAAACCAAACGTGTATGCTCGCCTCGTCACCAGAATGTCATATGTTTGCGGCGGCGTGCTGTGCACTTTGCATGGGCGGCAAAAAGAAAAAGAGGGTCGCGCCGCTATTTTATGCACTCCCCTATACCGTGGCGCCACCTCTTCACATCTGCGCCTGTGGAGGAGAGGCCACGACGAACCAAAGCTGGAGAGAAGGGTAACGCTCGCCACATCCTTCTTGAGAAAGGAAAAAGGTATCGCGACAAGAGGGTGTTGTCTCCCCCGAAAAGAAAGGAACAGAGAGAAAAAAAGAAAAAACGTTCCAAAGCGAACAAGCTGAATCCTGCACCTTTTCCTCCAGTTTACCGCGACTTGATTGCAATTTTTTTTTTTTTTTTCTTTTTTCCTTACAACATTATATGTATTGTACTTACTGGCTTACCATTTCGCGAACATTTTTTTTTTGCTTTACAATTTCATGCTTCCCGTTTTAAGTTTCTTCTTCCCACCGCTGACCATTTTTTTCATTTCGCGCTAGCTTACTATACTTTTTTCATATAATTCACCCCAAGGGGAAAAAGAAATATATAGAACTGCCTCGCTTGAGGAAATCTCTTTTTGCAATCATTGGAATACTTTTTCTTTAGTTAAGGTAAGGTTGAGGGGATTGCAAGTGATGCGGAAGGGGGGGAGGCTTAACTGACGAAGGGAGAGAGGCATATTGCTTTTCTTTGAGGATCCTGCTCGCCGTCATTAGGCCGTTACTCTGGCATTGCCACTGCCTCTCCCTCCATCAGTTAAAGCCTCCCCTTCCCTTTTTACATGGCCAAGCAACTTCAGAGCGACAGGACCGATATGATCTCCTTCTCCCATCATAAGGCAGCCACCTCACATATGTGCAAAATTTACTCTCCATTTTGTTTCTTCTGTTTTTTTGCTTCTTTTTTTTTTCCACTTTTTTGTTTCTTCTCTGTTCACTCATGTGACCAAACGTGCGTGCCCCCCGCAGATGGTTCGAATGAGCGTACTGGCTGACTGCCTAAAAACGATTAACAACGCGGAGAAGAGAGGAAGGCGACAGGTGCTGATAAGGCCCTCATCCAAAGTCGTCGTGAAATTCTTGCAGTACATGCAGAAGAAGGGGTACATTGGCAACTTTGAAATTGTAGATGATCATCGATCGGGAAAGATTGTGGTGAACCTCCTGGGACGAATAAACAAGTGCGCCGTCATATCACCCCGGTGAGTTTCGCGAGAGGGTTAATCGGTTTGTCAACGATTTGGTGTGTCAAGATCCGTATGAGGATGCTCCGCCTATCACGGTGTGGCCCCTATCACGGTGCGCCCCCTACCATGCCGCCCTTCTTACCATGCCGCCCCCTCCCTCCGCTCCCCCCGCAGGTACGACGTGAAGCTGGACGAGATCGAAAAGATCATCACCAACATTCTTCCCAGCCGACTCTTCGGTCACTTAATCCTGACAACCCCCTACGGTATTATGGATCATGAGGAGGCAAGAAGAAAGCACACGGGAGGAAAGGTCCTTGGCTTCTTCTTTTAACTTTAAGTAGGTGTTGTGTTGTACCTCTTAGCAAAGAAAGCACTCACTTTATCCCTTCCTGTGCGACGTGTGGCACCTTTGTTTGGAAGGTCACATGAGTGGGGTGAGAGACCCACCCGAGGGGCACATAAAGCATCTTGCACCGAAGAGGTGAACACAGTAGCCCAGAGAATGACCAAGCCGATGATGCGTACGAGGCTGATCGTGCGCGCCAGTCGCTCGCCACCCGCAGGTTATCCCCCGTCTCTTCGCTTGAAAGGTGGGTGACTGCATACCGCTTTACCGCTCAATTGGAGAGAAAGTCATTCTTTTTTTTTTTTTTTTTTTCTTAATTTAAAATCTGCGCGCCATTGTCTGTTTGTTTATTACATCCGTGTCGGCGCGTGGAGTTATACACCAGGTCGCGGGCGACCGCATGAAAACAAAGAATGACCGGATGGAGCAAAATGGGCAAAATGAGAAAAATGAGATGAGATAAATGAGTTAAATGAACTAAATGAACTAAAACGAAATGGATGAAATACATTGAAAATCGAAACGCGTGCAAAGAGACCGAGTGCTAGCCGCGCCACATTGCTAGATCAGCCACAACCCCGGACGCGGCAACAGGGGGCCGTTGTAAACATGGTGTGACGCTGACAGGGGTGTGGCAATCCCTCAGCACGGCCAATAAAACAGATACACACACAAAAAAA
>NW_008481841.1:16737-19061 GCF_000524495.1 Plasmodium inui San Antonio 1
ACGTATTTAAAAACAAAAAAAAAAAAAAAAAAAACACTTCACAATATTCACAATAGGGTAGCACAGTACACATCTCCGTATGGCGAAAGCCTTTCAAAAATGACTTTTTTTTTTTTTTTACTCTGTTCCTCCTACCGCTCCTTCCACCTTCCGGGTAGCCGCTTACGGCATGTCCCCCCCCTTGTCGATATTCTTGAGAGGGAACTTGATAAAGGAAGTGAAGAGACACCTGCAGATGGGGCACTTCTCCTGGCGCAATGATTTCATGCAGTCATAGCAAAAGGATGAGTGCCTACACGGCATCAACAAAGTGTCCTTGTACGAGGTCATGCAGATGAGGCACTCCTTATCGTGTTCCTCGTGTCCATAAATGTCTAGTATGTCGACAAATTGGAAACCTTCATTTTTCTTTTTGCTTTTATGTACCGCCGTGTTGGTGCCACTTTGGCTAAAAACACAGATGTCTTTGATTATCGATGGAATATACTTATCCTTCATTTTTTTGAAGTCCACCAATACGACTAGCGTGCTGGCATGGGTCCCAATTCCGGTTGTCGCTCCTGTTCCGCTGGCTCGGTTCTTCCCTACCCCTTTCGAGGGGGAGACAGTAGTGGCGGCGCCCCCAGGGGAGCTGCCATACAGTGAAGAAGTGGACATCAAATCCATCGGGGGTGCGCCGTTTATGAGAATAGTGAGGGGGATTCTTATCTGCTCGTCGCTCATGTTGCTACTTAACACTTTTTCGTCAAGGGGGTGTTGCTGATCGTACTTATTCTTCTGTAGTTTCTCCTTGAGATCATCCAGGTAGCAATTTTTCTCGACCTCTATTTGGCTGAGGACATCTGCGACGCAGAAGCTCTCATCGGACGGCATGGTATAGGTGATATTTTCCCTGCACGCGAAGAATGAGCTAGGGGTCTTGTGCAAGCATGAGGTGAAGTTAATGAAGGAGGGGTTCTGCTGTGGGGACAAATGATCACGGTTATGATGGTGATGATCGTAGAAGTTTTCTCCTGTTCCTGCCACATCTTCCTCCCCCGAATAGGAACTACCCTTATGTTTATCCAGAAGGTAAGTCATCGCATCGGAGGAAGGCTTCAACTGTAACGATCTGCCAAACCCTTCGGTAAAAAAGGTCTTAAAATTGTCTATACAAATGACGGTGCTTCTTCCGTTTGTTGTCTTTCTTCGTCCCTCTGTCTTGTCGTGTATCACCTGATTGATTTCATTGAGGAGCACCCCCCAGTAGAGGGTAACACAAACAGGCTTCTTTGAGGAGAAGGTGAAGGTGATGCCATATTTGTACAAGTCAGTTGTGTCCTTGGCGCTGGAGCTGAGGTAATTCTTCACCAACTGAATGTTGTCATGGATACATATGTCTAGGCTTATCTTGTCGACGCTCTTCGGTGTTATCTTTTTCTTAATTCGGATGATATCATTCACGTGGCTCCTGCATAGCATTTTTATTTCGTTGATGTAGCGGGACAAGTTCTGCATGTAGATTGCCTGCGTGGGGGGGGAGAGGCGGTGGGGAGTGAGAAGCGGTGGGGAGTGAGAAGCGGTGAGTATCAGCGACGCTTAGCAGGGGGGACATGCTTACCTTCCGATCCTTGAGATACTTCATAATATTGTAGGAGGTGTAGTACCTCGAAATGATAGACAGGGCCCACAGGAAGATCACGAAAAATATAATAAAGCATAACGTGTTGAGGAAGCTCGACATGTTAAAAATGCAGAGGATGTCTTCCTCTTTGCAGTTATTCGACATGACAATATTCTTGTACATGTCCAGGTCGTACTCGTCGATGATATTCATGGTGCGGGATGTGGGGGGTGAAGACAAACTGGGCGCGGCAGCCGCGGTTGGAGCGACTTCTGCGACTTGCGCGGCTGTTGCAGCTGGTGGTGCCGCTGATTGCGCTTCTACTTCTCCTCGGGGCTGCGGACGGAGCTTCTCGCCTCCCCCGTTGCTCCAAATCGCATCGTGGCGAGGACTCCACCCCCACCCTCTCTTCTTACTCCTCTACACAGGGGGGTCGTTGTTATGTTCTATTCCGCAACCAGCAGCCGAGCGCCGCTGAGTGGTGGGACCGCCTACTGGTGAAGCCACACACTGAAGCCACCTACGCGTGAAGCGCGACGCATCGCAAGGCATCGCAACGAAACACATCGCAAAAGTGTTCCTTCCTCCGGGCTATTCTCTTCACAGAGCTAGGAAAAAAAAAAAATCTGCACAAGCCATAATGTTGTTTTTTTTTTTCTCTCTTCACCAAAGAGGAGGTTTCTTATCAGTTGCGTCCGTAGCCAAAAATCACTACAACTGA
>NW_008481841.1:19174-21947 GCF_000524495.1 Plasmodium inui San Antonio 1
CTTTGACGCTTCAGAGAAACTATATCGGCGACTCCAGGCGATGCATAGTTGGATCGGCAGGGCGGCGGTTTTTCTTTTTCTTTTTTTTTTTTTTTGCCTCCGCTGGTAGTTCCGTTGGCAGTTACGCAGGCAATTCTGCTTGCGCTTTCTTGCGCTTTCTTGCGCGGTCCTTTTTGCAACCCCTATTGGCGCTTCTTTGTGGTCCCTTTCGCTGCCCTCTTCGCCGCGGCTTCGGCCCTTCTTATCACCCACTTGACACTCGCTACATTTTGCATCCCCGTCGGCGACAAACATCAGAAGGAACATTCAGCGTAGGCTGCGTGACGAAGACCACGCAAAGATCGCGAAAGAATGGCGTAACAGCGGGAAGAGTTATTTTTTTTTGCGAAAGATGGGCAAAAAATGATTTAAAAGGAACGTACACAAAGGTTACATATCACTGGCCTAGTTTCGTTTCGTTCTGTTTCGTTTTGTTTCTTTTTTTCTTTTCTTTTTTTCTCCGCGACAAACGCACAAGGGGCGAAGAAATGAGGATCATAGCGGCCAACACATTCCCTTGGGGAAAAGAAAAGTCCCGCGGTTCGGTCAGCATTCCCTCCACCCATCTATATACCGTTACAGGAGCACAAAGCCACTATGAATAAAAGCAATAAGGACGCTTCGACCAAATGGATTTCTTTTTAATTCCTCTCTTTTCCATGTAGAGTTTTAAGTTAAAATTGTGAACATGGTGTTTATTCTGCGCGCTATGTGTGTACTTTTTTTTTCCCTTCACATTTCGCGCCTTCCCCCTTGAAAAGGGAGATTAAAGCAGAGAGAAGCAGATTCGATGCAACGAACTCTCTGTAGCGTGAGTGCAAGTATGCACTTTTTCCTTGTGTCACTTTCACCGCCTCACGTTCCTTCGTTTCCATTTGTTTGGCTTCCTTGAATGATAAACGTCACTTCGGCAGCGATCACCCGGGGGGCGGACAATGTGGGTGCCAAATTCTGTTCGCAGATGACATATATGTGTGTGCGCTCGTCACGTGTTTGGCACTTCCAGGGGGAGAGGAGTTACTGCTCCCTCGTTCGGTCTGTTAAAAGGTTGCTCCCACAGGGGGTACACATGTGTGTAAGTAAATAAAAGTGTACATCAGCCCAGTCCATGTGTGCACATCGTGGTGAATACTTTAAAAAGGGGCGAAGGGGGGTCGTCGTCAACAAGCACAATAACAGGGAGAGTTAATCGAATCAGCAATGCGTCAGGCCGATCATCAGTACCCCCGCGTAGGGAAGTGTATACCGACAAGCGTATACCGACAGGTGTATATGGACGTGTCGGTACTAACGTGTGAGAAGGCCCCTCCTATTGATTCAGCTGCTCCACCGACTCCATGGCTAGCCGCATGGCCTCGTTTAACGTCTCCGAATCGACACTCTGATATTCATACGAGGAATCCTTGCAGATCCAAGAAAAGTTGACCAAATGAGGTAAGTTATTTTTATTCATATGGTCGTCATTCGTTAAGATCATTTTGTATATGTCGACGAGGGCTTCCTTAACGTCCACTTCTTTGTAGTTTCTCTTTTCGATTTCCGTCTTAAACATCTCCTTGTTTTTCCCGATGACTACTCCACTGTATTTGTAGCAAGCTCCGTTGGGTTCCACGCAATAGATTTCTCCTACGAGGGGGAGGAAGTATAGAGATGGATGTGTGCACGGGCTCCGTCTGCATGTGCTCCGTCTTCATGTGCTCCTCGTCCTAGTAGCCACTTCGCCAGGCGATGTGCCAAACGTAGTGATAACCAATGACACGTCTCCTACTCCGCCGCACCGCGTGTACCTTTCTCCTTCTCGTCGAATGACGCCAGTATGATGGAAGATGCAAAGGGCCTCAAGTGCCAATACAACGTGAACGAGTGAATATAAAGCGAAACACGGTTCGCCAAAATGTGCAGAGGAATGTTGGTGTGAAAATTGAGATAGTAACTATTCGCTTCATACTTGGCCCGATCAATTATATTTCTGGCGTCTCCATCCAGTCCTGCATATGTCACAATAACGTTGTTGTTGATGTGATAAATCCTGTTGTAGCTATTCTGTTTTATCATTTTGTTTTTCAGCAAATTTGAATTCACACAACAGGTGAGGAGCCCATCTCGGCACTCCAGACTCAGGGCCGTGTTGTTATTGTTGATGGCCTTATATATATACTCCACTTGGTAGAGCCTCCCGTCGGGGGAGAAGGTCGAGACGGATAGGTCGTAGCCTGCGCTGAGGCCTGCCATCGCTTCGGGCTGCTCAGTTGGACGGGAGGCTTCTCAAACGGGTGCCCTCTCAAGTAGTGCTCTTTCGACTAGTTCTCTTTCAATGAGGCGCTTATTCAACCCAGGGAGATGACCACTTCACTTGAATCTCTCCGATTCGATCACGAACGGGGACCAGGGTCCGATCTGGGCGGAGGGGCTCTTAATATGTTCTGTGAAATGAAAAGAAGAGGCGCAGGCATCAGAGCGGGAGGGGAGAAATGAACGAGGAGCCAAAGTGCCTAACGCGCGGGCTGATAATTCTGAACTGGCTTGTTTCTGACTGTTTCTAAGTGGCAGACGAAAATACGAGCGTGGGGGACCTGTTGTATTCTCCCTCCTTCCACTTCTGTTACCTTTTGCCTTCCAACTTTCGAAGGAAGAAACTCCAGGGTGACTTCTTCTGCGTGTGCGGGATTGGCGATCTCTCACGACGGCTCGCTTTTTCGCGAATTGCTCAGTGGGGGAAGAAAGAAGGAATTAA
>NW_008481841.1:22064-31817 GCF_000524495.1 Plasmodium inui San Antonio 1
TTATATATTTACATGCCTATATGGAAACATATTTTTGTACACCCTCACACGCGTCGAGAATAGGCTCATCATGCACGCCCCTCCCCTGGGGAGTCGCTTTCGCCCGGGGAAAGAGGATCAACACACAACCCCGAGTAACTCTCCCCCTTAACCACAGCCAAAATTGGGACGGAGGAATTACACTCCAACTGGCAAAAAAAAAAAAAAATGGGACGCGATGTTACAGCCAGCACGCGAGCTGACTCCGCAAGTAGTCGTCCCCCAGCGTTGCCAGCCGCAGCACCACGAACTCTACCCTCATAAGGGGGGTTCAGAATGGATCTTCAAAATGGCTGATGTCCAAATGGGGGTCCTCTTCCCCCAGGGGTTCGTCATTTTAAGAGGAAACAAACCAGCGGGGGTGAGGAAAATGGTTCCTTCATCGTATACACACGTGCGCTGTTCTGAGTAGGCTACACTCGTGATCCCTTCTGTTGCAGAGAGAGGGGAAGCGGAGGAGGTGCTCAGTTGGACTGCCCACCCTGCGGTAGAACAAGTCTCCTCAGTTTTTCAACCTCCCTAAATGAGCCATAGTTCACCGCCCGTGCGCAGAGATGAAACCTCCACGTGTGCATACAGTTAATTTATTTTTATCCTTATGGTAGGGATTGTGGAGAAGGAAAAAAGAGAGAGAGAGAAAAAAAAGGAACTACCAAATGGAACCGCCAAAGCAGAAGGCGAAGGAGCTGCACATACGCATTTCATTCCAACGAGGTGAACATGCCCGATTCGTGGGAAATCCCCCAAACCGTGATCATTTCAGTGGGCCGAGTCTTCCCTTATTAAAAAGAAAGTCCATATTCTCTTCCCCCCGTTGTGTAGACACGGCGACGTTTGCTACTTCCACTTTTGGCCGTCTCAAATTCGACACCAATGCCCCCACAGATGCAGAGATGCACAAGTGTCTGCTTATGTCTGTGTCCGACTTGGGCAGTGGGAAGATCAGAAAAAAAAAAAAAAAAGACAAACAAACAGACAAACAACGCATACGCAAAAGGGGAACAGCTTTCTTCATCACACTCTCTTTATCACTCTTCATTGTTCTTCGTTTCCCATTCCGTTATGTCGCTTTTCTCTTTTTGTTCTCCCCCCGCATGCAGACAGGAAAAATGGTGAGAGGGGAAAAAAAAAAAAGCATGCACCTTGGCTCAAAAAAAAAAAAAATTAACAACTCATGCATGGCTGCACAAGCTCTACACTATTGCCTCCCCAAAAAAAAGGAAAAAAAAAAGGGAAAAAAAAGAGGAAGAAATCGAAAGAGCAACACAACACAACAGTTTCAATCTGTTTGATAGAAGCCAACGTGATGAGACCACTCACCTGTTTATCTGCTGTCCTGTCTATACGTCTGCGCACGAGGCAGTTGCGCTTGTTCGCCGCCAGTTTGCTTTGCCACAGGAAGGTTCCGTCCGCCCAAGCGTGAAAATATAAAGGTGTCTGTGTACGCGTCTGGCTGTGGATGTCTGGCTGTCGATGTCTGCCTGTTGATGTCTGCCTGTGGATGTCTGCCTGTGGATGTCTGCCTGTGGATGTCTGCCTGTGGACGTCTCCCTGTGGACGTCTCCCTGTGGACGTCTCCCTGTGGACGTCTCCCTGCACACGCCTTCCTGCACCCCTCTCCCGTCGTACGCTATGAAAATTGCGTCAAACGTGTACCACTCCGCCGGATACAACTATGTCGCGAACAATTCTGGAAGGAAACCTCATCAGGGAGCGGTGTGTACATGTGTAAGGATCCCCTTTTAGCATTGCTATCCCGCTCCTCTTAGTTCGTCTCGTCGTATTTGTACGTGTCTGTTTTTTTTTTTCTTTTTTTCTCTCTCTCTGTTTCTCTCCTTTAATCTCCATGTTGTGCCTGCCAAGCAGACACATCAAATTGAAGGACCTCCCCCTTTTGTCCCTTTCCCTTCATTCGAGAGAGCCCCTTCGCGCGGATGAAATTCGAGGAGGCGCGTCACACATCCGTTCAGTGAGTCACTCTGAGCTTCATCCAGATGAGACTTCTCAAGTGTGCCCTGTGGTGCCTCGCTTTGTTGGGCGAGGGGTTACTCATGCGGGCGAGGCATTTGGATAAGTTCGCACCGATATTAAAGGAAGAAGGGGAGCTCTTCGTGGAGTCTCCCTACAACTGCGAGCACAGCGGATTTATACCTCTGCTGAGGAGGGACCCTCTATACTTCTGCTTCTTCGTGGGGGAAGGAGATTACTACGGGTTGGTGCTTCGGGCCTACAACTCGGAACATCTCAAATGGGAAACACCAACAGAGGTATTAATAACGAAGCAGAAGGTCGATACGTATACCTTTATTGATGACTATATCTCCGAGAAACTCATTCTGATTTATTCTTACGATCAGAAAATACGACTCACTGTTTTTAATAAGTACACAGAACCATCCACTGACACGTACAAAATAGGCGTTAACTATGAGATCGTGCAGATGGGAAATGTAACATCCAGAGTGACGTACGTCTTTAAAAATAGAAAATCGGTCGTTGTCTGTGGTATGAATAGAAGCAACAACATCCTCTGCTCCTTCTCCTTCGATTATGGACTAACAATGAAGGACGAAAATGCCATCGAGTTTGTCTTAAAAACGAATATCCCTATGGGGAGGTACAAAATGCACGTCGAGTTTAATCAGCAGTATGTTTACTTCAACCTCTTCGATGATGTCGGGCAGGACAATGATTACGAGTTGCGGTGCAGCAAAGGGAGTGAGGGGGGGTATACGTGTGATATTCTTTCCAAAGCACTTAAAGAGACGGAAAGCATTCAATATAGAGCTGTCTTGCGCAATCGGATGTTTCAATCTATCGTTTACGAGATGAAGGAAAAGTGTTACATCGGTTGGTCCTTTAACTCAACTAGCATGAACAGCGAGATCGAGATGCCCATTTCGGATTCTCCCTGCTCGCACGTTTCACTTTTTCAAAGCGGGACTTCCTTGGTGGTGGTTTACCAGAGGGGCCCTTTCGCCCCGCTGGGACCCCAGTTTTATAAGATCTTCGAGGTGAGTCCCCCCAACTACATGCTCTGCATAGCGACCGCTTCTATTCTTTCTTTTAGTACATTCCACGTCTTATGCGGTTCCCATTTGGTGGTCTCTTCGTTCCCATTTCCTCCTCATTTCGCTCCCACTTCCTTCCCACTTCCTTCCCACTTCGCTCCTCCCCCCCACAGAACCTCCTCGAGAAGGCCGCCGGGTGCGAGTTCCGCCTGGGGGGCAGCCTATACGTGGCCAGCACCTTCACCAACCAGCAGTGCAACATCGACATGGAAGGCACAGACGTAAACCCGGAGAATGAGGACGAAATCATCTTCAATGTCGTCGTGCCGACAGAGTACGAAATGCAGGACTCCACCTGCTTTGTCTCCAACGACATGTACAACAATGACAGAACGACGTTGTATTACCTGGAGAAGGATCAAGTGGAGGAGGAGAATCTCTCCTTCTACACCTTCCTCTTTTATCGATACATAATAGATCACACCACTGTAAAGGGGAGCACCTGCACATTTGTTAACGAGAAGAAGAAGGAAAAGCTTCTAGTCTCCCTAACTCTGGAAAGCTCCTACACGGAAGACACATGCGATATCGGATCAGACGACTTGTGTGACTTCATTGTCCAGGGGAAAACCAAAATAGTAATCCTTTTTGATGAAGAAGACTGGGAAGTGGATAATGAGCTCGTGAAAGGATCCAGAGTCATCTACAACGGGGTTCACATTTCTCTCCACAACCTACTCAGCACGTCCAACATCAACGAGCTCGTTGAAGTAAGCAAAAATCAAGTTACCATTTTCATCCCTAATACAATCCCTAGCAATAGAACCGCCAAAATTGTCTTTACCAGTAAGCAGGAGGAGGGAAGGACCAAGGCTGCATACCTGAGGCTGCAAAAAAATATGAACCCCATGAAGAAAATCTTAGGAACAAACTTCTCCTCCTCATTTGACATCACCTATAAGTACTTTAAGAATTACCAGGAAAACGTCAAGTTGTTGATAAATGAATTTAGTGAGACGAGCTACATAGGGATGGTGTGCGAAACACATCTGCAGATTACGACCCCCCCATGCACCCTCACCTTAGTGGATCACTCCAATAAATCCTCTCCCATCCATACCGTCTTCCCGGAGAAGGTCCCCTTCCTGTACAGCTACATAAAGAAGAAGCTACCCTATGGGAACAACCTCTACATAAGCGAAACCAGGTTTGTCGTCTTCAAAAATTTTAACGCCATCCTCGAGGGGAAAAATATAAAATACCTCTACTTCAAGTGTGTATGCAATACAAAGAAGAGTGAAGGGACGGACAGCTACAACCAAATGGATTTCATTATCACTACGGAGAAGATTTCCCCTGAGATTATTCACTCCAGAAAGGTTATTGAGCCTCCAAAAAATTACAAAGACGACAATGAGGAGGAAGACAAAAGGAAGAACACGCAACCGAAGGAGAGTAAAGAACTTCACACGTTTAAGCAATCCCATGGGAGGCTACCACCACCAAACAAAAGGGGTTCCTCCTCAAGGCCCTATGCGAAACACTCCGGCTTTAGTGACCCATTTGGGAAGAATAACTTCTACAGGAGTTGCGCTACCTGTTGGAAGTTCTCCCTGTGCGTCGTCTTCTTCGTTTTCCTCTTCTTTCTCCCTTGAGCGGGTGAATGAAGCGGACACACGGACAGGAGCGAAAAGAAACATAAAAGAATTTTAGGGTCGCGTCCACCCTTTCGTCACAATTTTTAAGAGTTTTTTTCACCCCGTGTGGGTGCCACGTTTGTCTACCACTTGTACGTACAACACCCTGTGGGTTGCTTTGTCTTTCCCCACTCCTTCCAACTTTCTACAACGAGTTTTGTAGGAAAAAAAAAAAAAACACTTGACATCACAGGTGACGCATCACCAGTTAATGCTCCAATGCGTAACGACACATTAACCGCGACACAGCGCAGCGCCGCTTAATCCTCCTCTTCTTCATATCTCCCCTTGGGAAGGAGAGAGAGAGAAAAAAAAATTAACAATAAATCTGCGGGAGGGCCCCACGCGCAGGCGTGGCGGGCGTTGTCCTCGCACTTGCACACAAAAAAGTTGAAGACTGCCAGAAAGGTCCGCACCCACGTAGGGGTGCACACGTGGACATGCAGGTTGAGTTAGACTTACATGTCGAGTTGGACTTACATGTCGAGTTGGACATGTCGACTTGAGCATCCGTGGGGACGATTTTAAAAAAAATGGAATGAACGCATGGATGGGCAATAGAAGGACGCCCAGAATATATATGTGTATCTGGATAGCACAACAGCGTCGACGCGTGTGACACCCGCGTTAGCGGTTCGTGCCAAGTCGACCTCTGTGCGAACGTGAACAAATGGTGTAACGTAAAAAATGGGGCAAAATGGGTCACCCTACAGTTGGCATACCTGGCCGCGAAGTGCGTCGCAGCTTGAGCTCCGCCTGACCACTTCTACCCCTCCCCCCTAGAAGTAGTACGTGCCCGTGCGCTTGTAGTAACGAAGCAGCCGCTCGTTGAGGTAGAGGTGCACGTCCTCGAACCAGGGGTGCTTGAGCGCGTCGTTCGCCGTGATGCGGTTCTTGTAATCATAGCTGAGGAATTGATCAATCAAATCAATGCCGTGATCGCTCAGCAGTCTACGCCCATATATATCGGTAAAAATCACCTCCAGCATCCTCAGGCGGTCCACCTTGAACTGAGGAAGCTCCCCCACGAACTCCTTCTTCAATAGATTGCCAAAGTCGTCATCCGGGATGCCTCGAAAGACCAGAATTTTGAACAACACGGAGGATTCAAATTTCGAAGTGACGGGCACGAACCCGAGTAGGCACTCACACATGGTGATGCCAATGGACCAGATGTCCACTGAATAGTTATACATGGTACTGTTGCAAAGAATTTCGGGTGGCCTGTACTGCAGTGTAATAATATTGCAATCTTTCGTCTCCGCCTTTAAGAAGTGATCATAGACCCCCAAACCGAAGTCGGCAATCTTCACGATCCACTCCTTTGAATCGTTCAGCCCATCCGACAGGTACTTAATATTCTTGATGAGAGTATTGGCTGGCTTGATATCCCTATGAATTACAAATTTTTTATGAAAGTGATTAATCCCTTGAAGCATCTGATATATGATCACCTTGGTCTGTATCTCGGACAGGGATGGCATGTCCGGATAGAAGGACCGATTCTCAATCTTCTTCAATGGCAGATACACATATTTTACATAATTGTGTATGTGGTCATAAGACATATCAATTCGCTCACTCGGCAAGTGCTGCGCTGTGCACTGTTTGATATGCTGGATAAAGGAGGTGTGCCTCTTCTTCGCTTTGCTTAAAATGTCATTTAAACTGCAGTCACACTTTTCAATGACGAGGAAGAGATCCCAGTTTTCAATGTAATCGTTGTTCTTATTCTCTATCTTCTTGAGCTTCCTCGAGTGTTTCCTAAACTTTAACTTATCGATGCTTTTATTCGTCCTGCTGGCCATGCTGGTCATTTTCGCCATGCTCGCCATGCTCATCTTTTTCGTCCTGTTCATCTTGCTGGTCCTGCTCATCTTCATTCTCTGCAGCTCGGAGGGGTGGGCCATGGCGGAGGAGTTGAAGGTAGCCGTTCTGACCTTCTTCTTCGCGTGTAACACGGCCAGGTCGCTGCTTCGCTCGTTGCTGAGGTTGCCGCTCTGGTCGCTAATGCGGTCATTGCTGCGATCCTTATGAATATCCTTCCTTACGTTGGTCGACCCGTACTCGCTGCCCCCCTCTGTGTGGTAGCTCCTCAAACTTTTGACCGTCCTGTTGAGGTGACTGCCCAACTTGGGATCCCCGTTCAGGCTCTCCTCCTTATCAATGTTGTACATAACCAGATCCTTCTCCAAATCTTCAATCGTTATGCACCCCTTCGAAATTAAATTCTTATACTTGTTGTTCCTTTCGATCGTGTCCCGGGATGGGGAATGCTGATTGCGCTCCACTTTCCGATGTCTCTGAAAACTGAAGTCGTACTCAGCCGATACCGTCTCATTGCGCGTCTTCTGGTTCCGATGAGTTTTCACTTTGCTCTTCCGATATGTGTGCACACGGAAACTATCCAACAGACATACAACATTGGGGTGGAATAAAATCCGCATTATGTTAAACTCGTTAATGGCGAATTCCTCAGAACCGAACTTGTATTTGAAGTTGGGCCAGAAGTAACGTAACACCTTGACGGCAAAGTGCAGATAGGAATCCTCCAAAGACTCTGCCTTGAAGACTTTCCCATAAACCCCTTCCCCTAACTTCTTCACAATTTTGTACTTCCTCATGAAATCTCGAGGAAACAAATTTAACAGCTTGTCCACTTTGATGTCTGAATTTTTGTGATTAAAGGAGATGTGTGAAAATATCTTCTCATTTTCAACCATCTCCCTCTCGTATAGAGACTGCTTGTCGTAGAGGAAGCCATCGATCAGGTCTAGGCGGAAATTCCTCAGCTTCTCATCCGTAACGTAATCCTTCACTAGCTGGTCTTCATCAACAATCTCATTGTCCTTACTAAACAGATCATCAATTGTGCACGGCTCATTCGGTGGAAGCGAGATCAACTCTTTCATCTTCTCCACTTCTATACTGCTCAATTCGAGGGATGCATTCCAGTACTTACTAAAAAAGTCCTTTCGACTAAGTAGCCAAAAATTCTTTATATACTTCTTTACGATGATATCCTTCGTATCCTCTACATCTTTACTTACCACAATTTTTTCCCTCTTGTTTATGAGTAAATCTTGATGATGGAGGAGAAGTTCTGATATGCTGTCCCGATCATTTTTTTCCACCTTTTTTCCACCTTCAAATCGGCTCTTTCTTAGGAGGCTGTTATACAAGGACATGCGTGGCCTTTTAAAAAGCTGCTCCCCCTCGAAATGATCATTTCGAATTCCTACCATGCAGCTATCATCCATTCGGTATTTTGCAAAATCTTCCTTCGACTTACACACCCCTCCTTCTCGCCTCTTCCGGGAAATGAAGTCTTCCAGATTTGATTTATCCTCGTACATGCTACAGATGTTGTTGATAAGGTTATTATTGATTCTTCTCTTAAATCGATCGGAGCAGTAATTTTCAAAATTCAATATATTGTTGGAAAAATATTCTTCGTCCAACTTTGTGCTGTTCATCGTATTCCTGCTGGGGAGGGATCTGCCAAGGAGTTCCCTAGCCTTCTCGCTTTCTCGATTGATTGACAGGTTTATCGAATCTAGGTAGTCCTTATTCCGATCTTTGTAACTGTAGAGCTGGTCACCGCTTCGTCTCATGTCGGTGCCTCTGTACCCAGCTTCACTGCGCCTTCCTTCGCCATTCACCATCAGATCGGTTGCGCCGATTCCTCCTCGGCTTCCTTCCACGTGGGAAATCGTCTTTCCCCTTAAGCCGTTCAATCCGGTTCCCAGGCTCCTACTCATGATGAATCGGTTTTCCGCTCCGGAGGCACAGCATCCCTTTTCGCCCCGATCCGCCCGATCTACCCCATCGAGTCGATCCAGCCGATTCGCTCGATCTAGTCCATCCACACGCTCCTCCTTACATTTGTATAACGAATTCCTAGTCAACACGGTGGACGAATCTCCATTCCTGGAGCTGTACAGATCGCTCAACTGTAGGGGGCCCTTCAAAATATTACTGCGGAGGTCCAACATGTTGCCACTCTTCAAACTAGAATGCAGTCCCCCCGCTCTACCGATGCTACTGCGCAGTCTGCTTTCTTTCAACTGCATGGAGGACCTACCAATAGTGTGCTCCTGGTTGCTTGCATACAAATTGTTCTGCTCCGATCCGATGTACAGCTCGCTATTAGATGAGTTGTTCGACCTGTAGGAGTCCATGCTGAAATTCTCGGCGTGCATTTGGTTTAACTTGCACTTCTTATAATTCATCAGGTTGTGCTCGATGTTATTTTTCATCTTTAGATAATTCGTTTGGTTCGCGCCGTTCGCGTAGCAGGTGATCGTTTGGTTGGTCGTCTGGTTGGCCGCTTGGCTGATCGTCTGGCTGACTGCCTGATTCGGCGCGCTATTGCTCGCGCTGTAGTCTGCGCGGTTATTGCTTCCATTGCGTGCCTTGCTATCGTTCGCGACCTTCGAATTTCCCCTTCCGGACGCCTTGCTGCCATACTTATCCGTCGCGCTTTTGCTCTTAAAATAGTTCAAAATTGTGTAATTTGAACTCTTTACATTGTCATTTTTCCCGTCGCCCAGACGGTTCTCCCCGCCATGATTAGCACTTGCATTGTTGCTTTTAATGGAAGTAACCCTGCTAGCATGGGGGTATTTCTTCTCCTTTTCTATCCCCTTATATATGGTGTCCTTTTTGTCATTTTCTCTGCTTCTGGTGTTAATTAAGCAGGTGGTTTCCAACTTGTCTTTTGCATTTTTTGAAATCTTTTCATTTTTCACTCTCTTCAAATTCTTCTTAATAGCTTCATCATTTTTCGATTCGTCATTTAGAAGGACGTTTTTTTTTTTATTCATGTTTGTCCTTCTTCTGTTAAGGGCCTTCTTCTCACTGTCACCACTTTTTTCTATCAACACATTATTTTTAACTCGTTTTGACGTAACTCTATCCATCTAGATATTCAGGGTTAAAAGAGAGAAAAAAAAAGGGGTTAGTGCAGAAAAAAGCAATGCGAAAGGGGGGAAGTCACTGTTTTT
>NW_008481841.1:32198-35032 GCF_000524495.1 Plasmodium inui San Antonio 1
GGGGGTATTTTTTGTGTTTTTTTTTTTTTTATAAATAAAATGGCTGTATAGGACAGGTGTTTTCTTTGTTAAGAAAATGATGGTGCAGTCAAAATAGCCAAGAAGTATCTTTTTCTTATTTTATTTTTTCTTTTTCTACACCTATGTCCCTTTTTTCGCCTGAACAGTTCAGGCCTTTTTCATCTGATTTAATGTGTGTGTAAAAAAATGCGAATAAATACATTCTTCTTTAACATGCATAACTGCAACATTTCTAAGTGTGTAAATGTACACAGTGTGCTACATTTGACGCATTTACAAAACGCGCTTCTTTATATGCCACTCATTGGCATACCGCTGCGGGGAGGTACACACGAGCAAGTGTTGCATATGTATGTATCGAAGTACGCATATACTTGTGTAAGTGTGTATGCATGCCGGTAGGTTTCACGAAAGAGCGGGAACAGGGAAAATCTGTTGACGCGTTTCTCTTTGAGATTTTCCTCCCTTTTGTTATTCTCCCAACGGAACTTAACCCGGGGGGAAGAGATATAAATATATATATGTACGTGCTTCACTCAAATGGGTGGCGTAATAATGCCTTTACTCGTCCATGCATGTATGTACTTATGCGAAGATATGTACAGGTTTGGGCTAACCCCCATACACCCACTTCGTCTGCGCGTGCAGGGGGGAGTAGGAAAATTCATGCAAAGGGGGGGAGGTTGCAAACGCGGGGATGGTAAAGTGTGTTTTGTGCGTCAACGCAAGTCTGCTCCCACTCGTACATAACGTAAGTACGTATGCTTAAATGAGATGCATGAGAGTGAATGCAAAGGGGGGGAACGACAAAATGGATGAGTGAATGGGGAAACAAACGGGTGAGCAAATGGGGAAACAAACGGGTGAGCAAATGGGGAAACAAACGGGTGAGCAAATGGGGAAACAAACGGGTGAGCAAATGGGGAAACAAACAGGTGAACAAATGGGGAAACAAATAATTGATCAAATAGGGAAACAAACGAACGAAAGCAGGTGGAAAGGGTTCACGAACTTTCTTCTGCTTGGTACACCTGCACAGTTTCCGTTTCCTTTGATTCGTTTGAGTTGGTTTCAACTCCCGTTCGCTCTTCCCTTCTTCCCACGCGTCACACAGGGGAAAAAAAAATAAAAAAAAAAAAAAAGAAGGCAAAGAAACGGAACGGGACGGAATGAGTGGTGCTGTTCGGATGTATACGCACGGAATTCAAGTGCACGCGCATGAGTGTAAACATAAGGATATTTGTCTCCGCACGTTTACCTAGAGGCATACATACAGGCAATACATGCATATATGGATAATACACAAATGGATAATACACATATGGATAATACACATATGGATAATACATGTATGCATACATACATATATGGATAGATGAATGGGTGGGTGCCTTTTCCCGCTTGAGTGTATATTCCCAACGCATGCGCAAATGAACACCAGGGAGGTTATTTTACCGCGCGAAGAAGCAGTTGAGCACAGTCAAACGGAACCATGTGCAGGTGCAGGTGGACATAAAAGGATCCATCAACGCACAATCAATGTTGCTGTTGGGACATATCACCGATGTTCACTCTCTGTCATGCGTTGTTCTTGAGTTCGTTGCGCGTGTTTCCTAAGTTCTCGTTTCCCCCAATAGGAAGCTTTCCTCTTCTTCCTTTTAGGTTTCCCCGTGTTATGCTCCAACTTCTCATTTGCTTATCTCTTACAGTAGACGTAAAAACGTGGACCATGCGCTATGACATACATGCGTACACATGTACCGTCTAAATAGTAGTACCCCGGGAAGAACTTTCATACATATGAGTGTACACAGAAGGAGTTTTTCCGGTGGGCATATAAGTTCGATATACTGTTAAATGGAGATGTATGCGTCGCTTATCCACTGTGTGTACGTCTTGCATACATACACACATGAGTCGACGACCATCACTGTGTTAACTAATCAAAGCCAACGAATGGAGTAACTCGACAAATATGTGTTCACACATTTGGCAACAACTCCTCCACCAACGTATACAATTACTCAGACGAAGTATAGTTACGCGAGAGTAGTGAAATTGAAAAAGAAAAAATGGGGAAAAAAAAAAAAGTTGGGGAATAAGTCAATTTAAAAATTCATTTAAACCTAATTTGCAAGCATACGAGTTCAAATTCAGTTCGTTCTGTATGCAAACCTTTTACGTATGACAGAACGCATTTGTTTGAATGCCCCCACGTGTTGCAAAATGGATAAGTGGAATTAACAAGCAATAGCTTCACACGGGAAGGAACAGAATGAGAAAAAAAAACAAAATTGGATGGATGGACGGATGGAAGGATGGATGAATGGAACGATGGATGAATGGAACGATGGATGGCTGAACCATTCCAGAGGAGTGATCATGGCGCATGTGTAAAAGTGCCACGTGTGTATGCAACGCGCACATGCGTATGCACATGCACACGGATCGTTCAATGTTCGCCCGCCCGGTCGTCCGTTTGTACGTTTGTGTGCCCCTTGCTGTGCACGCTCGCTTACGTGAGCAGCACTCCCCCCCTCTGAATAATCGCTTGAGGAGAAATTTGAACTACAAACAGAATTCATCCGCATGCGACACGTCCAAAAATGGCTGTTTTATATCCCTCCTTTCGGCGGATGTACAATGTGTGAGTTTCACCTCTCTTCGCAGGAGTGCCATATCGCCCTGTCACCGAACGCGGAGGCAGAAGCTGCTTCTCCCTCTGTTTCTCGCCCCCCCTCTCCAGTTTATTTTCCCATCGGGCGCCTCCCCCAAATCTCTCACCTTAAGCGACAGGAATACTACACATTTGC
>NW_008481841.1:35318-195830 GCF_000524495.1 Plasmodium inui San Antonio 1
AATGAACAAAATGTACAAAATGAGCAAAATGAACAAAATGGATAAAATGAACAAAATGTACAAAATGAACAAAATGTACAAAATGTACAAAATGAGCAAAATATACAAAATGAACAACAAATGGTATGTGTGGAGGAAGGCGCATCTCTTCTGACTCCCCCAGTGAGCATAGAAAAATTCTTGCCGCCAAGTGTAAACTGTCTTTTGGCGCTTAACTATCCCAGTAACGACCCTATGCCTGCCTTTGAGGCGTGCCTCTTGGCCCGTCCATCTTTACAAGGGACTGTCCAATGAGCGGAAGAGGAGAACATTTCCTCGCGCGAATTCATGGCTGTGTATCTTTTTCGATCTGTCCCTTTTTTTTTTTTTTTTTTTTTTGCGTATCGTGCCATGTGCACGAAGTGGTAAGAGTGATCATCACGCGACATGCACCAAATTGAAAGGAACATTTCATTTTACACGAAAGAACCTCTGCTTCGTTAGCACTTCAAAGATGATTGACCGTTCCCACCCCGGGTTCCTCCTTCTTTCTTCGCCGCTTAAACATGGGGAAGGGAAAGTTCGCAAAAATGTGCCCCTAGATAAATGGCCAATTTGGGAGCGCCTACAGGCACAACGCTGTCCTGTCATCCTCACGTTTGATCCCTACGTATAATACTAACTTATAATGCTAACTTATAATGCTCACTTTGGCTAACCAAACGACTTCCCGGCGGAGGTGACATCTCTTCACACGTCGCGCAATTTAGTTCCACTTCTCCAGTTCCATGGTGTGGTATTTCCCTGTAGCGGCAAATTATACTCACCGTTTTTTTTTTTTCCGACGCGATGACGATTCGAAGCTGGTTGACCTATCTGCGCTGAGTTACGCCGCCATCATTTGAAGTTGTCACTAAACATGGGAGTGCCACTGCGTCGGTCGCAGCGATACGTTACGGTGAAATGGGAAGGCGGCGGAGCAGAGTTAATCCCCCACAAAAAAAAAAAAAAAGGCTTCTGAACAGAACGTCCAGATGAGAGAGTTACCTAAATCGCCGATGAAGCCATGCCGATTTAACGACGCTGCCAAATGAAACACCTCACCATGTGGTGTCTCTTTACAAAAACACGGTGTAGACCGAGTGGTTTATCAAAACAAAGGATTTTTATTAATTCCGCAGGGGGGTGGAGGTGGGAAGATAAGGTTCATAGTTTTCTTCCACACCGACGCGAACATGCAGAAGTGTGTGTACATGTGCATATAGACACGCCAGCAGAGTGAGTCAAAAAAAAAAAGAAAAAAAAAGAAAAAGAATTAACCGGGGAAACTAACCACGTCGATAAGCACATGAGAGTAAACCACGGTGCGAAACATATGCACACATTTACACTCCGGCTTAATCATGCAGCATGGTCAAGTGCTTCCCATTGTGGGTGAAAAAAATTGAAGGCAAAAGGGGAGTGGTGGACGAATGGGGAAACTTCACCTAGGTTTGTTTCCCGCGTAAAGAGGAACTTAAAAAATGCGAATGAGAAAAGCTCGCGTGGGTGAACCCAGCTGCGAAGGCGGATAGGCGGTTTTGCCCTCCTCTAGTGCTCTTCGCCGTCCTGCTCACCCTCCTCGGCGTCGCCTTCCACACCACCTTCTGTGTCCGCCCCCTGCTTGTCAGACACCTCCTCATTGTTTTCATGCGAAGAGGGTATGCTAATGGCCCCCTCTTCATCGGCATTCTCCTCGTATGACTCGTCAGTCTGTGCCATGTGTACATGTGACGGATTGAACATAACGGGGTGCTCCTCCCCCGCTTCATTGCTCCCGTCGGAATGTGCAGATGGGGAAGAATCATTGTTGGGCCCCTCGTCATTGGAAGTTTCACCATGATGACGATAGGGGGGGTTGGTTGCACTGTCAGTAATTTCTTTGGAGCTATCCAGGGGTTCATTTTCTGATGGCTCTCTTCCTACACTGTGTCCGTCTTGCTCGTCATCTTCTTCTCCTTCCGGATCCCTCGCGTTGTACTCATCGTATTGGGCATATTCATCCTCCTGATCCTCCCCCATCTCGTCCTTGGAGTTACCTCCATCGTACTGATCAGAGTCCTCCTCCTCTGCCGCCGCGTCGTAATCTTCATACTGCTCGAATTGTTCATTAGCGTCCTCGCCATCGTTCTCACTATCGTTCTCACCATCGTCCTCGCTCTCCTCTTCTTCATCCTGTTCGTACCCCTCATTTTGGTATTCACCCATTGCATCATTCTCATCATCCTGACCATCCTCATCATCGTCTTCTTCTTCCTCGTCGCCTTCCTCCTCTTCACAGCCCCGCTGCTGTAACCCCGCGGACGCCCCCCTTCCATTGTCGTCATTCCCCTCACACTCCTCGTCTGATGAAATTACATAACAACTTCGGTTGCTCTCCCTTTCGTGATTTTCTTCTTCATAGGGGGTGAAATTATTCTCTCCTTTATGATACTGACTGCTCTGGAGAAGGTTCGGGTCGGCATTATCGTAGGTGTCTCTGTAGTTGGGTACCTCCCTTACGTCACCCACTCCTTGGATTGACTCCAACAATCTGTTTTCTTCCTTCCCATGCGTGTACAATTCAGCGTTCAGGTCATCCTCTCCGCTTCCTTCATCATCGTAGGGGTAACTCGCACCATCGCCCATGTAGCTCCCCTCCCCGTGAAAGGACTCTCCGCTGCTATGACTGATGTGTTCCCCTTCTTCGTCACTCCGCTGCGATTGTTGCGGTGGTTCAGATTGTTTCAGTTGGTCCGATTCTTGCGATTGTTGCAGTTGTTCCGGTTGCTGCTCCCCCTCCTGACTGTGCGCAGTGGACACACCTTCCGCCGTCTTTTTGAGCTTCTTCAAATGCCTCGTGGATGTAGCCCAATTCGCATTCACCATTTCTGAGTCTGAGTTGTATTTTCTTTTTTTCATTCCTTTTCTCTCCCCCATGTCGTAGTTGTCTTCGGACGCATGACACCTAAACGGACTGATCACGCCACCGCTGGATGCGTTCAGCTCGTTTATCAGGCGAGTTGTCGGGGGAGTCCATGCCGGGGGCTCACCTTGCTCGCGCAGCAGCTGGTCAGGCAGCAGTTCTCCGTTATGTAGTTTTCCGTTATGCAGTTCGTCACTTTGCGGTTGTTCTTGTTCACTCGTCCTGGCGCCATGGCTCTCATCAGGGTTTATTTCTCCTCCCTTATTGCATAACTCCTCTGTTGTCGTTGACACCCCTGCGAGTTGATCTTCACCATGGGCTGCCCCCTCCTCGTTCGGCGAGTTATGCGATCGGGTTTCTTCGCCTTCCACATCGACTACAATGGGAGAGGCATCCATTTCGCCGACGCACAGCTCCGGGTTGGTTTCCCCTTCATCTTCCACTTCTTCTTTATTCTCTTGACGAGACAGAATTGTGCCATCCTGCTCATTATTACCATTCACTTCCCCGCACGACGCCGAACTGTGCACTACGCTTCCCAAGCCAGTGGTAACAATAGCAGCGTCTTCTTCAATACTTACAACAGATCCGTTTGCGCTGGGGTGGGACGATTTTGCGTCGTCTTCAATCGGAACATTGGCCGCTTCACCTGGAAGACTGGCCGCCTCACTTGGTTCCTGCGCAGTCTTACTCTCCTGGTCCTTTTCGCGAATGATGCCTCGGAAGATGCCTCGAATGAAGCCAGTGACGTTTCCGCTGGAGCTTCCTCTTCCGCTGGAACTGTCTCTTCGGTTGACGTTTGCCGAAGTGCACGACGACTGCCTGTCCGCCAAGATGTTCTCCTCATATCGCTGCAACGTTTCGTTGTTCGTTTCTTGACTTCCGTCTTGTTTGTCCAACGGGATGATGGCACCCCCCTGGGGGGGCTCCACTTCTTCGTGTGATCCCTTCCCTGAGAGGTATCCTCTATCGGATCCTTTTCCCTTTGCTTCTTCGTCATCAACCGCCGTTTCATCAAAGTTTACCATGTTTGGAGACTCCCCTCTTTGGGAAGCCTCACTGTTGGGGTTTTGCTGCTCATTTGGATCCTCCACAGGGTTCTGACTCCTTCCGGAATCTATAATTGGGCTTCTCTCACTAGTGGAAGGGAGAACATGTTCTTTGCCAGGTTGGCCTTCTTGCAAGGATTCACTGCTACTGGCATCAACATTGGAGGAACCATTAACCGCGTCGCCTCTAACGAGGTGGCCACTAACCAAGTCGACGCTAATCAAGTCACCGTCAACCAAGTCATCGCCCCCCTCTGGATCTCCCTCCGCGTGGAAAGTCATAAAATCAGACTCTCCCCTTTCTATCATTGAATTAAAATTATTAGCAAATCTCTGGACATTCTGAAAGACCTCCTCAACGATGTCGTAATTAACGTTGGTCCATTTCCCCCCCTCCTGCTTAGGCATGGTGGAGTCACCATAAGGGGCGGCTCCCTGCAGCTCGTCCATAATGGAGTCGTACATGAAGAGATGGAAGGCCTTTTTCAAGCTCCTCAGTTGATTTAATATGGAAGGTTCCACTCTTTTCCTTGAATTGACTACTTTAAAGATATTACAGATGACTACGTTATGTTGGATGAGGTGAACAATGAAGTTCTTATATTTTCCTAGATTCACTGAATGCAGTTTGTTAATCTGTTCTGTGTTCTTTAGATTCGTCTTCAATGTCTGGATGGAGCTTTCGTTGTTCTGTATATTATCCTTTAGCTGTGCGATTTGGTCTAAATTGTTTACTTGTATCACTTCGTTGTTTTTATTTTTTGTCTTGAGGCTTTGGATAAATTCATTCTGCGTCTGTATGCTCTCCTTGAGAGAACTGACTTGATTTTTTAGGATCTGAATTTCCTTCAAATTGCGATTGATTATGTAGAGGTAGCAGGATCCCAGCTTAAATAGCTTCAGTATGTTGCACTTGATGATGACGATATGTTCGCTTCCGATTGAAGTCGGCTCGCCATTCTTCATGGATGGTTCAGCATCTGGTGCTTCCTTTCCAGACAAATTTCTAAGCGTAGTTAGTATCTCTTCCGACGAAGCGCTCATAGCATTCTCCAGAGCAGAGAAGCCACTGTTCGAAGTGCTGCCTGTGTACCCTTGCAGTACGTCATCCAGTTTGTTTCTATTCCTCTTCTTCAACCCATCGATGATTTCGTCTTTCTCCTTTATGTGCCTATGCATGTTATCCTTGTACTGCTCCATAACGATGAGGGATTCTTTCAATTTGGTCATACTGCGTGATAGAGAGGCGATATCATCGTGCAGCTTCTGAATTTCCATCTCCTTCTGCCTCGCCTCCTCCCTACACTGCTCGATCACTTCGTTTCTGTTCTCGAGCTCCGCCGTCAGGTCTATGTTTTCGCTGATGTATTTGTGTATTTCGAGCGGCATGTCGGTGGTACTCGCTTCTGCCAAAGTTGCCCCTTCCGTCGCGACTCCCCCGTCCGCCGCTACCCGCGCTACCGCCGCGCGCGCCCTCATCTCAGCGTTCTCATTGGTGAGCTTCTTAATCTGGAAGTTCAGGCCAATGATCTGCTTCTCCTTGGCGTTAATCAGGGCGAGGTGCTGCGTCACTTGACTCTGCAGCTTCTCCTTCTCTACAATCACCGAGTCGTTGTTCTTGGTGGATTGGAAAAATTGGTTTTCCTTCTCCAGTTGTTCAATCTTCCTTTCGTTTTCCTCTTTGGCGAGACGAAGAAGTCTGTTTTGTTCATTTACGACGTCTAAGTCAGTTCTAATTTTGTTTAAATGAATGGTATGTTCATTGGTCTGCTCCTCCAACTGCTGCTCCATCTTCTTTTTCTCAGATTCTCTCCTAGACAGTTGGCTCTCCAGCAGCTTTATCTTGACCATGTTCTGCTCTTCATTCAGTTGGACCTTCTCGATTTCCTTTGCTAGGTTATACAATTCTACCCTAGATTTCTGCAAATTCGCTTTCAGACTAACAATAAACTCATCATTCATATTCCCTAGACTGTTCTTATCCGTCAGATTTGTCTGCAACTCCGCGATGTACTTCTGCTGCTGGAGCAGTTTCCCCTTCTCGATTTGTAATTTCTGCTTCAGTTCACTGTTCTCAAGATTGACTTTGTCCCGTAGGGCACACTTCTCGTGCAGTTCTTCCTGCAGGTCTTTATTAACGTCCATCATCTGTTCTAACCTCGTCTTAAGAATCTGATTGTCGTTTAGATTTGCTCTCGTTCTAAACATATCATTCAATTGGGAGTTTTCTTTTTTTAAATTTTCCAGAACGTCCTTCAGATTGGTTATCTCTTCCCTGTGTGAAGTGATGATCACCTCCCTTTCGTTGAGTAACTTCTTATTTTGCTCCACCTGGGATTGATATTTCTGGAGAAGTCCACTCAGTTCCTTCTGCAAGGTCGATTTATCATTTTTAAGCAGCGCTATATATTCTTCCTCCTTCTGCTTCATACCTAGATGATCTTTTTTCTCACTCTCTAAAGATCTTATTTTGATTTCCAGCTGATCGTAATTCCATTTCAGTTTGTTCACTTGCAGTTCCTTCTCTGCCACTTTGTTTTTCAGCGTGTCAATCTGATCATTCAGCTTATCCTTGGTTTCATCCAACTCTTTGGCGTGCTTCGACTGTTCCATTCCTAGAAGATGATTTATTTTTCTTAATTTGTCTTCGTTCGATTGGCTTAACAGAAGGAACTCCTTATGCTTCTCCACCTGGTCACTGCACATTTTCTTCAGTCTTCTAATTTCGTCCTTACTGCATGCGCTGAAATTTCTCCACGTTTCGATTACCCCCATGAGGATTTCTTTCTCCCCTTTCAGCTGCATTATTTCTCTTTCGAGATCGGCTTTCCCCTCCTGTAACTTTCTTATCTTCACTTCTTTTTCTGCTTTGTACTCTATCTCGTCGATGATGGATTGGTGATAAGCACTTCCTCCGCGGTCTAAAGCGAAGGGCGACGCGCCTGTTACGTTCACCCCCTGGTGAGAGGCGCTAATCGTGTTGCAGTCCTTATCGTCATCCTTATGGTTATCCTTTTGGTCATCCTTATCGTCCTGTTGGCCTTGCCCCCCCTCGGCTTCCTCCCCACCCGCTGCTCCCGACACAGCCATGCAGTGCCTCAACACATTGACCTGCTTGATGCGCTCGTTCAGCTCCTTCTTCATCAAGGAGCTTTTACTCTCCAGATCTTTAATCCTTTGAACTAAATTCACATTTTCCATCTTCAGATTGCTAATATCAGACAGGTTCTTCCTATTGTGCTCTTTCTCCTCAACCCAAAGATCATTGAGATTATTCAACCTCCTATCGTAATCACATTTTATTTGTTCATTTAGGGAAAAGAAAGAGTTTAGCTTTTCTCTCAAAAACTGGTTATTCTCTTTCTCCTCCTGTATTAGAGAGTGTAGGTATGCCTTCTCATTCTCGTATAACTTAATCATTTCTTCATTCTGTTCGCTGAGCTTAACATTTCGTATTTGCCTGCTGGAGAGCTCCTCCTCTATCAGTAGCTTCTCCTTCTTCACCTCCTCATATTTCTCAATTAGAAGATCGTGTTTGCACTTGTGTTCTTTACACTCGTTCTGCAGAACAGCGTGGCTATTTATTACCCGTTTTATTTCCTCCTCATTTAGGCTCACCAACCTTTGAAGCTTCTCCTTCTCTTTCGATAAGATCTCCAAATCATATTCAAGCTTCTTCCCCCGTTCGAAGAGATTCGCTTCGTTAACATTCATCTCGGTAATCCTTTTTCTATTCTCCAAAACCTTCTCTTCGTACCTCTTCGCCAGCCTTATTATCCTTTCGAATCGGTTCAGCAGCAAATCGAAGGATATTTCCACATTGCTGAAGTTGAGATTGAAGAGATTAAAATATCGCTCATAGACAAGTTTGTACTTTTCCTCCATATCATGGAGATTGTAACTGACGATTGTGTTGAAGATCGTATTTATATGAATGAAGTGGTGGTGATAGAACTGCCTGTACTTTTCAATGAGCTTGGATTCTTCCAAATGGTGCAGCAGCTCCTCTTCCGAGTGCTTCTTCTTCCATTTGTGTAACTCCGCGGAGAGGGTCGCGAGGTCCACATGTCTGATCTGGGAGAGGCCCCCAACTTGGGCATCCTCCAGTAGGTGCTCCACGCGGAACTCCTCGTTGTATTCGGAGATCCGGCCAAAGATCTCCAGTGTGATGACGTAATCGTCAAAGTAACTGAGCAAATGGCTGCGTCGGAAGTAACTCATCTGCTTGTTCTCGATGGTGACTATGGCTTTCTCGAGATTATCCAGAATTTGACGGAAGCCCTCCTCCTTCTCCGCCAGGGCGTGCGCGCGGCCCGCCTTGCACGCGTCCTCATCGGCGCAGAAGCCAACCAGGTTGAGCGCCCCGCTAGGCGTAGCGGCAGGCTCTCCACCCTGGAGCAGCGAATTGTTGCTCACGTTGGAGGGAGTCTTCCCATTGAGGTCGTCCACAAGGCAGCCACCCTTAAAGTGTCTACCGGCGCAGTCGTTAACGGCAGCCTGGACAAGGCTCTCAATGGAGCAATTCTTATCGTTACGATCGACGTGGACAAAGGAGGAGAGGTTCGAAATGGAAGATATAACCTTCAGCAGGGTCTCTTTCTCCAACTTGATCCTAAAGTTGGCATCCTTGAGCTTCTGCACGAGGGTGTCCCTCTCCTTAACTTTACTTTCTACCTCTCTGATATATTCTAGTTTCTCATGAAGGAGGTTTTCCACGTGTGTCTTTTCCCCTTGAAGAGTAAGAGGGTCCAGGTGGTAGTTTTTCTTCACAAAGCGACTCATGTCGTCCTTCATTCGGTTGTTCCTCACGTTGACATAGCCCTTCTCCATTTTTTCATTTGACCTCGACAGAGCAATGATTTTCACCTGTGCTTCGTTAAGTAGATAATTCAGGCTCTTAAACTTTTTCTTTTTTATCTTTATGTACTTATCATGATCGCGTTTTTTTCCATCCTGCTCCTCTGCCGAATCGTCCGAGTCAGGCAGAGGGGTATTAAAAATGACTTCATAGGTATACAGAGCAGAGAAGCAATTGATATTTTCAAAGAGAGTGGAATCAATTTGATGCTTCTCGCACACATGTCTGATATCATTAGTCGATCGAAGAATCATCACGTTGCAATTTTTTGCATTTAAAAATTCATGCGTAAAAGAAAACATGAGATTATTTTTCTCCACAATTCTTTTATACATACTTTCGAACTGTGTCAAAGCCTCTTTCAGATTGTCTACTTTGATTCGATACTTTTGGACCTGCTTTTTCAACTGATCATTTTGCTCTTTTAATTCATCTCTATCTTTTTCCACCTCCAATAACTTTTTCATGCTACCTTCTGATGTGGCCAAGGATTTGCTCAGAATCTCCTTTGCTTTGTTCAAACTCTCAACGGCATTTTTTCTCATCGTCTCCTCTTTTTGTATCAATTCTCGAAGGGACTCCAATTGTGCTTTGTTTTCTTTAATGCCTTTAAAATTGTCTTTTTCACTTTGAAGATACTTGTTTAGTAGTTTTTCCCTCTCCACTTTGAGCTGTTCGTTTGTTTCTTTCAGATTTCTGTTTTCTCTTTTTATTTCATCCATTTGTTTGTTAAATTCTGTCTCGGCTTTAAGTTTCTCCTTCATCATATTGTTACATTCTTCGCTTAGTTTTTCATTTTTTCGATTCACTTCTTTGTACCTTTCTTCAATCTTGGCTAATTTAATCTTAACCTCGTCGTATTCGCTTTTGTAACGTGCATAAGTGGATGGTCCTCCTGTTGCACCTCCGTCTGTGGTTCCCAAAATGATTCCTTTCCCTCCGTAGTGCATGTCACTTTCTAGGTTCTTCCTTTCGATGATATTTTTCAAATTTTTGCACTCCTTTTCCACCTGATTGTTCCTCTTCTGCAGTTCTTTCACCTCCTCATTCCTTTGTGCACACTCTTCCTTCGTCCTTATCAGCGTGTCCATAACCCAATTGTAGTCTTTTATTTTAATCTGCAGCTTGCTCCTGAGCTTTGTTATCAATTCATCTTTATCCTGATGCTTCGAGTCGTCAAACAGCTCGTCCTCCTCTGCGCTCTTAATTTCGTTGATGCAGAGCGAATCGATGATGTTCGCCTCGCTGTGACTGTGCACCAGGCCGTAACTCTGCGCGTGGCCATGAATCTGCGTCTGACTTTGGCTGTAGCCATGTGTGTACTCTGTTCCGTACGTGGAGCCGCCGTTTTCCCCATAGCTCGGACCGCAGCTGGGATCGCCCTCGTAGGGCTCGTTCGACGGGAACAGACTCTCATACTCCAGGTCGTTTATAATCCCGTTCTGACTTCCATCGCTTGGAGCCGCGTGGCCGCCTCCGCCATCTTCTCCATCTCGCGCCTTCTCCTTGCCCTTCTTGGCGTTAAAAATCATCTTTTAACAAATGGGGCGGGGCGGGGAGAGACGAGGAGAAAATGTCTGAAGGGTGAACGGAAACATCCAGGATTGCACACAAAAAAAAAAGAAAAAAAAAAAAGAAATTCAAAATGAGGTTCACAAATTTGGCGTCGCCTTCTGACCACCACGCCGTCCATTCTCCCGAGGCCGTCTGAGGACCGCGGCGCCACGGACGAGCTAAGCTCCTGCGCGCCTCAGTCCGAGGGGTCTTCGTCAGTCGCCCATGGGGGGAAGGGAGTAGGGGAGCAGCGAAGCAGCGGGAGGGGCTTGCACCGTGATGAAGCTGGAAAATGGGAATAGCAGCGACAAACCGCTGCCGCGGATCGTTGCTGCGAATCACTGCCGCTATACGCAGCTGGGAAAAGCAAACTGGGCGAAGACCCAAACACTCGCCCAGCCTTTTCCGTATGGCGCCTCACCCGAAGTAAAATTCCGACCGAGTTCTTCACTGCGGGCTTCGGCTGCTACTTCATTCAGGTGTTGGGCGGGGAGCAGCTCAATCGCGTCAATGGCGTTAATCTTGTCAATGTCGCCAATCACGCCAGTTGCGGCGAGGGGCAGTTCTCACCAATTCGCACCGGTTCGCTCAACTCGCGGCTACCGATTCGAAATCACTAGATGACGAAAACATTTTGCAGTGAAGCGGCCGCACTGGTGCGCCTGACTTACAAACTTATTCTCCCGAAAAAAGGAACACCTTCTTTACGCGTTCGTACTTATCCCCATAATGTTAAGTGAAAACGCGAAAAGGAATTTTTTCCCTTTTTCTTTTTATTCCTTTTGCTTCCTTTTTTTCCTTTTTTTTCCTTTTTTTCCTTTTTTTCCTTTTTTTTTCTTTTGCGGAGCTTTTGCTTAGCCTCTTCTTGCACGTTTCGACAAATGCCGGGGCGCAAAAGAAAGGAAATTATTTTTCTCCTTCCGTAGGGGGGCGGAGAATTCTGCTTTGCTTGATTTCGCTACAAATTTTTCTTTTCCTCTTTTTCCTTTTTTTTCCTTCTCCTTTTTCTTTTTTTATCTTTCCCTTTTTCTTTTTTTTCTTTTCCTTTTTCTTTTTTTTTTCCCCCAATCTTTGTGAGCTGTGGAAAATGTAACCGCGGAATGTTGATGGATCCCGCGGGACACCTCTCCCCCCCGTCCATTCTTTGACACCCTGACTAATTAACCCCTTTATGCAGAATGGTAGTTCTTCTGGAAAATGTACCCAACAGACTGAGTGTACATTATGCTGTGATCTCCGCGCACGCTTCGCTGCTTCGCAAATTTGGCAGACTTGCCACACTTGTCACACCTGCCACACTTCGCACCTGCCGCGTTCTCTCGCGTGGGTGGAGACTCGTTCGGCGAAATAGAGACATGTACCTGCAGAGAGTGAAGCAAGGCTGCGAAGGAGTGTTTATTTCTGCCTGCCTTTTCATTCCTCGTTTAAGTCCTCATTCCGTCGCTTCATTCCCCGCCTTCCACTTCTTCCCTGCGTGCAAAGTTCAACTATGGCAGGATCCCCTCCGTTGCCCTTAGGTTGGGAAAGAAAGAAAAAAAAAAGAAGCATAGAAGGGCAACACGTAATAGCCTGGGAAGAACGATTCAACCTCGCATTGCAACACCTTAAGGGGTTCTCCCAGCGTGTGGTGTTGGACGCCTCCCTCCAGTGTGCATATCTCCCCTTGGGTAGTTAGGGGACGAACGAAGGGCAACGTTTTCCAGCGTTTTTCTTCTTCCCCCCTCCCCTTCTTGTCAGCCCAAACTCCGAAGGGAGTCCCCAAATGGGAGTATACAAAAAGAAAGAAAAATAAAGTAAAAAAAAAAAATAATAAAAAATAGGAATAAAAAACTGGAGAATTCATTTGGCTTTTTCTTCCAGCTGGAAAAAGACCATAGACATCGCAGCATTGGTGGAAAGACAAGCAATTATTAAACTTTCCCAGACAGAGATCTGCATGAATTATTCTTCGTTTTCCTCACCGTATGCATTCGTTCGGTTGTGTTTCTTCCTCTGGAGGTTTCACTGCTACAGCTCCCCCGAGGAATGTGCTACCGCTTCAACAGAGGATCACTTTGTTTTATTTGCGTCGCTAGAAAATCGCTTTGAAATGGTCTTCTTAAAGAGAATTCGTTTGGAGGGCAAATAAAGGGACGTTTTTTTTCTTTTTTTTCTTTTTTTTCCGTCTCAAAAGGTGGCTCATATGAAAACAAAGTGCCACCACGATGGGGGAAGACAAAGATTGAGTTCTTATTTCTCTTCCCCCCTTTATGAGAAGATCCGTACAAGCGCAAGAATTAATCGGCTAAACTGATGTAGGCAGACAAAGTGTAACACACAAGTGAGCAGAGTTACGACTTCGTAGAAACGTTGAACTTCGGTGGACCCAGACGAAAGTCAACACATTGATGCCCTCATGTGAGTAGATCCTCCCGTTTTACACCCGTGGATGGAGGTCATGAGGGGTGAAAGCTACTCTGATAGGTAGGACAAGCCATCCGAATTATCGTCACCAATTGGGGGACGTTTCTCCCTTTTGACCCAACTTTGCGACCACTTGATCATTGATGCTCAAAGGACCGGACGCGCCCTTCCCCCGCCGATCAGGAATGCCAGACATTCTAACTTAAAATGTTAAAGCAATTAAAAAGGGGGGTTTAAAAAGGTTATCATTAAAATTGTGCAAGTACACACGCACATATTCATGTCCGTGCGCATGCATTTGCCCTCCTGCACACAGGCGCAGGACTGGACTGGAATAGACTACATTAATCAAAGTTAAAGGGTGGAAAAAAAGAAAAAAAGACTAATTACACTATAAAAAAGGAAATATAAACAAATAATGGCACACAGTACTCGGGGAGCGGCGAAGCGAAGTGCGCAGCAGAACCATCCCTGTGTATTAACATGTGCCATTAAACAAGGGGCATACAAAAAAAAAAAAAAAAAAAGAATAGGTGAGATGAGGTGAGACGAGATGGGAAGTAGGAACGATGCGCCAGACGAGACTGCGAGACGAGGTTGCAACCCGGGCTGTCTCCCCTGTGAACATCGTAGTGCGTAGGCTCTTCTCTACTCTTCTCTGCTATGACGTGCCCCGTTGGACGAACGTATTCGTTCACTAAAACAGGGGGGCATCAGAGGTGGGGACTGAGAAATAACGTAGCCGGTGGGGCCTGCCAAACTGTGGTGCCTACAAGAGATCCCGCTGTGGGGGCAACTTTCCCCGGCTTCTTCAAACTGTTCCTACACCTGCGTGCATTGGTTGAGCATTCTTCCGACGGTTGTTCTAACCGCTGTCTCCCCCGCTGTCTCCCCCGCTGTCTTCCCCGCCGCCCCTTCAGGCACTAAAAACAAAGGGATCGAAGAGATAGTTGCGCACGTCAAAGTCATCCGACACGGAGCTTCTGGACCCTTTGCTCTGGAAAAAAACAGAAGCCAAGTAATTCACGCAATACGTTTCGTAGATCTGGATGTTATTTATGATCATAATTTCGGACAAGACGTCGCAGTTCTTAAATTTGTTCATAATCTTGTGAATGCGCTTCTGTCGTATATCCTGGATGAGGCCTGCGCAAGGGGGGAGGAGTGAGCGTCCAGGAGGAAAATGAGAAAGGGGGAGGAAGGCACCGCAGGAGAGTCCTTCGAGAGAACCCATCGGGACTGCCCATCAGGAATAACAATCGGGAGTGCCCCTCGGGACTGCCCTTCTCGAAAGCCCATGGCGACTCCGCCAAATGGTCATAGCGCCGTGCCTCCGCTTCACCATTCCACCGCTGATCACTCCACCTTACCTGCCACCTTGAGGATGTACTTGTAGGGCGTGCGCTGGCCTATGGTCTCGATCGGCGTGGAGTTCTTAAACGCGTTGTTTTCGAGAAACATGGAAGATATCTCGAAGAAAAAGGGACTGGGTAGGTCCGTCAGCTCATGCATGTCTTCAAACTCCTTCTTGTAGATATTTTTCAAATTATCGATATAAAACCAAAAAGGAAACTCGACGGTGGCAAGTCCTTCTTCACTTAATTCTTTGGCAATGTAAACAGGATACCATTGCCTTTGTCCTGATTTCATCTTTTTGAAGTCGAACCCTTCCACCTCTGATAAGTCCAAGTAGGGAATATCTGCCAAGGCTTTTACCACCACTAATTCGTCCAGCGCCTTCTGCCATATGATATGATTAATGGATTCTTCAAAAAGGTAATAAATTGAAATCTTATTCAATTCTATGAAGTGCGGATTAAATTTCATCGGCAGATATTCGATATGCTCTTCCACATGTCCGTTAGAAGTCAGAATGCTTTTATTGATAAAAGAAGGAGCAGATACATTCTTATCATTAATGTAAATAGCCTGGTTAATCGTCTCGATATTATCCTGCTGAAGTTCACTGTTCTGTAGGTACGTATAGATATTTATCAAATTATCGAAGACGTAGTTTTTTTTAAATTGCTTCCCCTTCACAAAGATGACATTACTCTGGAAGCAATTATACGCATTGGACAATTGGGGAGGCAAAGATTTTATGCTCTTAAAACTTCTGTATAGATTACAGATCTTCTCGTACACACTTGTTAATATCTTCTTCGTGGAGTAGCTCTCTTCTGTGTCCAATTCCGATATCGCTGCGTCCAATTTGTCCAATGTCGTTTCGAGAAGAATCAAGTGGTCGTTATTTATCTGTATAGTTTTATTCCCAATCAGATATTGATCCCTTATATAGAAGATATTGTATACTTCTTCACATGACTCTATGTTTTTGACTGGTAGCTTGGGGAAGTTTTCTACGACAACATTCGATTCGTTGCTTAATAATTCAATTGCTGCTAGCTTACTGAATGGGGGCTCCTTTACCACTCCGCCGAAGCTTCCGCCGTTATTGCTTACTCCAGCGCCGCCTTCTACTGCTACTTCACCGACTGCTTCTCCGATTACTTCTCCCACTGCTGCTCCCCCTCCTGATGCCTTCCGATATTCACCACTGTCCTTGTACAGGAATGCGCCGTGGTTGTTGCTAACCGCTCGGCTCGTCGCGTACGCCTTCCGACGGGATTTGTCGCTCATGAAAATCTTCCCCTTGCCTTTTTTTACGGACGCTTTGCGCAGTTTTGCTTTTTTTATTCGTTTTTTTTTAAATATGGAAAACACATCTGACATTTTTAACAAGCAGAGGATTCTCGTGTCTGCCGAATTTTAGGCACACCTTTTGCCCTAAAAAGTTACGACTATTTTTGCCAATTTTTTTTGCCCAATTTTTGCGCCAATTTTTGGCGCAATTTTTTTGCTCTACTTTCTGCTTTTCCTTTGCGACTTTCTCTGACCTCTGTGTCGCCCCTCCCTGGGCGCGTCAATCACTCGTGCGTTGTTCCGGTGGGACCTCGGCCGCGTGTCGGGGCATGTTCCTCGGTCACGCCGCCGGGGGCACGCCTTCCTGTCTAATATTCACGTGTCTAACACCCACCTGTCTTGTCCTCATCCGTCGGCCTCTCCCCTCTGCGCTCGCCAGCAGCCGCCTCAGGTTGCTTCTTCTGTTGTTGCGCGCCTCGGTGTGCCCCTCGCACGTGCTGTGTTCGCATTCATTCTCCTGCTGCCTTGCGCGTATGTTCCTGTCTCCAGCTGGTCCGAATGGAACGCTGCCACCTCTTCCGCCGTTCCCTCTCCCTGTGGGCCTGCCTCGCTTCTCCGTTCGCACGGACTGGCTTCGGTTGCTGCGGATGCTGTAGTTGCTTCGGCTACTCGTGTTGCTTAAGCTACTGTTATAGATAGCCCAGTTCGGCTCGCCTTAATCGCTTCTTTCCCTTGACGTGCTGGCTACCGAGCGGAGAGCGTTCTCTCGGCAGGTGCGCTGCTCTTTGGCAGAACGATTTCGACTCCGAGTTAGGCGTGGGTTATAGCATTGCAACTGGTCTTCCTCCCCCTTTGGCCTCCCGCGCACGCGCAGATAAGTGTGTGTGCAGATAACTCCGCGCGTCAGTGCGTGTGTGTACGAACGCTACGCACAAGCATGTTTATTCGTGTGTGTGCGCGTCCGTACGTGCGTTCATCTGTTTAAGCGTTCGTACGCCCGTGCGTGTGCTTGTTTGCTTCTTTGTGCACGTGTGTTGACATGTGCTGGCATACACGTGGGTGCGACTCCTTGGGTTATGATTATCCGCTTGGCTGCGGCGCGCGGGTCAGCCCTCTCTCTCTTTCCCTATCTCTGGAATTCCTCCTTTCTAGGCTCCTTCACCGTGTTGGCAGAGTGCGTCACTTTCCGTTGGCGTCAAGGGGGGAAGAAGGTTACATAAAGTGTTATCTCCTTGCGTCAAGGGAAGTTATCTGTTCTCCGCCTCCTCTTGCGCAGCGGTGTCATCCTGTGCCACTTGTTACCATTCCAGCCAGTTTGCGCTATTTTCCTCCATCTCAGGGCCGGACGAACGCCACTTGAGGTATGAAGCAGCTGAGGGAGTGCGGAGGCGACGCCATGTGTTCCGAATGTTCACTTTTGCAGTGTGCGTTTTTTTTTTTTTTTTTTTTTTCCTCGCACTTTGGCGTAGTTTGGGGGCATTTCTATCACTGCTATTTGGTATGCATATATTTTCCTTTCCTGAGAAAAACTTATTTGTAATAAATTCAGAAAGAACAAAAAAAAAAAAATAAATCCTATCATGTGTTAGCAAGAATGGCAAAATTTTTCACCCTCTCTCCCTCCTGCGTTTTCCTTTTTTTGATGTGTACTTTTTTATGAGGCCCCTTCGTGTTGCTTCTCACCACATTCTGTTTGTTGTTGCCCCCCCCCCCCCTGAACAGTTGAGAAAGAGTCAAGAATGACTCAAGAAGGAGATTGTTGGACGGAGAAGTTCCTTACCATTTGATGGGCCAAGAGAGGCGGAACGGGAGGGACACAAAGTCACCTCCCCAAATGGGCATATCAGCAGAAATGAAAATGATCCCTTCTACACAAAGTTGTCGCTACGCCATGTCCACGTTACGCATTCAGCACGGCCAGTTCGTGGATGCCTCCGTTGCTTGGGACTCCTTTCTCCGGAGAACAACCCACTCCTCTGTTTACAAACGGTGGACGGATAGTAGCGCACGTTTAAAAACATAGACAGCAGTGCTCACCAGAGTGTGTAATATGGAGCGAGCAGTTAGAGGCGCTCTAGGCATTCAAGGAGTTCGATGCGTTCGAGGAGGGGCTCCACAAATTAGCACCAACCATAGGTGGCACAAACCCGTTAACCGCACCTTCGCTCGAATGCGGAAGAATCCCCGCACGGAGGGTATAGTGTGGTCATCCAAAAAAATCACAAAAAAAAAAAAAAAAAACACAGTAGAGAATAACGGCAAAGGAGCGCCACAGTAACGTCATGTTTACGCCAAACGTTTTAAGCTTAAAAATTTTAAAAAACTAAAAAAAAAAAAAAAAAAAAAAAAAAAAAGGGAATGATGGAAGCTGCACCAAATGGGCTGTCCATCCAATTTGCCAAAATTCCAAGCCACCACACATTTTGGACGGTTCCACCAAATGAGGGGAGGGGTTGGGGCAGAACCACTGTACGAAAATGTACGTGGCTACTAACACAGAAAAAACAACGTGAACCACAGGAAGACGCGGGACGTATGAAGCAAGGCCACCTCCGTTCTTAACAAGCGACAGGTGGATGTACGTCACAGCGGCATGAAAGTGTGAAAACTATACACAGGAATAGCGAAATGCACGCACTCTTCCATCTTGACGATTCAACATGAAGGAGGTCCCCGTGCGATCAAATGGGGGTGACCCCTCGAGGGAGAGAAGACTTCCATCGAACCGACCAAATGGAAGTTTCCTCTTCTCAGCCATTAAAAAAAGGAGCGCTAAATAAAAAAAAAAAAAAATTTTTTTTTTTTTTTTAAAAGGTAGATATATACATAAACAAGTGAGGTAGGCACGCGGGATGAGCGGGACGCCTCTGATAAATCTCTTTTTAATTCACGCCAAGTGTGACACTACCGCTAATCCTGCGACTTGCGAAGAAACTTGATTCCCCTGCCTTTGTGAACGTCCTCCTTCAGTCTCTTGGGGGCTGGAGAAGTCTTTCTAGACCCCACGCTATTCCCCAGAGGCTTTATTTTCGTAGTGGGATTCCTCAATTCGTTGGGCGTGAGGTACAGTTTCCGCCCCTGCACAGCTTCAATGGTTTTCTTCTCCTTCCTGTTGCAATCTGACAACATCTTCGAGCTTCCATTGTCCAAATCTGCTTCTGCATCAGCTGTGGGGAAGAAGCCACTTGCTTTTTTCTGACTCTGTTCATGGGGTGTCCCTTTCCGCATGACGTTCCCAGAGGCTGCGGACGAAGTGGAGTTCCCATGGCCGGTTGTAGGGAGGACGTCATTCACATGAGGGGAAGAAACGGAAAGGGATGGTGGTACTACTGGAAGGGCTGTAAGACGAGAGGCAGGAGGTGGTATGATGATGCCCCCACCCCCAATGCTGTCTCCCCTGGACAACTCCATGCTCCCACCTCGATGTCTCCCAAAGTTGTTTTCATTAAGAATAAGGCTTAAATTTTCATCGATTTTATCAAACAGGCACTTAAAGTTTATATTTTTCTGGAGGGAGACATCTTCGATTTGTTTGAGGACCTCTTCCCTCACCTGGCCGTAGTGCAGATCGGCATAGGGGTGGCGAAAGTTAGGCGGTAGGTCTGTCGTCTCGGAGGCATTACCGAGGGGATCTACGCCAGGCATATTGGCCTCACCCGATGTTGCATCACCCAAGTGGGCGAAGGTTTCACTGGCGTGGGAGCGGACCCTTTCAATTTCCGCGTCAATGTCCTTCCCTTCACACTTCAAGGGGGTATCCCAACTGGGAAGCGCCGCGAACTCATCATTTTGGTCCGCTTCATTGTGGTCAGCTTCATTTTCGCGAAATCGTTGTAGCAGTTCGCCGGCGTACGAGTCACATTTGTTAAGGTGTTCCCCATAGTTTCCATTACACAAGTTAACCTCTTCCATGTGTCTCACCGCGAATTCTTTTATCTGCTTCTTCCTATCGTCGAGTTCGTCCCTTTCTCGCAAAACTTCTCTGGAGAGGTCACTATAAAGCACCTCTTTTTCTTTCTTATTATTCGACGTCTTGACTTCAAGCAGCTTTGCTATCTTCGCAATAGTTTCGTTGTTTCCCTGGATAACGTTTCTGTACGTGTCTGTAATGTTCTGCACGTTCCGCTCCATTCTCCTTTGCTCAGTGGCAAACTGGCTGTGCACGTCTGTGAAGACACAATCTAGATTCTCATAATAGGAGTTTACTTTTTTCTGCACCAGGTCAGCGGACTGCAGGCAATCCTGATGATGTTTATCAGATCGTTTCTCATGATTCTGAAAAAATGCCTCGAGGGTACCTACCGAGTGAGTAATCATTTTTTTAAATTTACTTTTCGATTCGTCGTGTAGCTGGGTAGTCAATAAATGTAGCTTCCTATCGACTGTGTCATTCATTTGTTTGACATTTCTTTGGATCACTGTTTTGATTTCCTCCATGACTCGGCTCTCAAAAAGGTTCATATCTTCCCTGATGCTTGTTGTGTACGTCTCCAGGATTTTTTCTTTTCGTTTGTTTAAGCTGGACTCGAAGGATTCATAATCACTTCGTAGCTGTTTCACCAAATTGGTTAACTTCTCCCATTCTTCATTCAGTCTCTCTACTTTTTTTTTCATGTCTTTTTTTAACTTCTCAAACGAACACTTTAAATATAGATGTAGTAACTGGCTAACGTTTTGCATGTTCTGGATGGTCTCCTTGACTGTGCTCCCTTGGGTGGAGTGATAGCTCTCGACTTCGCTCAGTACCTGTCGTGCTTCATCGCACTGCGCTAGATCTCGCAGCGCGGTTAGCATGGCCACTGTTTGGGGGCACTTCGGCTGGGGAGTCTTCTCCAATGAATCCGGCGAGTCGGGGGAACCACACGGTTGATTAGAAGCGGGGCAACCACTCTGCTGAGTCGAAAGGGGGTCACTGCTTTGCCTGTTCGCTACATCGACCAGGTCCACCTTGCAGGCTTGGAACTCTCGCGTGATTTCCCCCAACTGGAGAAAATAATTCCGATCATGCTTCTCCATAGAGTCTACCTTGTCGAGGAGAAAATTGAGGAGGTGTTTCTCCCGCAGGAACGCCTCTCCGTTCAGTTGCTCCAAGTGGTCCAGAGATTTCATGATGCCCTGTTTCCCCAGCACCATGTCTCCCTTGGCCTTCCCAAGCACGGTCGTGATGAGGCTACAAACCTGATTCAGGGTGGAGTAATCTTGGTTCTTCTTCCTTCTCAAGTTAGAAATCTTTTCTCGAAATAAGGATGATATTGTCTTCTGCGTCTGGGAGAGCATATTGACGTGCTGTTGGTACTCCCCCTTGGTGTGGTGGAACTCTGATAGGAGGAACCTCGTGACGCATTTCTCCTCGGAGAGCTTGTTTACCAAAATGTCGTGAATCAGTTGGATGTTCCTACACTTTGAAAGGACGTCCTTCATCATGTTCACAATCTGATTCTGCACATCATCTGTGTAGTCCATCTTGTTGAGAAGTGTTTTAATTTTTTTACTTTTTTCAAAGAGGATCTTTTCCTTCTGTAGTAAAATTTCTCTATTCTTCTTCAACCTGTTCTGTATATTGTTGTATTCCTCATTGTCGAGATAGACTCCTCGTTTTTCGCGACTTAAATTTAGTGCATTTTTTAACTTCTCTATTTCGTTGTTTAAGTCTTTTATTTTTAACTGCTTTGTCGTCTTCACGTTGATCTCAGGTCTGTTTTTAATGTTCTTCGCTCGAAAGACATAATCTAGTGTGCTCAACGTTTCGTCAATACAGAGAGAAGATGGAGAAATGGTTGCCACGATGAACGTTTTTGTTTTTCCTCCTAGGGAGTCCTGTAACAGACGGGTCAACTTAGAATCTCTGTATGGGATATACGACGAGTTTTCAATCAAAGCATTAATCACTCGACCCAGAGTTAGCAACGACTGATTTATGTTGCAACTTTCCTGCTGTCTAACTTTTAAATTGCCATAGGAGCTCTTCAATGCGTTTTCGCTACCAGCCAAGTCCACTAAATTGAGCTTCCCAATCTTCGTAATGCTCTCTCCATCACTGTTGAGATCCTTCATGATCAGCGTGATGGCGAAAATGGAGTGGCTTCGGCTTGACTTTTTATTGTATGACGTTTCCGCGGTTCTTCTCTTCTTGATAGCCGAACAGATTAGGTAATAAATCTCTTCAAATGAATTTATACACTTCTCCTCCAGCTTGTCGACATTTAATCCTTTGTTTTTGTTTGTTGTGTCTTCATATATCTTGAGTTTATTGGACTCACTGGAGGTGCTGAGGAGGTCGCACAATTCTTCGTTATATATTTCTAGGTAGCTCACTTTTATGACGAAGTCGTAGGAGTTCTTCTCTACATTATATATATCCGCTGCGCTGTTTCCTTCTCTTTTTTCCTGCGGGGACTCGAATAGTTCGCTTCTCCGTGCCGACCCACGTCTGGAGAGGCCCTTCGGCGGGGACAGCTCGGTGGCCCCATGGGGAACAGGCCCCCCTAGGGAAGGAACAGGGGCGCTGGATGCAACGTCTTCGTGGGATTGAACCCTCGCCTGGGATGCAACTCTCGTGTGGACTTCCTCTTCCTCGCTTGAGAAACTACTGCGGCGCCACGAAGTCTCCTCCTCGTCGTCCCCCCCTAGCAACCTCGTCGATTTGTACTCCTTTCTGCGATTTAAAATGTCGAAGATCCTCTTCGCGACGCGGAAAATGATCCCCGTGTCGTCACTGTCACACAGCTCGTAGTAGTAGTTTATGTCGCTATTCATGCTGTCGTTCAGGTCAATCTTTTTATTCTCGTTGTGCTTCAGGTGATCCAGGATCTTCCCTTCCATGGTGTACGTCTTCCCGGTTCCCGTCTGTCCGTAGCAGAATAGCGTGCAGTTGAACCCTTCGAGGACCTAAGAGGGGGATCGCAGTGAGGGGGGAAAAGTAAGTAAAGGGGGGAACGGCAATTAAGGGGGAAATGGTGGTGACGAGAGAAAGCGCGGTGAAGGGCACACGCACAAAGGAATTCCCACCACAGGACAAGAACGACATGTGTGCACGTCTGCCTTCCCCCTTGCAAAAAACAAAACTAAGGGGGGGTTAACAAATTGGGATAGACACCCAAGGAGGGAAAAACATATCGATCGTAGGGAAGTGGAAGTTTTCCTCCCCTGAGCAGCTGGAGACAGCACCACACGTCACCACTACACAGCACTACATAGCACTACATAGCGCTACACAGCACCACTCCATGAGGGCATTACCTCATCGACTATTCTGAAGACATAATTATTAAACAACGTTCTTTGATCCACGTCCTTGTCGCAGGCATAGTCGAAGCTGTACTTCTTCTCATAAATCTCGTTGTTCCTATTCAGAGTTAAGATCACTTCGTTGTCCTTTATCTTGACGACCTCCTCGTTGTTCACGTCATTTTTCTCCTTTTCATTTAGGGGTCTGCACCGAACAATGACTTTTATGTTAACACAGCTGGCCTTGTCATTTTGGTACGAATTCCTCAGCATTGTACTTTGCTTGGCTCTTCCGTCCATGCGGATGGCGCGGGAGTGGAGACTGGTGTGTGCGCCTGCGAATTTGTGTGGCCACCTGTCAGGCGTGTGTGTGTTTATTCTCCCAGGGTAGTCCCAAACCGGAGCAGCAAGCTTCTTGGAGAAAAGGGCCCTCTCCAGGCAGTCGCCGTATCATCATTACGCGAACGGCCATTCACAACAAATGAGCACTCTCACGTGTTATGAATTCTCATAATTGAGGTACAAAAAGAAAAAAAGGAGGGTGTTGTATTGGGCAGGAAAAATGAGGTGGAGAAACACAGCAGGCCAAAAAAAAAAAAAAAAAGAAAGAAAACTCTCAATGGCAAAGGGGCAAAATATTCCCAGCGAGTGGGCCAAGAAGGAAATAAATAGCGCAAGCACAAATTGGTCTTTTCAAATGGGCCTGAGTTAGGGGCAAACTCGCCAACATTCTCGTCCAAGTGCACTTCTCCGCCAATTTGCTCTCAAACCGAGCAAGGCACAAACGCATCGGTCGACACATCCGTCACACATCGGTGAACGAATTGGCCAATTATCCCTTATGCTGCTTCGGAGCCTTAAGTGGCTATACATCTCATCGCTTTAAGAGGAATGGCCCAACCTGCATAGCAACGTTTAGGCGTAGCTAGAGAAAACAAACCACAGGGGCAAAAAGGAAAAAAAAAAATGTCTAAATTTGCGCACTTGGCTAGTTTGGCGGAACTCCCACTTGCCCAAGCACAAATTACACCTGTGAGCATTCTAAATCGCGGCGGTCTCGGATGCGTTGGAAAAAACAAAGGGGCTGTTAGCACGTGCTGAAAAGTGTCGCGTAAGTTCCCCGTTCGCGCAAATACGACCCAGTTTGCGCTAAAAAAAGGAAGAGGTCGGTAAAAATGGAGAGCACAAATGGGAGATAACTTTCGTTCTTTAAAAGCGAAGAAGATGATCTTTTCTCCCCTACAAAGGGTGCACAACGAGGGAATCAAAGATTTCTGCCAAGTGAAAGGGTCAGCCATGAGAAGGCAAATGCGCACCGGGAGAAAAAGGCGTTCCGGCATTGCACATGCAGGTATCCAGATGTGAATATGTGATGAGGTGAATATATGCAGATAAGGATTTTTTTTTCTTCTTCTTTTTTTTTTTTTTTTTTTTGCGGGTGATGTGCTTGTCTATTTTTAACTACCGCCTTTATAAGGCCCACTTGTAATGACACATTTTTTGTTCGCGTAATGCCCACATTTGGGGTCGTACCAGTGCATGTTTAGAATGTTCAGCATTTCGTTCCGCCATTTTTCTTGCGCATGAGGAAAGATAACCATGTGGTCCTACACCTTTTTGTACACTGCCGGGTGCACCTTTTTTATCATTTCTCTTTGAAGTCACGTACAGCACAACAAAGCTTACAACGACGGTGAAGAATAACCCCCGGGAACGGGGGGGGAGGGGCGATTCATTAACGCTGAGTTGCCTATCTGCATGTTCACTGGGCGCAGTTAGGGACTAACTGCTTTGCCTTTTTACCAGCATTTTTTTACCTCCTCCGGTAGTCTCACAGAATAAGGCTTATTTATAGAGGATTTCTGCCTCCTAAACGGAAACCATTTTGTGCCTTTTGAGCCTTTTGTGGGGGGGGGGAGGGATGATGGACAACCCGGTGATGCTCACCGGGGGAATCACCTAACCGGTGATAAGCAAATATTCTAGTGTGGAATACATAAAGGAACATATGCTCACTTATTTGATTTGGCAGCTGCCTCGGATGGGAATGCTAACCAAAGGCACAGCCATTTTTTTTTGAGTCTTTTTTAAAAGAAGAAACGCGGGAAAAACCACGTTATAGGGAAAATAAAAAAGCAGCCTAACACATGAAGATACCGCGCGGGCCAATCGAGGCATCATTTCGAGTCCAACATAGATGCTAGCTCGTTTGCTCAGCTGGAAACTTTTCAATTAAAAATATGAGGAAAGGAAGGTTCATTTAAAATTGAAAGGGGGAATTGTAACATCGCTGCGTCTGTTATTTCCAGGCAAGTTGGTAAATTTCGTTTGGTTAATTTTTTTTTTTTTTTTCAGCACATTTTTGCTTATAAGTAGCCCCTGAATTTGGCATCGAGAAGGACAACACACCTCACAAAACTGGAGTTTCCTTTTCGTATTGTGCCACTTTTTAGCTTTCTTAAAAATAAGTGACAAATAGGAGAAACATCCTACTCGTATTTGCGACGCGGGAACCTTCAGGCAACAATTTCGCTTATGCAATGGGCACAGTGCGTTGCCTATATGTATGTAAATGTACATGGTTTGGCCTGCGTTTTGTGCAGCTGATTTAGTTTCCTCTACTCTTCTTTACACTACATTATTATCATTTTTATTTTTCTGGGGACACATTTGATTCGTCAAGCGTATGATAATACTCCTGATGGTTTCCCAAATGTTTCAAGGTATGCCTCCAAAAAAAAAAACCCAAACGCGGCAATAGGCGTCAGAGGCGACTAAGGGGTTACGGCGTTTTTTCGTAGCGGAGTGTTAAACAGAATGTGGACATATTAGCAAAAAAAAAAAATTAACATTAAAACGAAAGGAAACTTTTATCGGCTTTTTAACTTATTAGCCATTTTATGATTCTTCATTTGGAACGAAGCAGTATGGTTCATATTATTCCTCTTTTTAAGCAGAGCAAAAAAAAAAAAAAAAAAAAACCAGGGCTACCACATTTTGTGCGCAGTGACCGGGGAAAAGAGGCCATGCGGATTTTCCTTCACCCTACGGTGCTAGTGAATTAAGCGCCCACGACATGACACGATACGCGTGACATGGCGGCAAATGGGATGGCCCTACCGTGTTAAATTATTAAATCGGTTACTCCGCCGGGGTGAGAACGCCCTGTTAGCGAAGAACCATGTGCGTGATAATGCGCAGGCGCATGTAATGCATACCATAGGCGTTATAGATAACCGGAATTCTCATTTTCGTTCGTTCTTTCCTTCTTTTCTTTTTTCCCCTTCTTTCGCTCTTTCGCCTTTTTTCCCATCGCAAAAATTTAAAAAAGATTCGATTTTTTTCTTTTCGCTTAAACAAATTGCAGCAACGAAAGCTTTCAAGAAAAACAGTGTTCCCCCTGAAGCAAAAAAGGAGCAAGCAAAATTGACGCAACGCATAACGCGTTAAAACATACATCGCCTGTAAACTAAACTGAGAAAAAGCTTTTTCAACCATCCGTACCAAACTCTTTCAACTACTGAGATAACATGGCAGCAACTTTGGATGTTCAGGTAAGTTAAAAGTCAGAGGAGATTAATCAGAGCATTATGTATGCAACATTGAGTGGGGACTTATGTGGGCATCCAAAATGAAAATAAAGTGAGATGGGGATTTCTCAACAATTCTTGATGGGCACACTTGCTATGACTTTACATTTGGAAACACCTTTTGGCTGTTTGGAAAAATGAGAAAAAATCCCCCATATTTGCCTGAACGCTTCAGGCGAAAATGAACAAATGCTGAGCTTGTCGCATTTTATAGGAAAAAATGTTCGACACCCGTACAAAAATAATTTTTTTCCCCCGTTTTTTTTCTTACTTATGCTTAGCATGAGAGGGCCTACCAAAAGCAGGAGGGAGCAAGTTTTTTCAACTCCAAGAAAATAAAGAAGGGCTCCAAGAGCTATACGAGGTATTGGAAAAAGGTCGGCTTAGGATTCGCCACCCCGAAGGAGGCCAAAGAGGGCGTGTACGTGGACAAAAAGTGCCCCTTCACCGGAAATGTTTCCATCAGAGGGCGTATATTAAAGTAAGGGGGAAAAACGAAAAAAATGGACCCAACGGCTGGGGTGTGTCTTTACGTGGTCGTTGCACGCGCGCCAAAAGGGAGAGAGGCAGTTGATATCTCTTTACCACCCGTTTGCCGCCTCGAAATGGGAGTGTTCATTTTTTTTTTTTTTTACACAGGGGTATGGTAATTTCGAGCAAAATGAAGAGAACAATTATCATAAGAAGAAATTACCTACACTATGTAAAAAAGTACAACCGATTTGAAAAGAGACATAAGAACATCCCATGCCACTGCTCTCCATGTTTCGACGTGAAGGAAGGAGACATCGTCACCGTCGGACAGTGCAGGTAACACAATTTTTTGCGCATTGGGCGCGTTGCGTAGTCTATGAACTGAACAGTTTACTTATGTACAAAACGCTGCTTTAATTTAGAACAGAGACCTTTTGCATTCCTTTTTTATTTTGCGGCAACTTGTGTGTAAAATTTGGATTTTATACATACTTTCGAGTGAAGCACATATGCTTCCACTTTGCACGTTTTAATTTTTTTCTTTTTTTTTTTTTTCCACCAATTTTGCAGACCCTTGTCCAAAACTGTACGATTCAACGTGTTGCATGTGGAGAAGCACCAAATCTTTGGAAGTGCCAGAAAACAATTTGTTCTGTTTTAACTACACGGAGTATAGTGTTTACGAATGTATACCTACATGTGCGAATGAGTAAAAATTGCACATTCTATATTTCCTGTGCACACGGCGTGAAACGTTTTATGAAATGATTGCAGAGGTTTTTCCCCTTTTTTTTTTCCCCCATTTAAAGATAAATTAACTGAAAGGCTAGTAAGCATATAAGTATAATTAAGTATGAATAAGTACCAATGAGCGCAAGTACGGCTGTATACGTACGTGCTCATAAGAGGGACATGCCCAAATTCTGTAAATTTGGGAGTATTCCGTTCAAGGGGTACATCCCCCATGAGTTGCGCGCCTTGCTTTCATAGCCCATCCTGCGTTGCTAAAAATGCGTAAAAGGTGTAACCCAGGGGGGGGTAACCCGTTTGAAATGCCTCAAAAACGGTACAAAATTTCGAAAAAAAATATACGTAATGGACTTCTTCTTGTGATGAAGTATACCCCCCTTTGCAATTCACCAATGGGGACAGTACCTCGCCATAGCACTGGCTAGGCTAAGGAAAAAAGGCTACACGCTGGGTATACCTACGCTCGCAAAATTGTGTACCTCCCAATTGAGCAAATTTTATACGAAAATAAAGGTAACAACCATACGTAATCGCTTTTTTTACATCTTTGCTTCGCGCAAAAGAGGGAAAGCTCTGGGAGGAGCAACATACTCCAGCTTATACATGCGCCTTTGTGCAAATCGGGATGTTGGGCAATACTTATATATGACCATCGAAGTTGCCGCAGATTGGACATGTTTTCTTCTTTTTTGTTTGTGCGAGGAAGGCCTATTGGGGTGAGCGATAGACGTGTCACTAAAAATTCAATCACGTAAAATTTTAAGCTAAACTACGGAGTATATCTCTCTACATTTGTTAAACGTACAATGGGACATTTTTTTTTTTTTTTTCTCACTCGTAGGTGTCACATCACCTAAGAAAAGGATGCAACGCATTCCAGACGCACAAAATCGGAGGTGATGATCCATTCGTTGATTGAAATCATACGGAGTATGCAACGGGACTGCCGAAAAAATGTTTTCCAAGCGGGGACGTTGCTGCGTTTTGCGGTCATTTTGCATATTCCAATTAGCTATCATTTTGCGTACCCCGATTTGCTGTCATTTTGCGTACCCCGATTTGCTGTCATTTTGCGTACCCCGATTTGCTGTCATTTTGCGTACCCCGATTGATGCCCATTTTGAATACTCCTACAGGTGCCCCCTGGTGTACGCCTATTTACCTGTGCCTTTTTTGTGCACTCGCCCTGTTATGCCTACCCTGGGCATATATCCTGCGTTCACCACCGACTCAGTCCTTGGTTCCTTTTTCCCGAGACCAAGATGAACGATCACCTGAACGCGGTAGAGAATTAAATTGCACATTAAACTTATCCATTCTGTAAACACGCTTTTGCTTTTTTAGGTTTATATTTGCGCGACCAACGCGTTGCACCTGCTTTGTTCCTCTGCCCTACTTACCATGTTTGCATTTTTTTTTGCATTTTCTTTCTGCGCCTTTGCCTTGCACTTTTGCGTTTCCCTGGTTTATCATTTTTACTCCATGTGCCTTTTTTTTTTTTTCTTGAGTGCTCAGACTTGCCCAACAAATCGAGCCCCCAGTTCTCCCTTCTGTGACGGTGAATAGCACCAACAGGAAACGAAGTTACATGCCAAATGGGACAGGAGTTACACTCCAACGGTTAAGCAGTTCGTCGATTTTGCACCAGCATTCTTGGCACTGATCTTGAAAAACACCAGCTTCATGTAAACTTGCATACTTGTGTATTCCCCTCCGAAAAGGAAAAAAAAATAAAATAAGCTTCATCATATTTGCATTAATCTATTTTTGCGCAAAGGGAAATTACACACTACCCCACCTTTCTACTTCACGCGTTTTTAACTTTCCCGGGGGATACTGCGTGGACCGATCACTGCCTCGTCGATCCTATTAGTCTCGCGACGACTCGATGAGTTTCTCGCCGACAGGATTAATCTCTCATCAACCAGATTAATCTCTCGCTCACCGGATTATTCACACTTGGCCCCCCTTTTTTACGTACCCTTTCCCCCCCCCCCATTAGTGCATATGCCAACGCAATACGCCCGGCCCACCAACTCCATCCATTCGTGCGTCCCCTCCCTCATGACGCACAGGTGTGTTTTTATTTGCATTTCCAGTAAGTGGCTCTTCAACGCTATGTGCGCGGATTCCGGTGACGTGAACGCATAGACCTACTAACGTCCGTGTCACCCCGGTGAGAGGTGCCATAAGGGCAAACACCAGAACCGCGACGTAAGCGAAGAAGGGAAGCGTTCGTGGTGCAAGGGATTACAACACTGGGAGGGGGAGGTTTTTTCTCACTCGAATTTTTGCCTAGACGATTTTTTTTCTAGTCGATTTTTTTTCTAGTCGATTTTTTGTCTAGTCGATTCTTTGCCTAGCCGATTCACTTCCTATCCGATTCACTTCCTATCCGATTCACTTCCTATCCGATTCACTTCCTATCTGATTCACTTTCTAGCCGATTCATTTCCTACGCGCTTGGTTCTCCGCACGCCTGTGCCTACATAGGAGGGCCAGCTGTAATAGCACCTATTTGAAGAACAAGTGACAAAAAAAAGGAAATAACCCTGTGCGTAGAAAAAAAACACGGAAAAGAAACGACGGCGGAGTGAAGTCCTCCCCCCCCTTTTGTGACAATGCATTCAAGTGCGCCGGATGGACGTACGGAGGACATGAAAAGGGGGCTCGACAACGTGGGCCTGTACAACTTTTACAACAACATCATCCCGAGTCAGTCCATCAGAACGGCGATCTACACAAACATAAAAGGAAACAGAAAAAAGTATTTACTATACGCTTGCAGCAACTACCTCAACGTGTGTTCAGTAGATAAGGATGGCTACACAAGTGACTACAGCAAGCATGCAGTCTTTGCAGAGATCCTAGAGTTGAGAGAATACATCCCAGAAAAGCTAGCTGATTCAGAAACAAAGGAAAATATAAAATCGTATGTTTTTTTACTAACGAGGAAGTACAACTTACTGCTTCTCCATTTCGATGTGAAGCTCAACGATTTTGTAACCATCTCGCAAGTTAATTTACACGAAAGAAATGGCATGAACATAGAAGAAGATATTACTCTCCTGTTGGACGATCGCAACAGGACTCTCCTATTCTATGGGTACAAAGGTATCTTAAAGTATATACACATAGACTATGACGACTATTTTAATTTAAGCCACATCTACACCTTGAGGCTGGATGAGGGCCTGGTCATAGACATCATTTTTTTGAAGTTCAAACAGGGGAGGGGAAGCAGTGGAGGAAGAAGCGGTGGAGCGGGGGAAGGCAAGGATCAAATGAACCCCTTCCAGCTAAGCACCAGCAAGCACAGCACCGACACACATGACGAGTATGCAGCTGAGCCAAACCTCACTGCAAAGGGAGACCCCCACCGAAGCACCACCAAAAAGAGGGGTGATCATTTCACCACTGACTTAAGAACTGACATTAAGACCGAAGGGAGAAGCAATGCCCCGGATGGAACTATTAAACAGGAGAGTAGGAGCAATGTTATCGATGGGCAATACACCACCGTAGAACAAATCAAGAGACAGTACGCAGATAAGACGGCGTCCCTTGATCACGACGTGTCCGTGAACGGAAGTTTCTCGAGAGGCGAAGAATGGGGCACATCAAATCTTGGGTTGAATAAACGGCTCAGTGAATGGACATGCGAAACTGAGAATCAGACTCAGGATGGATCTCCCCAAATGGACCCCTTTATGGATAGTTTTTTTGCGGATAGCTTTTCGGATGACATACATCGTGGAAATAACCGATCGAGAAAAAACAACGAAACGTTTGGAAGTCATCACAAGGCAAGGAAAAAACAGAAAAGCAAAGTAAGCGCCACGATCTGTGTCCTGTATGACGCGAAGAAAAAGGAATCCACTACCTACGAGAGGTACATAAGACTGATCCGTCTATATTCTGTAAATGATGAGCAGCGTCCCAGCAGTTTAAGTGAAACCAGTACATCTATGAACCCACGCGTAAAAAATGGGTTCAGTGAATACGGTTATGTTCAGACTAGTGGTACTTCCTACCCACAAAACAGCGAAGTCAATTCTACAAGGGAACCCAAGGATGCAGAGAAGTGTATCCATCTCATGTACTACAAACCCGTAGTAGTCGACTCAAGCATAAACAAGCTCCTCTGTTTCGCCAGAAATAAGCTCATGTTGGTGGGCTTCCAGTTCATTAGCTATGTTAACTTAGAAACGGACAAAGACAGGAACTTTTTCCTGAGCTCCGAGTTAAGAACCATTCGGTGCATTGAACACTTAAATAGGAATAAATTCATTTTATCCGACGATTATGGGGACCTCTTTATTTTAACTTGTCTGTATGAATCCAATCCGTCTTCGCTCAGAATGAAGAATGATTGTAGTAATGCGGGTATCTCCCCGGCGGTAGGCCCTTCCATGTGCTTCGAAATGGGGGAAATGCGCGAAGGCATCCACCAAGGCCACGACGTGAACGACCGCGTGAGGAGGAGCATCAGCAGTTGCAACAACAGCTACATCAACAGCTGCATCAGCTCCATTACCCTGCAGTTCATAGGCACCTGCTCCAGGTCCAACGTAATCGTCTCCCTCTTCCCCGACATCATCTTTCTGGGCTCCCAAGTCAGTGACAGCTATCTGCTGCTCATGCACAATTATCCTGTATGTGAGTACGAAGACTACAACCCCGTGGAGCCTCCCTCCCTCCCGACCCACAGTGATTTCGACTATCTGCTAAGCGACAGACATGTCGGAGGGGGAGCGGTTGATCATAACTTGTATGATGAGAATGGAGGCTCCCTTGGGGGGCAGCTCCCTAGATGGGATGCAACGAACGGGGCCGACGAGGCGAATGGAGCGAACACCCGATTTTCCCATCTTGAGGGTATATCGCACCACGAAGCCCTTCTCAAGGGTGATGCGTGCTCGGAGCACACCCTGTTCCCCCAAAGCGCTAACGAAAGTTGCGGATTCAGCCACAGATACCAGGGAAATATGCTCCCACACCACAGCTACGACGAAAATGTGATCCGAAACCGCAGCGAATACGCGAGCGTAACGTGTCTGGAGAGCGCCGGTCTTAACACAGAAGAGGGAGGCGCACTTGTACACACCAAAAATCCCATGAAGGAAAAAAAAAAAAAAAAAAAAAAATTTTTCATCGAAATTTTATCGGTCATACAAAACATGGGACCCATCCTAGATTTCTGTGTCGTGAAAAATAAGAATGACGAGAAGGAGATTATCACTTGCAACAGTTATGGACGAACCGGATGTATATCGATCATTAGGAATGGGATGAAAGTAGACATCATTTCAAAGCTCAACTTTGGGAAGATTACCAACATCTTCGTCGTCAAGTATGTTATCCACCTCAGGAAAACTTCCCCCAGGGGGACTCCTGGGGGGGAAGATCGTCCCGGAGGGGGCACGTTACAGAAGAGACACATCCACGGGGATGAGAAGTCACGAGGGGATAAGAATGGATCCCTAAACCCCGATCATCTGAACCAGGAGCAGTTTCCACGAAACGGTATATTTCACACCCATAATGAAGAAAAAGGAAAGAAGAAGCCCCCCCTGAACTTCCAAGCATTCGCCTACTTAAATGAAAAAAACAGTGTCGAAATAAAGGACATCAATTTGTGCTTTCTAAATAAGTATTACTTCCAGAACGAAAACGAAATTGAAGTTTTGAATTATGCTAATTTTATTTATTTTCACATCTTCATCATTTGTTTGTCTTACGGATTTCACACCAAGGTCGTCGGCGTGTGTCGGGAGACACCCGGAGAAAGGGCTGACAGGAACAGACGTGGTGTTCCAAAGGGGGCCACTTCAAATTTCGGGGAACCTCCATATCGTCAGAAGAAGTACCACCACTATGATGAGGAGGAGGAGGACGATGATGATAATGATAATAATGGCGATAACGATGATGATGATGCCGCACCGTTCAACCACACGAATGAGTACTTCCCGAATGATTACTTCTTTCCCTGTGGAAGACCCTCCAACAAGCAGAACCAAATCTGCCTCTGTGAATATAAAGATGTTGACGTGGATCTCAGGAGCAACACTATACACTTTAATGTGTTAAAGAATTTCCCCTATCTCGTGCAAGTCACCAATCGGCACATCAATCTGCTTTGCTGTTTATCTCTAAAGATGGTATACCAGCTAGAGAAGGACTACATTTTTAGGTTCTGCGTATATAATGACTACTTCTATGTTTATTGTGACAGGGGTATCGAAATCTACTCCGTTGAGGAGAAGTACCTTCAGCTTTTACACACCCACGAGGTGAACGAAACGATTAGCTCCCTCGTGGTTTACAAAAGCTTGATGGTATGTGTGCTGAACAGTAGGGAAGTGGTCCTGTTTAATATAGACCATGGGGCCCTGGACCGAATTAGAATTGCGGCTCGGAGGTCTCTAGCGGACGGCGCGTCGCTCGAGGAGAAGAAAAAGGGGCAGCAGCAAAATGAGAAGAAAAACCACGCCCTGAACAAGGCGCTGAACTGCGATGAGAAGCCGAACGGCAGGGGCATCTTCGTCAAGGCCAACCTCTACACCCCCTCGCTGGACTACTTCGTCTTCATATCAGACGTCCAAGTTCTAGACCTTAACGACAACGTGTACCTCTTTGTTGGGTACAGCAACGGGGTTGTGGAATATTTTCTTCTCTGTGCGGATAGGAGGGGGGTCGAGGTAGCTCATGTGGATGATCAGTCAAGAGGCGGAGGCAAAAAAGGAGGTAAAAATGGAGCCAGCAAGGGAGCCAAAAGTGGAAGCAAAAAGAGGGGCCAATCGAAGAACCATCTCGCCCACTCAGAGGGACCACCACATAGGCGCCGAACCCACGATAACCTGTTCCGGCTTCACAAGTCCTACTTGAAAAAAAAAGAGGAAAGCTTACGATGCATTTATCGCGACGAACTCATTAACAGAGAGGAGAAGCAACCGACGCAGAGTTACAAAATTAAAATTACAGACACTATGCAGAAGCAGAAAAAGGAAAAGAAATACAAAAGGGATTTAATCAGGTACATGTCCGAAACGCATTCCAATGTACTTCCCTACTTCAACAATGAAAAAAATGTCTTTACCAATTTGTCCGACTTACATAGCCTATGTGTCAGGGACCAGGAGGATGAAATATTGTTGGATTATGATTTGTTTCACCATGTCTACCCTGAATCGGACACTTTTGTCGGCATGGAGGACATTCTGCAATGGCGCCACTCGGGGAAGGTGCTAGCTGAGGAGGCCGACTCAGGTACAGGCGAATCCACTCGGCGGGGGGGTGGAAACGGCCCCCAACAAGGCGATGCGCACACGGAGAGGAAGGGCAACTCCATTGCACATAGATCGAACTGTAAAAAATGGATATATCCCCGTGAGGGCATCACACAAAAAGATGACCGGATCGCACAACAGGATGAGGACAACCCTCCTGACGACGCGAACCAGTTCACCCAATACAGCCAGTACGTTAAATGTCCAGGCGTACCATCCAGGTTGACGAACAAGCCCTTCAGGAGAAAACTAAATGGTAAAAGCCATCACAAAGAAATGAGTCTCCACCGGAAGAAGGCAAAATACTATTTTCAGTTTTTTCAAATTTATGGCATGTCATCCGAAGAATCTTCTGAGGAAGACGTGTTGAGCTTTCGCACCTTCGAAATGTTAGACACGAAAATGAAGCAGAGGAGGAAGCTACCTCATGCCAGGGAGACTCCAAACTGTGGAAGCAGTTACTGCGATGGGAGAAGCAGCAGAAGCAGCAAGTATATCTTTCGCGATGATGTGCGTAGCTGTCAAGGGGATACGCGCAACAATGTGGCAGGCAAGCGGAACCATCCGGCAGGTAAGCCCACCTCGGGGGAGAGGAAGCGCACCTCCTGGAAGGAGCACAAACCATTGAGCAAAACTCCAACTCTCCCAAGCGCATCGTCTGATTCTAACGCAGATGGCAACGATGTGTCCACTTCAGCAGTGAGGAAGGCCATCGATTTAAACCACGGAATGGTTAGCGATCACTCTGCCTCCGCCTCTACCCACGATGGAAGAAGGAGATCTTCGCACGGAGAGGCGAAGCTGAAGGTTCCCAGGATTTCCACCTCAGTGGACAAAATGAGTGCGGGTGACCCAGAAAGGAAAGGGACAAAGGAGGAGGGATGGACGGGGGATCGCACCTCAGTGACAAGAGAGACGAAGAAGGGAAAGGATAAACTGCACCCGAGGAATGCAAATCTTGGGGGAAGGAAAGTGTGCAAAGAGGAGGAGAGCTCCACTGATGAGCAGTCTGACTGCCACTCCACTGATAACGAGTCTGACTGCCGATTCACAAATGAGCAGTCTGATTGCCACTCCACTGATATCGAGTCTGACTCTCCCCCCACTGATGGAAACCAACGTCGCCGTCCCCGCTCGCGCGGCGCGCCCCACAAAACGGACATAAATAATGAAGAGCACCTGCTGGAAGAAATGAAGAAGAACAAAACGAAATTAACGAAAAGAGAACTGAAGCAGATGAAGGAAAAAGAAGAAATCCTCAGTGACATCTTCCAAAGGAAAATAAAAAAACAATATAACGATGTCTACGTCCGAGAAAAACAAATGGGTTCAGGAAAATATAGTGATGTCGATGCACAAGTAGATGCAGAAATATCATCAGATGCATCTGTGTGTTTTAAAAATCTTAACAACATCCTCTTTGATGAAAAAATGTATCTAAAAAAGTACGTCGTGCAAAGTGAAAAAATCCTCTTAACCAAGAGGAGAAGAATTTCCACATGTACCAAAAGTCCAGTAAGGTTCAAAACTTTTTTAAAAGTTCAGTCGGAAAAAAATCAAATTCATATGAACATGAGTAACCTAACGAAGAGATGCAATTTCCTCTTCGTCTGCTGTGACAAACCTATTATTATTTACTCGACACTGAAGAAGAAATTGTCCATCTCGAAACTCTCCATTAGGAATGTACACCTCGTGGACATGTTTAGCGACTTCAATTATCTGAACCCTTTTCATAACTTTCTGTCATTTAAAAAAAAAAATCAGAACAACTGCTACTTCATCTTTTTCGATGGATATAAAGTGTGCATTTCGTATCTAAACGAGATGAAGAAGACGTTCATGGAGAGAATCCCCTTCCATAGGACCGTTGAGAAAATTGCCTACCACGATGATACGGGTTTGCTAATCACGGCTTGTCCTGTGGAGGAGAAACACAAGACCAACCAGATGATGAAGCAAATCGTCTGCTTCTTCGACCCCTTCCAGAATTCGTTCAAGTATTCCTATATCATTCCCTCCAAGTTTAGCGTCTCCAGCATATGCATTTATGAATTGCCGCCGAGCCCTTCCCCAGGCAGAGGTCACTCTATGGATGAAATGAACCAGATGGATCGGACCAACCGGGACGACCGGCCTGTCAGCCCCCCCGTTCGCACACTGATCTGCGTGGGCACCGCCAATAACAACGAGCGCATCACGGAGCCCTGCTCCGGCCACATATACGTCTTCGTGGCCAAGAAGAAGACCAACCAGTTCGAAATCAAGCACATTTACACGTACAATGTGAACTGCGGCGGGATTACCCACTTGAAGCAGTTCCGCGACAAGATCGTCGCGGCGGTGAACAACACGGTAAGGGGTTACCGCGCTGCACACGTGGCAGACCAGGAAGGCGTACCAGACACATGGGACTTGCCCCTGCCTCTTCTCCGCCGCTTTATTTACGCTGCTTTATTTGCGTCGCTTTATTTACGCCCATTTATTTCCACCAGGTCGTCATCCTCGACATCGGAAACTTTCTGACCAACTTAGGCAGATACATCTACAACTCCAGCAAAGCCATCGTAAGGGACGCCTCTCGGGCACTCATCTCGCCCACGCGCCAAGTTGGCCAAAGTTCACGCCATTCTGCTTAACGTTCACATCATTCTGACCCCAATTTCGTCCTGTTCTCATCACCTTTCTTCCCCCCCCTCCCCGGCGCAGAAAATAGAAAGCAACGATGCCTTCCTGGAGGTGGCCTCCTTTACGCCGAGCTCCTGGATTATGAGTCTGGACGTTGTGTAAGGAACTCAGCGGGTGGTACATGCGTGCTGTGGTGTACTGCCAATTGGGACAACCCCTGTTAATGTTTCCACCCCCCTGCAGAAAAAACTACGTCCTCGTCGGGGACATCATGACGTCAGTGACCCTCTTGTCTTACGATTTCGAAAATGTAGGAAAAAAAAAAAAAAAAACTCTTAGCCTGGCGGATCAGTTTCGCCGTTCGAAGGACCTCTCCCCCCAAAAAAGGAACATTCGCAGAGGTGCGCATCTGATGTGACGCATTTCTTCTTTGTGCCCCCCATTTGTAGGCCATTCTCGATGAAGTGTGCAGGGACTACGCGAACATTTGGTGCACGTAAGTGGATTAGCTAGCCAAAGTAGGCACGTCGCCCCCGTGCACCCTGATAAACCTTCGCGCCTCCAGCTACCCCAACATGCTACCCCAATCATGCTACACCCATCATGCTACACCCCAATTCGCTTCCTTCCTTTCCCGCACCGCGTTTCCACAGATCCGTCAGTGCCCTGTCGGAGAACCACTTTCTGGTCTCAGACATGGAGTCCAACTTCCTCGTCTTGCAAAAGTAAAAAAAAAAAAAAGAGAAAAAAAGAGCACCAAGCGGAAGAAGCACGTCTCGAATTGGTCGAGGAAACCGGCTCACTTATCAAACACTCACCGGGGGCAGAACTCGCCACGCGCTCAATGGACCCGTAATTCCACTGGGAAACGTTTTTTTTTACGCAGGTCAAACATTAAGTTCAACGACGAAGAGTCTTTCAAGCTATCGGTAAAGAGGCGAGTGCCTATGTGCACATGCGTTCGTATATACACATAGCAGTGCTTCCTCATGTGCACATCACATACGTGTGCCCCCGTGTCACTGCATCCATTCCGCCGCTCTCTCCCCCAAACTGCAGTTGGTTTCACAATTCAACCACGGGAGCGTCGTCAACAAAATGTTATCCACCTCCTTGAGGAACCTGGTCGACGAGTACGAATCGGGAGAAGCAAAAAAAAAAGAAAAAAAAAAAGAGAAAAAAAAATAGAAGTAGAAATGGACAAAAAAGGCAACTCTACACGATGTACTCACTTGGTGCAAAGTCACGAAAGAGAATTCACCCTTTCCGAGTTTCACCTTTTCCTCGTTTTACCCCTGCCACGCTTCATCGTCTTCCGTCTTCTCCCATTCAGTGAAGAGCGCCGAAACGAAATTGTGCAGAAGGAGCGAAGCATCCTGTGTGCCTCCAGCGAAGGCTCGATCAGCGGCCTCATTCCGTTTTCCAACTTCCTACAGTTTAAGAGGGCCTTGTGCATCGAAATTGCCATAAACGACAACATATCGTCCCTCGGGAATTTGAGCCACAGCTCATACCGAGAGTATAAAGTCAGCTTGGCCTCCAAAAACTGCAAAGGTGTAGTGGACGGGGAACTCTTTAAGATGTTCTTTTACCTTCCCTTCGAGCGGCAGCTGAAGACGTACATTTACGCCAAATGGTAAGTGCGAACGTGAGGAGGGGCCTTCACGCGGTGCTAACGCGGAGGCGAAGCGGCGTCGAAGCGAAGTGTAACATGAGGAGCAGATCCTCCCGGTGCAGCACATCCACCTAGTGCATGAGCTACGCGCTACTTTATCGGTTGCTCCCGCGCATACTTCACACCGCGCCACTTGCCCTCATCGCAGGATCGCCAAAAAGTTGAATTGCAAGCTCGGGAGCTTTGAACACTTCATTCTTGACATAGAGAATCTGTGCGGCCTTTTGTGAGATCCTCCGGACGAACTTTTGCGCCCCTCCCCCAACACGGGAGATAGCGTTTCGATGAGGAACACTTCCAACAGGTGCGCACAGATATAAATAGTATGTGCACTTGAATAGTGCCATGCGAAATGAACGATTAGACCATCACTCAGTCAAGGCACGCATGAACAACGTAACGTTACTTTCTCCTGACGAGTCAATTCGAAGCTGTTTTGTCTTCCCCCTCACAGACACCCTTTTCTCCTTTCCCCGAATCTGATGTCGCCATCATCATGATGTAGCGACAACGAAGAAGCGACCACTTTGTCTTGTGACGTCTTCCCTTTTTATCGATCCCCCTTTTGTACATCATCTCATCTTGTGGCATCTTCTCACCTGATGGGAATCCCCTTACACTACTACCCCCCTGGTTGGCGTCAGGTGACAGCCAATGTATAACCCATTGGCTGTCTTATTGGGAAAAACAAAATAAAACAGAATCTTCCGCTCTCTCAAAATTTTGACTTTAATTCTGGTGGGATTGTTACTCATGTAAGCTGCAATTCTTTTGAAGATGTCTGCATTGTCCTTTTCATTCCCATTCCCATTCTCATTCTCATCACTTTTTTTTTTTCGTATATCACCGAACTGAATTACATAATCATTTATGCGTAGCCCTGCCTTATGTGAAGGGGAATTCTCCACCATATCATCGATCATGGCAAAGGTACTTCTTTTGGCTTCTTCGATTAGGGCTTCATAATCTGGTGCTGACTCATCATAATCTTCTACGTGACTTTCTGGAGAAGATTCATTCGGGTCATTTCCTTGTTCGTCTTTTCCCTTACTCCTCTGTACTCGTATGATGGGGTGGGATGTGTGAACCTTGTGGAGGTATTCTTCGATTCTTTTGTTCACATTTAAGTAATCGTTTTTTAAGCAGATCACCTTGTTCCTTGCAACTCGGATGCTATATATGTCAATGTCGTTTCTGGGGAACCCTTCTTCATCTATCAGCTTGCCCTTCATGCCCACGCTTTTGTTTTCGGGGGCCTCCAGGAATTCCACATTCTCCTTAATCTCCTGCTCAATTTCGTCTCTCTCCTTCACCAGCGCGTTGAACTCCTCCAGGTTCATTTTGCGCAGGGTGGCAACACTGCTGGCGCGGGATGCGATGCAACGCGTTCACCAATTGGGGAAGCCAACAAACAGACGCATTCACCCTCGGACGCTGTCCGTATATGCCTGCTCGAGACCTCGCCAAACTACGCTGCGAATTAGGTCTCGCACGGGTAAAGAAGAAAAAAAAAAAACACTAACCATACGGGGTACCACTCGTTCGCAAAGGTGTATGGCTCATCTGTTTTAAGCGCTTCGAATGTGATGGAAAAAAAAAGAAAAAAAAAAAAATTCATGCGCTCAGTCCCCGCTGTGCAAATAACAGAAAGAGAACCAAACGTGAAAGGAGAAAATCGTCAACCCGTTCCGATCCACCTGGACCAGAAACAAGAAAAAAAATGGCGATGCCATCGCACCACTGCAAATATATATAGATGCTCTCATTACATACATACGTACGTACATACATAGGGGCCTATGCACAAATTGATAATTCAAAGGCCTGGTAGTGGAGCTTCTGCAGGAACACCCCCCGGAAAAGTTTCTTCTAGACCCCACCCCCCCGCCATCTCCCCGAAGAAAGGAAAATGTTCGGAGATCTCATTCCCTCCATCACCAGCGTCAGGAGAAGGCCCCTATTCCACACCCAGAAGGTTCTCTTTGCGAGTTATACTAACGCGTGTACACATGTGGGAGCGCCGAGATGTGAGCGCTCCGCGTAGAGAGTAGGTAGCGCGTGTGGTTTGACAAGAGCACGTCTATCACGTCCTATCGTTAAGAGAACCCCCCCTGATGACATCCCCGCTTCCCCTCCCCCCTGTACAGCGATTCGCTTACTACCGGTTCCACAAGCGAGTGGGCAAGGGATCATGGAGCAAGTACGTCGAAAGGTTCAAACCCCCAAGGAGTATCGAAAACACACAGAGACTCATTTTCAACTATGAGCCCACGTATTCAGAAAAAAAAGCGTCCTGCAGCTGGCAGTGGCTGCTCCCCAAAAAAATCGCGCAAGCCACAACATCAGACGAGGTTTTAAATGTCTGGGTGTACTATCGACACAAGAGAAAAAAATCGTATCATTATTTAAAGGTTCTGAAGAGGTTAGTCGACGTGGGGACCTGTTCCACCAACGATTGGAGATTCAAATTAATCACCTCCAGAGTACAGAACAAAATTAATACCTTTCTGAATCTCCCTAGAATATGCTACTATTATGGAAGATTAAAAGCCACAGCTCAGTTAGAAGGTATGACTAAAATGATAAGCCATCGATTAAATTGCTATCTTCCTCATCAGTTGATTTTAATTTTGCGAAGTTTTGCCCTTTGTGAGCTGCAAGACAAGGAACTGTTCTGCAGAATTAGGGACCAGCTGAAACCCCACGTGCGCACACTCTCATTTTCGCAATTGTCTGTAATCGCGCAGAGCTATGCGTCCTGCATGATTCACGACTTTCTGTTCCTCAGTGTAGTGGCGGATGAGGTTATGCTTAGGATTAAGCTGTGCAACGAGCGGAGCGGAGGCCGACTCGGCGAGTACAATGCGGGGGAAGAATCGTGGGCAGAATCGGCGATAGAATCATTCGTAGCAGACACTGCTGCTGTCGGGGAAGAAGCCCCTCTAGTGCGCGGCCTCGCCGCGGACAACAGCCTCGTGCAGCACAAGCGGGGGCAATTCTGCTACTACCCCCAAATGGAGAGCCTAGTCGACATAGCGGTCTCCTTCGCAAGCCTCAAATTCCAAAACTACCTCTTCTTTGACTACGTCAGCAGACTCACCATGTACATGCTGAAAGATCCACACAGGAACGTCCTGAATCCCTACCTCCTAGAGAAAATTGCCACCTCATTTTGTAAATTAAAAATAAACGACGTAATCCTATTTGAGCACATTCTCAGACATGTAGCGATATACACGTATGATTACCCTCCCGGAGTTCTTTGCACACTCGGGTATCTCTTCTCGTCCACACTACCACAACACTACGGAGCAATCAACAGGATTTACAAAAAAATGATGCCACACATATATCAAAATGCATCCATTTTAAACATGGATACCTTAACCAAGTTCTCTTCCTTTGTACATAAAGGGACGACAAATAGGAGCACCAAAAAGGAGTTCCTATTTCGAGTAAACGACGTTGTCAAGAAGGCAGAAAATAGATATTCCAAAATGATGTATGATGTTCCTAGGTTGTTGGAGATTCTCTCGTTTCATGAATTGCTGGATCAGGATTCTTTTCAAATTATGTGCAAACATATGCACGGGAATATTAAGTACTTCGAGCCATGTGACTTTAACAGAGCTGCCAGAGCGCTGAACCATGCCAAGAGAAAATTCAATTTCGAGGATGACAGGATCGCAAACGCTCTTGCAAGGAATGTCATTAAGCAACATGATCTGTTTCATATTATCGACTACCACCAATTTTGTAAGGCCATTTTAAACACAACTGGATTGAAGGACACATACAAGATTTCCTTGGTCAAGTATCACAACAGTGTTCCTTTTTTTGGCTTTAATGAATTAACACTGGACGGTGAGGTGCCCATCCAGGAAAAAAAAAGCACACACAGATATAGGAAGGGTACCATCCGTTTTGCTAACAAGAGATTTGAGCAGGAGTATCCCCTCCATAGGGCACTGGCTGACACGTAGGTCGTCCCATGTGAGCAGTTCGCCCACCGAAGTGGGACAGCTATGTGGGGCCCCCATGTGGGGAACCTATGTAGGCTACCTATATGTGGAGGATGCCAGCGGGTGTGGCGGGGAGAGAGGCTTCCTTTTTCCGCGAGTGTGCAATTTTCCCCTTTTTTTTTTTTTTTTTTTTGGCGAAGATCAGTCGGTTAACTTTCCCCCAGCGTTAACGCTAACACATTTGTGTCTCCCCTTTGTGCTCACACATGCCGTTCATCCTTTGCAGCGTCGTTTTATTTTACTTTATTTTATTTCCCCTTAATTTGTTGCAGTTTATTTTGTTTTTATTTTTTCCGTAAAGGCATTTCGGGTGGATGTAGACTCACCCCCGTGGCCGCCAGCAGGAGGTCCCTTCGAGCGCCTAGGAGTTGCACCTGAGCGCGTTTGTACCTCTCCCTCTTTTTTTTGTGCGTAAGTGAAGCGTCTTTCCTCCCCTCTGCGCCAAAGCGTCCTAAACGTCTCAAATCAACATGACCACCTTGCTACTCTGCCTTCTCGCCTGCTTCTGGATGGCCGTATCCACCACGGCCCACATGTTCAGCCACCCCCCCTCGAAAAAGACATTAACAAGCCAGGCGCATTTAAAACGGGCTTCCAACTCCGAGGAGGAGGATAACTATTACATCATGCAGGAGGTACTCAGCGTACCTCTGAAAAGGGAGGACCCCCCCGTCCTCTATGACGACCTGCCGGACAAAATAAAAAACAAAATGGTGGACAACACGGATGTGCAAAAAATAAACAGATTGAAATTCCTCGCTCGAACCAATGCATTCAAGAGTTTCCAAAAAAGTTACGAAAAGGAAAAATCCACTGTGGAGCAGCTGTACAGCCATATGAGGGAAATTATAAGTGTCGCTCTTAGCATCCCCGTGGAGGAAGTGGACCTTCATGACATTAATATGTTGCTTGCCAAATGGAGAATGCTCAGCAAAGAGAGGTTCAACCAAGACGAGGAAAACAACGACGAACGTTACTTTAAGAGCGTCAAAAGGCATGGCGTCCATCCCACTACCATAACTCCTTCCACAGGAATGAAGCATACAAAAGAGATGACAGAAATAAGTGGTCGGGGAAACTCTTTCATTGACCCTGATTACTTCCTCCAGTTGGCTCTCTGACACCGATCGAACCGGGGGGTAGGGACACTGCTACATGTAATGCAACCCTCTTTCAGGTGGAAGGTAGCACCCCTTCTGGTGGATGGCACTGTTAATACCTACGAGCAGCTTTGCACTCACTTCTCCTCGCCCCCCTCACATAAAGCACAACGCGCATCATGGAAGGAACACCCCTTCGGATGCACAAACCGGGATACATACCAAACCTGGTGCTCCTAAAATGGACGCGCACGAATAAAACGACATCCTCTTATTGGACGAATTGTATTTTTGAGCTCTTAACTTTTGTTCACGTGACGCCCGTGTGATATTCTATATAATTTTCCACCCAATGGATGGCGAACTTCTCTTTTTTTTTTATTTTTTTTTTTTTGTCACTCTCTCCCAAACGGGGCACATCCAAAAGATGAATATTAAATTACCTGCGTGTAAAAAAGGGGGTACATCTCTCTGTATTGTGTCCCCCCAGCACAACGATCATTCAAAGGGCGACTCAGATGGGGAAGTCACGTTTGGTTGAGAAAAACGCCTTCTCAAATGAGCACTGCCAAAGGAGGGGAAGTAAATGCAGGGGAGATGGCTCAGAGAACACATTTCGCCGCTTTATCTTCACCCTATCCATTTTTCGCTTGTGATGGCACATAAAAGGGGGTTCTCCACTCGAGCAGAGAATTTACAACCACTGCAACCCCCCTTTGGATGCTGAGTTTATGTCTACTCGATTTTGATTCTGCTAAGGTGGAACAATTCGGAGGCCTCCTTTCCCCTCCGATGAATATCTTCCATTTTTTTTTACTTCCCTCCTTTTGGGCTTCTTAGACGAAATAGTCCAAGTGAATTCCTAAATGGGCAACGTCGCCCCTGTGTAGGATTCTCACCTGTGTAGAACTCACACCTGTGTCGAATTCACTTCCTTTCGTTCAGCTCCCACCATACGATTCAGAGTCCAATGTTTTAGGCACCCCTGTGAGAATGACCTTTTCTTCTAAACTGACTGAACAGGTGACTCATCCTTCTGCACGATTTATCCTGCCAATGCGACGTTGTTGCACCCCCAAGGGGGAGACCCTTTTTTCACTGCTTACTCCCGATCCAAAGGCACGCTCGTTGTGCCGTTGCTCCTTTGGCGGGAAAAATGGATTGCTAAACTGTGAGGGGGCCATCACCACGCATATGTCCACATGAATACGCGCATGCGCATGCGGATCTGCATCCACGTTCCGCGTGCTGTGTATCCCATACCGTGTAGTGTATACCGTTCACCGCATACGCTTTACCGCTTCTACACCCGTGCACTTGGGAAGAAAAGTACACTTCCCCCTTCGCCGATGGAACCGCCATGCCCAGCATCCTAAATGGATAAACTTATGCAAGCTTCAAACCGTTTTCTATACCACACAGGTTATCCCCTCCGCGGGCACTAGGATGCAATCGACCGAAAAAAAAAAAAAAAAAAATCCAACTAATGAGCCAGCGAACAAACGAGCTGATCTCTGCCATGTGAAATGTCAAACAGATCGGATGTAAGCTGCGAGATAGCGCAAATTAGTAGCTGAGTAGTTTCAGCGAAGAGCCTTCTTTTTTTTTCTTTTTTTTGTGAATCTATGCCCGTGGGTCAGCTAACCTGGGGCGAGCTGACTTGGCGAACAAGATGATGGGACCAAATGGAGGGGGCTGGGGAAAGGCCCTCCTGCGAAGGTACCCGTGGGGGAGGGATAACCAAAGGAAGCTGAGTGTGGCAAGAAGCTTCTACACGCAGCGGATAGTTGCTACCATGCACGCCAGTGGAAGAGGCGTACCAAATGGAGCAATCGCAACAACACATGCAAGGGCGCTGCACAATCAACACAGATGTACCTACTACACCAGCAGCGATGGAAAAAAGTACAACAAAAAAATGTGGAGCAATTTAGGGATTGTTATTATACCACAACAAACAGCCTACATAATTGAGCGTCTTGGGAAGTACAAAAAGACGTTACTGGCAGGTATCCATTTTATCATCCCCTTTATAGACAAAATAGCTTACGTGTTTTCGCTAAAGGAGGAAACGATAACTATTCCTAACCAAACGGCTATTACTAAGGACAACGTGACTCTAAACATTGACGGGGTTCTTTACATAAAATGCGACAACCCGTATAACTCTTCGTACGGCATTGAAGACGCTGTTTTCGCCGTGACACAGTTAGCCCAAGTTACCATGAGATCGGAGTTAGGGAAACTTACCCTAGACGCGACCTTTCTAGAGAGAGATAATTTAAACGAAAAAATTGTTAAAGCTATTAATGAGTCGGCAAAAAACTGGGGCATTAAGTGTATGCGGTATGAAATTAGGGACATAATCTTGCCAGTCAACATTAAGAATGCAATGGAGAAACAAGCCGAAGCGGAACGGAGGAAGCGGGCAGAGATTTTACAAAGTGAAGGAGAAAGAGAGAGCGAAATTAATATTGCCATTGGAAAGAAAAAAAAGTCCATCCTTATTGCAGAGGGACAATCTTTCGCAATCAAAGCCAAAGCAGATGCTACCGCGGAAGCTATCGAAATTATTTCAAATAAAATTAAAAAGCTAGATTCTAACAGTGCAATTTCTCTTCTCATAGCTGAGCAGTACATTGACGTTTTCGCCAACATCTGCAAAAACAACAACACGGTTATCATTCCGGCTGATTTGAACAACATTAGCAGCTTAATTTCGCAATCCTTGTCTATATATAATAACATACAGAATGCCAAGCGCGGGGGTGCTCCTCCACAGATTCAGTCCCTCCCCAGTCCTGACCTGCTGCGTTCTGAAATGAAGGAGTGACCCGTAGGAAGGGACCCCGCAGGGCATCTTCATCTATGTGCAACGGGTGATAATAACCAACTGGGGGGCGATCACGTGTGCGCACTTCCCCCCTATCTGACGTTGCGTCGGTCCAGGTTGCCACTCCACGTTGCCAGTCCACTTTGCTAGTCCACTCTGCCAATTCGCGTTGCCAATTCGATTTTCTAATTTGCTTTGCCAGTCCACTGGGCCAACCCGCTTTTCCTTTTTTTTAACCAATTGTTATTCACTCCCCTCTACGGTATGCTCACCAGGGGGGGTTCGTTACAGCAAAGTCTGCCTGATAAGCGGGAATAGGACTTTAATTGGCGTAGTCCCGTCAGAACAGATTACTCAGTTCTTCTTGCGAGCATCTGTTGAGGCACCGCCTTGGATGCTATCGCACTTGGGGGGGTGACGTGATATAAGGGAACGGCCTATCTCCTCTCCAGTCTTTTCCATCCCCCTTTTTTGGAACATTTTTCTCCAAACCACTCGTTTTTTTTTTTTTTTTTGACAGAATTTTTCCATTTGTGTTTTTTTCTCCATTTTTAAAATCGGACAATTTTTCTAAATCAAAATAGCCCTCTTCACATTTGGGTTACAAGACGACTTCGTTTTTGTAAATGGCTGTGCTGTTGCTTTTGCAGCTGGTTTGCTATTTTTTTTTTTTTTTGCATCATTAGCAGTTTTTTTCTGGGTGAAGACATGACCAACGCGGGCTACGCAGAACGGTCTTGTGCGCACGGGTAGAATTACAGATGGTGTGTACATATTGAGTGGTACTCACTTGAGCGCAGCACCCATTGATCGTTTTTTTAATTGCGTACGGGGGAGTTGCATTTATTTTGCCTGTGGCCTAAGTTTCCTCCATCTGGAAGGATTCCATACCGGCCGGAGACGTCCAAGTAGGTTGACAGGGGGAAGGAAAACGCACAATCAAAATTTATACCTTCCTTTTTTTCTCCCGAAGAAGAGGCATCTCTATCCGTTTGAGGGGCAATTTCACGCCCACCGCGGGGCAATAAACTTATTCCCTTTAGTGACGATCTCCCCTTCCGAAGAGTACCTTTAAGTACCTCCCAAGTGAAGGTTACCCTTATGTGTCATTTTTTTATTATATGCCCATTGTGTGCAAAAAAAAGAAAAAAAAAACGCTTCAAAAAGTGGGCAGCATGATTGTAGAGCGTTATAAATGTAGACTAAAAAGAATTACTTCTACGGAGGGGCGAATCGAGAAAAGTGCTGACCCTTCCCTTTCGTTTATCTGGTGCATCTTTTCCTTTTGCTGCATAAATACACGTACATAATATTATTCTGCGTTTTGCCCAACTCCGTGGCAAGGACACCCCATGCCAGCTTAGCTGTATCTTTTTTTAGTCGCAATTTAAAGAAGAGTAGACTTGTCCGGACCACTCGGCGTATTTTATTTCCCCCCCCGTACAACTTATAAATTGTATTTTGTAAATCGTAAATGCGGAGATCGGACGTCACAATGGACACGAAATGGTAGCAACATGGGGGAAGCAAAAAAAAAAAAGTGCAATCTGATACGTAAGCACATTTGAATACTTCCCAGCAGTGTGCCATGTTTATTCATTTCTCTCATTTCGTAACTTCGCCATGTGGAAAAGTTGTATGGCCACACAAAATGAACAGGAACGATCGTCCAAAAGGAGTGGTATTATATACGTTTTTTTTTTTTCTTTTTTTTTTCTCGTACGCCGCGGGCACAACAGGTGTATGCAATGCGCAATGTTATCGTAACGTGTCATCGTAACGTGCCGTTGTAACGTGTGCTGGATTTTTTTTTTCCTTCGTGTGGGCGACCCTTGCCCGATGAAGCCCTCGCCTCCTTAGGCAACTCGTCGCTTTTTCGCTTTAATTTTTTCTTTCTTTTTCAAGCCCGATGGGGCATAAGCCTGATAACTGTGTCATCCGCTTGGAGGAGAGTCGGACGTGTAATATTATGCTACATATGCGCATTGGCGTTTCCCCCCTTAAGTATGCATGTATATGTAAGCGCTATCCAAAGGTTAAAATAAAGGCGGCTTTTTGTTTCAGCCTTTAGCCGCTTTTTTTTGTTGTGTTTTTTGGACCCTCCTTTTTTTTTTCATGGCCACTTTTTTATTAACGCTTGGGGTATCCTACGCGTATACACATGCGTATGGAGTGAAATCACCAATTGTGCGAAATCGTATCGTTGGCGTTATTTTGGCATGCCCCAATATAAGTGCCATCCCGCGTAAGCCTCCCCACCGTTCTTCTAACATTTAAAAGAAACGCCCCACGGGGAGGGAAGTTCCCATAGAGGGCTACCATCAACAGTGCAAAGGATAGTAGCACCAAGTTGTAGCACCAAGTTGTAGCAACAACTTAGTACCACCAACTTGGTATAGTATCCGAATTGGGAGCTGCCAAACCGAGTAGGCAAAATAATACCTGCGCAGGAGCGTACCAGTAACGATGTGCTGTGGCTGCAGTTAAGATCCACCGCATATATGTATACGACCCTCCGTGCGAACTGTGCGTATGGTATGCATTGCCTTTATGTACTTACGCGTTAATTTATGGTCACGGAGAACGTCCGTTACCACTTAAGAAAAAAAGCTGCGCACAGCTGCGGGTTCTTTTTTTATTCTTTCAATTCGAGTGAGCTTTAAATGCGTACTTTCACGTTTGGTTAGTATGCGGATAGTCCTTTCGCATTCGCGTTCGCCTTTTTTTTTTTCTTTTTTTCCTTTTATTTTTTTTTTTTGTGTCATGTTTCGTTTATGCGTATATGTACATATATGTACGTTTATATGAATGTGCCTATGTACGCAGGTACGCATGTGAGGCGTATGTTCCCATGCCGAGGAGGAAGGTGAAACTGCTTTGAAACACAACTGCGGTGGCCGCTGCACGGGGCGTGAGTACTTACGTTTGTAATTTTGTGCATCCTCGCATTCTTGTTTCCAGGCGTTTGTACATCCCCTCGCGGCCTCCACGTAAACCCCCCCCCCAGCGGAGCGACATTCACCCAGGAGGAACCCTCCGAGGCGCAAGCGACCTATAAACAGTTAGCACAAAAAAAACACCCGAAAAAAAAACGCCGTTTGTAGCCAAATAAACAGAACAGTTAACAGAGAAAGGCTTAGAAGCCGTTCCCACCAAATGACGTGCATTTTTGTGTCCCCATTTTAACGTACCCACTTTCTTTTTCCTCGCGTTGGGAAAACATCTAGCTGCGCGGGAGCATTTCCATGAATGGAAGAGTTCCGTCGCGTGTATTCATCTGGTCATCATCTCCGCCCTCCAATGCGTATCTGCCCACAGCTGTTCGCATGTATGAATAATTAGTTAAACGTGCGATCTCCCTGCGTGACTGAGTTGGTCTCGCCAAAGCCGAGTGGAGAGCGCGTGACGTTGGTAGAGCGTATGCCATTTGGGGAGGTCCCCCCTTGGTGAAACTCCCCTCACGCGTTTGCGGGAACATTTGTTCCTTCGCCAAGGGGGAGCAGTGGCAATTTTTTTTTCTTTTCTTTATGAAGGCAATAAGAAGTGGAACCTGAGCTGAACCCTGGCCGCACAGTGGTCGCAAAGTGGCAGCGCAGTGATCTCCCAGTTCTCGCCCACACACCCCAAAATGACGGTCGACCTGAACGTGCCCTACTCGGCGTGCGAGCTGAAGAGGGTCAAACGCCTCGAGTTGGGTGTGCTGGATCCAGAAATTATCAAAAAAATAGGCGTGTGCGAAATTGTAAATATAGACCTATACAAAGATGGGCTGCCAAGGGAAGGAGGTCTAAACGACATTCGCATGGGGACCATAGACTACAAGACATTATGTGGGACGTGTAACATGAACGTGAAATATTGCCCCGGCCACTTTGGCTACATCGAACTGGCGAAACCAATGTATCATTACGGCTTTATGAATGTCGTCTTGAATGTATTAAGATGCGTCTGCTACCACTGTGGCAGATTATTGTGTAATACGAGCAATTCGAAGGTAAAATATATCGAAAAAATCAAAGTGAATAGTTTGCGACTGAAGAGATTGTCAGAGGTGTGCCAAACAATCAAAGTATGTGATCATTCCTCACCACAAGAAGAAGATACTCTACACCTGAATGAAAACGCAGTGGATAATTTTTACAATAACAATTTGAGTAACTTAAACGTGAATCAGCAAATGCTTTTAAACCCTAACAGTTACAGTAACATCTTCGAAATGGTAAATAAAGAAGACGTCGACTGTGGCTGTGTGCAGCCCAAGTACTCAAGGGAAGGACCAAATATGTTCATTCAGTTTTTACACTCCAGTGATGAAGACATAGATGAGAGTAAGCGAAAATTAAGTGCAGAAGAAGCCCTAGAAATTTTGAAGAAAATTAGGAAGGAAGAAATGCCCATTCTTGGATTCAATTCGGATAGATGCATCCCCGCGTCGTTAATTTTGACATTTATTCCCATCCCTCCTCCTTGTGCGAGGCCCTACGTACAATATGGTAATCAGAGGAGTGAAGACGACCTGACATTGAAACTTCTAGACATTGTAAAAACGAACATTCAGTTGAAGAGACAAACGGATAGGGGGGCTAAATCACACGTGCTCCAGGATTTGTGTGCCCTCTTACAGTTTCACATTACCACCTTGTTCGATAATGACATTCCGGGGATGCCCATAGCGACGACACGTTCGAAGAAGCCAATTAAAGCCATACGGACGAGGTTGAAGGGGAAGGAAGGAAGGCTCCGAGGAAATTTAATGGGAAAACGTGTAGACTTTTCAGCCAGAACAGTAATTACAGGAGATCCCAATTTAAACATTGACTACATAGGAGTGCCAAAATCAGTCGCCATGACGTTAACATTCTGCGAAACGGTGACTCCACTCAATTACGATGATTTGAAAAAGCTCGTCGAAAGAGGTCCATACGAATGGCCAGGAGCGAAATATATCATCAGGGACAACGGAACCAAGTATGATCTCAGACATGTAAGAAAAAATTCAGAAAGAGAATTAGAATATGGTTACAAAGTGGAGCGACATATGACGGACGAAGATTATATCCTCTTCAATCGACAACCTTCTCTTCACAAAATGAGTATCATGGGACATAAGGCAAAAATATTGCCCTACTCGACGTTCAGGCTAAACTTAGCTGTTACTTCTCCGTACAATGCCGATTTTGATGGGGATGAAATGAATCTGCACCTTGCGCAGTCGCATGAGACTAGATCCGAAATTAAGCACCTCATGATTGTGCAGAAGCAGATCGTATCTCCGCAGGGAAACAAACCCGTTATGGGAATTGTGCAGGATTCCCTCTTGGCCATAAGAAAATTTACCAGGCGAGATAACTTTCTCACAAAGGAAGAAGTGATGTCTTTGCTCATTTGGATCCCCTACTGGAACCATGTGATACCTACTCCTGCCATTATGAAGCCGAAGGCCCTGTGGACAGGAAAGCAAATTTTCTCTATGCTTCTCCAGTTTGAAGATTTAGAAAGGCTCAATGACCCGTTAGGCAATGCCAACATGATGATAGGAGGAGGGGGAGGGGCTACCCACGGTAGCGGGTTCAGAATAGAAGACGAAATGGGCCGAGCAAACAACACTAGTGGTGCACACCTACACCCCCATAGCCCCTTAGCCATTGGAGACACACTAAACAGTAACGTAAAAAATCAATTCATTGGAAACGAAGTGACTGGCACGAATGGCCCAGATGGCATATTCAAAGGAGTAAGCGGATGGAGGAGGAATGTAAAAATCAACCTGATGAGGGATTCCTCCACCTCGTGTAAGGATGACAATCCGTACTGCTCCATCAACGATGGAAAAGTGATCATAAAGAATAACGAGCTCTTGTGTGGAATCATATGCAAACGTACAGTGGGTTCTTCTAGCGGATCGTTGATTCACATTCTGTGGCATGAAATGGGTCCAGATAAAACCAAAGATTTCATTTCGGCCCTGCAGAAGGTCACCAACAACTGGTTAGAATACGTCGGATTCACCGTGAGCTGCTCAGACATCATAGCTAGTAATAAGGTCCTCGATAAGGTAAAAGATATTCTAAGTAAGTCGAAAAAGGAGGTATCCAAAATTGTGAAGAAGGCGCAGAGAGGAGAATTGGAATGCCAACCGGGAAAATCCCTCTACGAATCTTTCGAAACCAGAGTAAATAACGAACTAAACTGTGCACGTGAAATGGCAGGAAAAGTGGCCTCAGAAAGCTTAGATGAAAGAAACAACATCTTCAGCATGGTGGCTAGTGGATCCAAGGGATCCATCATCAATATTTCTCAAATCATATCTTGTGTGGGTCAACAAAATGTCGAGGGGAAGAGAATTCCCTTTGGATTTAACCACAGATCCTTACCCCATTTTATTAAATTTGATTACGGTCCAGAAAGTAGAGGTTTTGTGTCGAACTCTTACTTAAGTGGACTCACCCCACAGGAAGTCTTCTTTCATGCCATGGGAGGAAGAGAAGGTATCATCGATACGGCCTGCAAGACGTCCGAAACGGGTTACATACAAAGGAGACTAATCAAAGCGATGGAAGATGTTATGGTGCAGTACGATCGAACCGTTAGGAACTCCTATGGAGATATTATTCAGTTTCTCTATGGGGAGGATGGAATGGCTGGAGAGTATATAGAAGATCAAATTATCGATCTGATGAAGCTAGACAATAAGGAAGTGAAAAAATTGTACAAATACAACTTTGACGACGATGAAGATGACAATCATGACGACCGTTACGGGAAGGACTTCTACCTAGACAGGGGACAAAACAGGAAAAACTCCTACATTGACTATAACAAGCAGAATGTACTGAATCAGGAATTTCAAGAGCTTCTAAGGTGTAAAAATAACATTTGCAAGGAAATATTCCCCGATGGGGATGTAAGGCAGCACTTACCCATCAACATGAATCGACTTATCGAATTCGCCAAATCGCAGTTCCCGTTTGTTCCTGTTGTTGGTAGCAAAGTGAAGGATCCCATTAGTGCTAATAGGATGAGGCCTAAGATGAGCAGCACCCAGAGGAGGCGCAAGAAGGGGAAGAAGGCCCGTCCACGGGCTGAGAGGAAAGCCACTGCTGACGTGGCGTTGGAAGACCCGAACGAAGAACTGCGGAACAGCGAATTCATGTCGGAGATTAAGAAGGAGTACGAGACGAACGATCTCGCCAGCGCCATGAAGGGGCAAGGAACGTACAGTGGCTTCGAGCCCTTCGACGAAGATCTCGCGGAAGGGACGCGTCGCGACGGCAGCGACGAGGGAAGCGCTGACGAAGATGAGGAGGAAGCTAGCCACAGCGACAGTGGTGTGGAGAGCGACGGCGAAAGCCACGGCGAGGACCGATCCTTCGTCAACCCCGTAGACATCGTGCACAAAGTCAACCGCTTTCTAGAAAAGCTAGTCATTATCAAACAGATCAACAGCAACGACACTCTCTCGCTGGAGGCCCAGAACAACGCCACGGTGCTGCTGAAAGCCCACTTGCGAACCTACTTAAATTCGAAGCTCTTGATTCAGACCCATAAGATCAGTATGAAGGGAATCGACTGGCTTCTGCAAGAAATTGAAAAGAACTTCTACAAATCGTTATGCCACCCTGGAGAATGCGTAGGCGCCTTGGCAGCGCAGTCGATTGGAGAGCCCGCAACGCAGATGACGCTGAATACATTTCACTTCGCCGGAGTGGGATCCAAAAACGTAACCTTAGGTGTGCCAAGATTGAAGGAGTTAATTAATATTGTGAAGAATGTCAAGACTCCCTCCACGACCATCTATCTGGACGATGTCGTATCCAATGATCAGCAGAAAGCCAAAGATATATTAACCAAACTAGAATACACAACCCTGAAGCAACTAACATCGCATGCACAGATTATTTACGACCCGAATACCACGACTACCATCCTAGAAGAAGACAAAATGTGGGTAGACGAGTTTTATGAATTCCCAGATGAGGATGATACACAGTATACTCTAGGAGAATGGGTTCTACGGATTCAGCTAACCAATATTCACGTGAATGAGAAGAAGCTCACCATGAAGGAAATTGTCTACATCATTTATTCAGTCTTCTCCAGTGACGAGTTAGACATCATCTACACGGATGATAACTCGGAAGACCTTATTCTAAGAATTAGGGTTAAATACCTAAATGGGGAGTACAACTTTCTCAATGACGATGCGGAGCAGGCCCAGGAGGATGAGTACGAAGAGGAGGAAGAGGAGGAGGAGGAAGAAGAAAACTACAACAACATTGGAAAGACCTTCAAGACGAAGAAGAACGTCGATGCGGATGACAATCAGGCGACGCAGAACAGGAAAAATGATAAAGACGACAACCAAAGCGTCAGCAGCAGTCGCTCGAGGCAGAACAGCGTAAACAGTGAAAACCGATTTGGCAGCGCGACTGGAAGCGCGAGCGGCACCCACATGGACGATGGTGATGGAATGGGGAACCACAATCGGGACGAAGCAGTGGGGAAAGATAAAACGAGTAAGGACAAAAGCGCGGCGAAAATGAAAAAACTGAAGGAGGAAAGTGCCAACCGAACGGATAGCAACTATGTTGAGGGATACGAAGAAACGGACTTGTTCGCCAAAGGGGAAGGCAGAAGTGGGGTTGGAAGTGGAATTGGAAGTGGTCTGGTAAACGGCCTTGGAAGTGGAAAGAGCTCCGGCACAGCGGAGGACATGTTCGGGAAGGCCAACTCAAAACACGCAGAAGAAGATGCACACACCACGAAGGGGAGAAACAACATCAGTGGCCCCAACGTGGGTGGGGGGGGTATCACGAGCGGAAACGCTCCCAATGCAAATAATACAAGCAGTGTAGATAGGAACAGCATGCGGAACGTAAATAATTTGAGCAACCCGATTTATATGAAGGAGGACACAGAAGATACATTTTTAAAAAAGCTGATGGAACAATGTCTGTCGACACTGAAGTTAAGAGGAATAGAAAATATTACCAAAGTGTACATGAGAGAAGAGTCGAAAATAACGTACGATTCCAACAATGGCAAGTTTGTGAGGAGTTCTCATTGGGTGTTAGACACAGATGGATGTAACCTGGAGCATATCTTCTGTGCTTCCCATGTGGATTATAAAAAGACCGTTTCAAATGACATAGTGGAAATATTCGAAGTGTTAGGAATCGAGGCCGTGAGAAGAGCTCTTCTAAAAGAATTGAGGACGGTCATTTCATTTGATAGCTCATATGTTAACTACAGGCATTTGTCCATCCTCTGTGACGTCATGACTCAGAGAGGGTATCTCATGTCCATAACGAGACATGGTATCAATCGAGTCGATAGAGGACCACTAGTCAAGTGTAGCTTTGAAGAAACGGTGGAAATACTCCTAGAAGCAGCTGCCTTTGCACAGGTAGATAACCTCAAAGGAATAACGGAGAATATCATGCTGGGTCAGTTATGCAAAATAGGAACAGGCGTTTTTGATATCATTATAGACAACCAAAAGTTGAGTGATGCAAATCAGAATTTAGAGACCATGATGGATATTACCAGTGCTGGGTTTACTACTCCAGATAGTCACCATGGAATCACTCCAGATGGATTGCAATCTCCGGTAGCAATCAACACGCTAAATTCTCCCCTTCCCTTCTCTCCAACGTATAACGTTAATCTGTTGTCCCCCACAGCTCCTCTCGGCAGTGTCAACGGGATTTTATCCCCCCAGTGTCTGCAGGATTATGGCGATGCGAATAGTGGTGGTATGGGTGGTAGTGGCGGTGAGAATATTATGTCCCCATCCAAAAATGACTTCAACAATTTAGACACGCTAAAATTAGGGGGCAAATTCTCACCTACTCAATCACCCAGGTCACCAACATCAGTGATCCATTCCCCCTTCTCCCCTTTTGATAATCATAACCAGCAAGCACTCGATCCCAGCATGTTATTCTCGCCAAAGAATAACAACAGCGGAGGCATCAGCGGCAGTAGTAACAGCATGAGCATGATGAATTATAATATCTTCTCCCCCAAGGCAAATTTGAATAGCATACAATCGCCTGCCATGCTGTACTCTCCTAATCGCGCCTTAGATATATTTTCCCCCAAGCAGCAGACACAGAACAATATTTACTCCCCTTCCTACTCGCCCACCTCCCCCACTTACCACTTGTCTAACAATGCCAATGCTGGTGGCTCCTCCGGTCTGAATGGCACAAAGGCTTTCTACTCGCCAACGTCTCCAACAAATCAGGTGGACGACATGAACCCCAATATGATGAAGTACCACAGCGTCGTTTCCCCCGTCTACTCAGTTACCTCTCCGAAATACTCGCCTACGTCACCCAAGTATTCTCCAACTTCGCCGAAATATTTGCCCACCTCTCCCAAATATTCGCCAACGTCTCCTAAGTATTCGCCTACCTCTCCTAAGTACTCGCCTACCTCCCCGAAGTATTCCCCCACCTCTCCGCAGTACTCTCCCACGTCGCCTGTTCCGAACAACCCCAATAGTCCTCACTACTCGCCCTATGCTATAGCGTCTCCTAAATTTTCGCCCACTTCCCCTGCATACTCCATCTCCTCCCCTGTGTATGACCGAAGCAGCAACGCCAGGAATAAGAGCCAGCACGCCCTCTCCCCGGCGTACATTCTGCAGTCACCGGTGCAGGTGAAGCAGCACATCCAGGACGTCAGCATCTTTTCGCCCATCCAGCAAGCCAATGCCGACGAGGCGCAGAACGACGACCCCTTCTCACCGATGCCCTACAACATGGAGGAGGACGAAATGGAGCAGTGATACCCGGGGCGGCAGCCGCGGCGTCATCGGAGGCATGACCGTCTCGCCAGAAATGTTATCGGAGGCATGGCTGTTAGTCGCTCCAGCAGCACAGTGGGCACACGTTCACGCGCCCCGCCACCGAGTGTGCCCCCTCCCGTGGGCATTAACACCCCCTTTTTTTTTTTTTTTTTTTGTTCCTCAAATGTGTAACACGAGCATTGTAAGGGGACTCCTGGCGTGGGCGTAGTAATTAAATTTTGTAGCGGCGTGGCGACATATTTGGGGTCGCCCGAACGGGTCCCACTTCTATGTAAACCGCACGGGGAAGAGATGCCACTGGGCCATATTCCCCCTCATTGTTTGTGCGCAGTTTGCGCGACTCCTCCCTGCTTTGTATGACTTTGTAGGCCACCCCTCTGCGCAACTCCAGTCGGACGGAAAAATTAAAAGACGTGCGCCGCTGTAGGCCCACAAGAAGGTTATGCAGACGTTTGTGTTGTCTTGCCCAAGAGGAGCAAGGAGCCAAAAAAAAAAAAAAAATCAAACAAAAAATATTTGTCCCTACACGCAGATAAGGTCTAGTGGGAATGCTGCTGCGAGTAAGGAGAGGTTACATAACGGTACATGTACACTCGGAGTGGTTACCATAAAGGTACATACACATTCGGAGGCGTGACAAAAATGTGAGTGTTGCAAAAAAGGGCCAAAGGGTTGATTAGCAAGGGGTATAAAAAATAACCAGTCGTCACCAGTGCTGAGTGGGTGCGTGCTGAAAAAAAGGTTCTTCCTTCGTTATCACCACTCATGTGGCAGTCATCACAAAGCTGGCGGTTGTGCCCCCGAAAAGCTTCACCGCTTAGCCTTCCTAACCACGTCCAACGCTGCTGCCGCTCATTAGCAGTTCTCGTTCTTCAAACAAATGATGATGTATATGTGGCTGTCGAACAGGTCGAACAAATTGTACTGAGGGAGAATGATGTTGAGAAAATCATTGCGAATGTCACTGATCACATCCTTGATGTCATTGGCAGACCGCTGGTACAAGTTGCCCTTGTGGTAAACAGTCTCCCTCCCATTGTTCGAAATTATGTAGGCATTTATATGGGACATGGGAGATATTCTGTAGAGCATTTCCATCTTGAGTCTTTTCTTAATGGAGCTCGTTTCATCGGACGTTTCAATGATGATGTAGGCGCTCTCGTTTCTTATTTTATACTCCTTCAATGTTATCAAGGTCTCCAAGAAGAAGGATCTACTGGAGTAGATTATCTGTTTTGTGTTCACATCTCTGAGCACCTCAATCTTTATTATAGTCCTACAGTTAAAGAACAAGTTCGTGTAGGGCAGAGTGGGAAGCTTCTTTTTCCCATAGAAAATGTATAGCTTCAAAAACTCGTTCTTCTCCAGGATAACTGCTACTTTTTTTTTTATGAGCACTTCAAAGAAGTTTATGAATTTAATCTCCTCCTCTACGTGCTGCTGGAATAGCTTCATGTATTTGTGGTTGTGCCTTTTTAGGAAGGCGATTTCGTTCGTTATTTCTTTGTGCGGCTGTATTGGTCCTGCTTCACCCGGCTTCCCCTTCTCGGCGTTGGCAGGCTCTCCGTTGGTCTCCTCCTCTTCATCTTCCTCTTCCGAGTCGTCCTCCCCGTCTGACTCTGTCTCTTCCTGTGTCCCTTCCTCCCCCTCTGTCTCTGCCTCTTGCTCCTCCTCTGCTTCCGGTCCCGTGTCCCCCTCGGCCCCCTTTCGGATGTATGTGTTCCCCAGCGCGTACAAAGAATTGCAGTACTTGAACGTCTTGTACGCCTTCACAATTTCGGGCAGCATCCCCAAGTAGTTTATGGAGATGCTGTGTCGGCTCCTCTGGTGTGGAAACTGACCAGCCATTTCGGGTGAGTCAGCCTTGTTCAAGTAGCTCTCAAATATGTGCGAAAGGATGGAGTAGTATTGCTCCCGCTTCACCACCTTAAACGAATCGTGATACGACACGTAATACGTATTCAGGTAATCATCCACATTGTTCATTTTGATAAGGTTGTCCTGGCTGCACGGGACGGGTTGGGGGTTGTTCCCTCCCTGCCTCGGGCACGTGTTGCTTGTGGAGAATATGTTTTGCTTCTGTACGGGGCATATGCTTTGGGCGAGGCGGGTGGCCGCTTGGCTCGAAACACCTGGTTGGCTGGACACACCTAGTTCGCCTGACTTCCCCTGACGCCTTCTGCTAAGCAGCTCGCTCTGGTGGACCTGGAAAAACTTCTTCAGCTCGTTCTTAATAGTCAGGTGGCTCCTCAAGATGAATGTGTTCTTGTTCACGTCGTCCAACGAATTGAGGATGTTCACACTGCAGCGGCTGTTGTCATTACAGAGGATGCGAAATATTTCTTCGTATGTGTAGAAGGACAGGAACTTTTTGTAGTACTCCTTCTTCGAGTCGAAGAAGATGTTCTTCTTCATGATGTAGAGGTTGGATTGGCCGCTGCCACTGGTCAGGTTGTTCTCCTTCTTAGCAGAGGCTCCATCGGTCGCCTCCTCCCCACTCTCCATCTTCATATGGTATTCATCATTAAAAATGGTATTCTCATAATTCGCTTTGTTTTTTTTCCTGAGATGAGCCAATATTGCTTGGATCTTCTTGTCGTCAATTTTGTTTGCTATATTGTTTGAGAAAAATTTCCTAATGTCTGGCTTCATGTCCAAATAAATGTTGCTGGATAGTACGTTGTACTTGACTGTGTAATTATCCACACAGATAAGCACGTCGTTAAAATCGCTTTTGCTTCTGCCCTTCGCTTTGGCTAACATCTCTACATTTTTTACGATGACATCCACGATGTGTAGATCCACGATGACGTAGTAATTGAAGTAGGACAGCTCATATTCCTTTATCAGCGGGTCCTTCAAATAAATATAGATATTCATAACTTTTTCATTTTTTTTCCCCTTAATATAATTGTGCAGAAAATTGAAGTAGAGGAAGTTACTCTTGAAGAAGGAATTATTTTCATAATTTAGGACATTTATTCTTTTTCCATTTAGGAGGAAGTCATTTATTACGTAACTGGAGAAAGTGTCAAAGTTGCTATTCCCGTTGAGGTAGTCCCTCGCAGACGTTTCGAACTTGTTCATGTTCTCTTGATGCGAGTTCCGTATACTTTCCGACTTGTCCTTTATCACTTGGCTGAACTTTTGCTCCATGCTCATCATCTTGTCCTTCAGAGCATCCAGGTACTTGTTCAGCTCCTGCAGGTTTTTTCGACTCTCCTTGTCCAAATTCTGCCGCGAAGGGGAACAGGAAGAAAAACGGGAATATACGAAACGGGGGAAGATCCGGAAAAGTAAAAAATCACAACCGTGGAGCCGAACAATACACTCGCTGGTCGCCCCACCCCTGATTTCAGGCGTATACTCCCCGCCAACGTACCTTCTTGTTGAGGTCGCTCAGCAAGTCAATCTTCGAGAGGAGGTTCTTGTACACGAAGTTGACGTAGTATATATTGTCTCTCTGGATGTTATTAATCGTATCATTAAACATCTCTAACTTGACACTCTTCAAATTCTCCAAATATTTTGAATACCTGTGTAGCTTGTTCTCATTGTAGCTGTAAATATGGGTCAAGATATTTTCATTGTATTCGTAGGACTCATACAGATTGGCGTCGTGCTGAACCAGGTGCTCGAATTTGCTTTGCAGTTCTTTCTTAAAATCGATGATGTAATTGTTCATGTTTTCCAGGTAGTGCACTACTTCTATGATGTTCTCCACCAGCGAGTCCACACTGTTCGTCAGTCCAGACGTATCTCCATTTTGATCCTCCTTCGGGAGCGGCGGCTTCGGAGCCTTCGTATCTGTAGAGGAAAAAAGAGAAAAAAAAAAAAAGTGAAAAAGTCACCCACATGGAGGAATTAAAAGGAAAAGGGGGAGAGGGGGGTCCACTTAGACGTGTCCTTCATAGAAAGACACCATCGATTGAGTACCACTCGGGGAGGGCTTATCACATCTGTTAACCTTCCCCTTCTTCTGGTTGTCTCTCATCCCTTACTGCTGCCGTAACAATGCGGGGGCTTCCTCTCCACGTATATCTGTACCAGCCAGCACACAAATAGCTTTCCAATTAGCCGTCTGAAATTCATCCTGTTGGTATCTGCACGTCGTTGTGCCCCCTAAAGCTACCGCTTCTCACAAGCAGAGAGTAAAAGAAAACTTCGTCCTCAATACGGTTGCAGCTGCATAACCGCTACAACGCGCTATTTACTTTTTTCTTTTTCTTCTCTTTCGATGTAATTTAGCCGTGAGTAGATTTCCTCTCTTTTTTCTCGCCTCACGAAGCGATTCATTAATGCGAAATGGCATAGTTAACAAGGATCGTGTTGGTAAAAAAGATTGTAGCGTGTGATTTCGAGGCCAAGTCGGCATAAGTTCACCATAGTTTAGGCCCACACGCGGTGGCTACGTGGCAAAAAGCGAGGAAAAAAAAAAAAAAAAAAAAAAAAAAGAAAAACAAAGAAGAAAAAACGAGAGAGAAAAAAAATGATTCATGAAAAGCGGAAAAAACCAAGTACCGCAAATCAGTCAGAGAAACAGGACTGCGCAAACTACAAAATGTTCTTTATCGTTTCTACGCTGGACTCAATTCTCCTCAAAAGGTTATCTGCAAAATTGGGGAACGAGGCAAAGAAATTGGGATGTGTCAATTGCCAATCCGGTCACCTATGGCCTTGCGTAGCCAATCGTGGAGAGGGGAAACAAAACAAAAGGTATGCCGCAGGGGGGAAGAAGCGTTTTTTTTTCCCGATTACTACGCACTCTGGTATGCATGTAACAATCTAAAAAGGTATGCAACTATATGTATATACGAGATATTTTTTTTTCCCTTAATCATGAATGTAAAGGTTGGAAGGGGAGAAGATGGCCAGTCGAGGCTCACAAGACAATACGCAGAAATGCTCCCCTCGGAAAATTCCAGGCAACGAATACGCGCATGCAAAATGGAGCGAACACAAACATAGAAAACACGAACATAGCAAACACGAACATAGCAAACACAAACATAGCAAACACAAACATAGCAAACACAAACATAACAAACACAAACATAGCAAACACAAACATAGTAAACACGAACATAGCAAACACAGACATAGCGAAAACGAATGGAAGAAACAACTAGCCATACGCAAACGAATTTGCGGCTTGGCTGCTTCCCTCAGTGCATTGCAAACGGTAAAATGAAGCTTGCATGGGGAAGATTGGTGCCTTATGCAGCTTCTCGCTTCTACGAGCGAAGAAAAATAATCAAAATTGTTCAAGGGGCCCGGGTAGAGTCACAAAAATGCATAACGGGAAAATAACGAGGCATAATAGACCAAACAGGTGGAGAATAAAATAACTGCGCAGGGGCGGAGTACAGGAGAATTGAAAAGGTGGGTTGACTGCTAGAAAGAGGCACGGTTCACCTAGTTGGCAGAAGGACGAGCGGCACACACACACCCGTAACTCGATCAGGGCTATGGCCGTCCCAGCGCTACCTGTGTTGCTCAGTAGCTTGCTCTGGATGTGCATATACTTCTGCTTGGTTGTTTTCTTTTCCCGCTCGTTGGTCTCCTCGTTAAGGGTCAAATTCGATTGCACCTTCTTTTGTAAAATGCTGGGAAAAGAAGACAAAAGCCAGCAGGAGAGGAAAAAAAAGGGTCATGTGAAAGGCGCCATAAAAAAGAAAGTGCTGCAACTGGGCTTCGTTGTAGCTCGCGCGGGATGCTCAAAAAGTGGAAAGAAAAAAAACGAAGTGAAATCCCTTTTTCTTTCCTATTTTTTCCTATTTTTTTCGCGGAGTTGCCCCTTTTCCGCCCCACCGTTCATTCCGCTCATTAATCCTCTGCAACGATTCCTCAGACAGGACGCTCCTCTGCTGCTTTTCCATTTTCTGCTTAGGGAAAAAGCAGGCACCAATTTTTAGTGCATCACGAGCGATCGTGTATGTCCTCTTCGTGATGGAGCAGCCCACCACTGGTTCCCTTGCTTTCGTTTTTTTTTCCCTTTTCTTTCGCCCTCTTTTTTCCCGTTTTTGTGCTTTACGTTTTTCTTCATTCCCTCCTTCTTGCTGTTCAGCTGCTCCTGTATCATTTGCTTTTTCTTTTTGATGCTGCGCGGTGGGTATGACAAGGTTGGTTGTGTGCAGGGGAGGGGAGAAATGTGGAAGATTTGGACAGCGTAGGGAAAATAGCCCCGTAGCGGTTATGGCACAATCCTATGTGACAAGTGCTCGGGATCGGTGCTCCCCCTGGTAGGTGTTTACTTCTCGCGAATTATTTTGTTTATCTTCATTTCCTCCTTTTTCATCTGTTGCAGTTCCTTCATCTTGATCGCCCACTCTTGCTCTGCGGTGCAACGGGTGGGGTTCAGAGTGAGACAAGCCGTCGCACGTGATGCAGGAGCCAAATCCGTCAGTTATCTGTAGCAACCGCGTAGCGGCCCTCCGAATGATCTCCTCGCCGGTGCCCCCCCTTTTGTACTCACGTTTTTTCTCCTTCCATTTCTGTATCATGTACTTTTTCTCCTCAACTTTGGAGTCGTTCTTGCGCTGCTCCTGTGGTGAAGCACCGAGGAGAGACAATGTGCGTAAGTGGAAACCGTGAGGTAGAGGAACCCCATGAAAAAGGAGCTCCCTATAGTGGTGAAAGAAATAAAAGAAAGCAAAGCAGTGCAATGCAATGCGAGAATAAGCTAAAAGGTGATCCCCCATGGGGAGTCAGTTTCTCCTTTTCTCTTCTTTCCTCCCAGCTCTTACATTCACATTGACGATGCTGATGCTGTTCAGACACCTGTTCCTTAAGTTGTTGTACTGGATAAACTGCTTGTACCAAGACACGTGCTGAATAATTTCTTCCTCCGATCTGTTCATGCAGCTTTTCAGCATGCCAAAGACAACCTTGGCATCGGGGGAAGCGTTGTGTGTTAGGATTGGCACATGCACTTATCTGCGGGTGCCCCTTTTCCATTTCCGTGCTGAACGAAAGGAGCACAACGTGGAGCTGCCCTATCTGTTTAGCTGCCCTCTCTGTGGACTACCTTATCTCCCAAATTCGCGTTGCTCTCGTAAACCTTCATAAAGTAGTTGTGCTCGTCGTCATCCCAGGTGCCCTGCGCGCCGTTAACGCGCATGTGTTCATGTGTATGTCTTTGGACAAGCATACAGGAAAAGTAGATCTTTGCGAGCCTCTGTCTATGCAGATGGGGTAGTTAAGGAGGTTTCCTCTTCTCTCTCCCCATATGGCGATGTACCGTTCTCCCGCCTATGTCCCTAATCTGCGCATTCACTTCCAGCAACTTCTGTATGGTGCTGTGCAGCGTCTTGTCTTCAAAAGGGGGCAAATACAAATGGGTTAAACGCATAAAATATGAACAAGCACGAGTCCCCTTGGGGGGTCTCTCAGAAAGGCTTTCCTTTTTTTTTCTTCTTTTTGCCTACCCGTGTTCACCGATTCGTAACACGCGTGGAGGTACTTCCCAACATGCTCGTCAACTGGTATATCGTGCTTGGTCACGGTCAAATAGAGGACCATGTTTAGTTGGATCTTCGAAGGGGAGAGAAAGTGAAAAGGGCAAGCAGACACATCAAAATGGGTGAAACAGGGCAGCGCGTGGAAGAACATCGTAATGCATGATATAGCATAGCGTCGCGTGGTGGAGCAAACTAGTCAGGCGCAGATCCGCCTCAAAGCCCGCCGGTCACCTCTTCCAAGTATTTCTCCCGGAAATCTTCGAAGATATTTTTGGACAATATTAGGTACTCCTTTTCGTTCAGCTCGGAAACTGCGATCGTCGCAAATGAGAGCGGCAAATGGGATCACCAAATGGGATCACCAAATGGGATCACCAAATGAATGGATGTGTAGACAGGCCCCGCGTAGCCCATCACGGTGAGCCCCACCCCCCCTTTTTTTTTGCTTTACAAACATACCATGAGCCCCAATATTTTTTTTGAACTCCGAAACGGTCTTCAGCAAAACGGACAGCCACTGATTTGAAGGCAAAAGTGGATACACCCATGTGCCCATATTTGGATATGCACAGGTGAAGCGAAGGGAGCGCTAATGATTTCCTCAAAGGGGGAGGCAAAAAAAAAGAAGGACTCTTTTTTTTCACACCTCCTTATACTCGTTGTCTAGGAAATCCTTGTGCTGCTTAATGCTTCGTCTCTGCGCATGGAGAGTAGGACATGTTCAATTTTATATACATTTCCCATGTGGGATTTTTTTTTTTCTTTTTTTTTCCTTCTTTTATTGCTCATATAACCGTTATTTGCTCCATGTGTTCACTGTTGATGGTTCTATTCATTTCCTTCTCCAATTTACGGAAGCTGCTCGGTGGGTAAAAGGGGTGTTTTGTTGCCACATCTTCGGTGCAGCAGCCTCGGCAGGGGGGGTGGAAGAACCCAAGCAGAGAAGCAGAAGAATCAGAAAACGGGAGACACGATGAAACGCAGAAGCCGGACACGCCCAACTCCATGCGTAACTTTTCAACGTACGATGATGTCAAGTGTCTATATTTGGACTTCCAATCATTTATATCTAGCAGCAGGGAAGGGATAAAAAAAAAAAAAAAAAAAAGGGGAAGGATAAGGGGAAATTATGCACCTGTACAGGTGAATTATCTCTCATATTTACACCAAATGGGTACCATCAAGGAAGAATTTTTTGTATAAGCTCATAACTTTCCGTCCTTTTTTCATTTTCAATTTGTCTTTTTTTTTTTTATTTTATTTTTTTTGCGCGTTCCACTCGGGACAACCATCACAAATTACGTGTTGTGGAGTTATCTCTCCAGTGACTCGTTCCACTCACTCTTAATTTCGACATCGAAGAGGGCATTTTTCTTTTCGTTCATGTGCATTTGTTCTATGTTAGTAACATTGTCCTTTGTGTCAACGGGGGCCTCGTCACCCTCTTCACCTGACTTGTGTGGGTTATCTCTGTCTAAGTTGAGGTAGGTGCCCCCGGTTGTCCTTCCCTTCCCCTCTGCGTTAGAGAAGTACGTGTTATTACAAATTGGCCAAGTTTTGGTGTGTATAAGCATACATACACGTATTCTTGTGCGTGTTCGCTTATTTTTGCGGCCATGTCTACCTTTGCTACCATCAGCGCTTCTCCCTTCTTGAAGCACATCCCCGTGATCTCCACTCGAGTGGTCAACATCTGTATCACTGCGGCCATGAGGTAGTGCATTTTGCTGTTCTTCTTCCTTTTTCTTTTCTTCTTCTTCCCCCTCCTCCCTCGGCTCTACACCGCTCAGCGAAGCCTACCGTGCGAGGAGAAATTGTGCAGGTCTTCGTAAAAGCTCGAAAGGAAGGCGAGAAGGCAACATAACGGGCGAAGTGCAAACAGTCGGGGGAACTTAAAAACCTCCGCCCCCCCCACGGGAAATGCCCTCTAGGCGGTTGTTCCCAGCGGTGTGCTCATTTCTTACGGGCCCTGAACTAAGGTGATTCCTGCCTGCACTCCCCGGGCCAGTTTCTTCCATCGAATAATCGTCATTCTTATCGCATGGTGATTCATTGTTGGAGGAATCGCCTCCTGTGTCGCCCGAAATCGCCACATCTTCGTCCATTAAAATGATCTGATCCTCACTGTCTACATAACTTCCGTCTTCTACTTCATCCCCAGCCCCATCAGAAATGTCATCATCCGATTTTACTTCATGTAACGAATTAACTTCTTCCTCCTTCATGCCTGCCTCGACTGTGCTCATGTATTTAATCATCATCTTCTTTTTCTCACTGGGAGTTTTATGCTTCCATTTTTCTCCGTCGGAATTGTCTTTACTAAAGGAATCATAGTTACCCTTCATGATTCGTTATGATTCATACTTCGTTATGATTTATACTTCGTTATTATTCATGTTTCGTTACCATTTCTATTTCCTGATCCCCCAACAAGATGATATATGCAACAGGGAAAGATGGTATACCCGATGAGGCATAACCATACAGGGAGAGTATACACAGGAGTTACTACTACCACGTTTGGTCTTCTCCTTATGCTATGCTGTGGTATTTTTTTTTTTTTTGCAAAAAAGGGGGAGAAATAGTCACTTTACCAAAAAGGGTGCATGTATCACTGTGGTTCATTTATCACCCCGGAAGAAGGCAATGTAACCACTTATGCTTCGCAAAAGCTTTGTAGACTCTCCTTGAAAGAGACCTGTTCGTAATTAAAAAAAAAAAAAGGAGGACTTTCAATCGGTACGCTAATGCATGAAGTCTTTTGTGTAAAGATATGTACATGAAAACGCCTTTACTCAGTGGTAGGGGGAGAAACATGCCTCACTTGTTCATATGAACAAAACGGTGAATGCGAATTTATGCCATCTGATTTGTTTAAAAGAGAAAGACAAAATCGTGTGGACAGACAGAAAAGTAGATCCTTTTAGATGATTCTTACACATGTGTATTCTTGCGGGCACGTAGAGGTATTTTTTTTTTTTTTTTTTGTATCTACCTTGAATGGACGGGCCACTAATCGGTATGAAATGACGAGACAAATGGGAACGTCCTCTTCTTACTCTATTAAATTGAAATGACGAAAAAGAAGAACGCAGGAAATGCTTCAATTAATTTAAAAGGTATTATTCTATTGACATTTTTTTAAACCTCTTTTGTCGTGCAAAAAAACGTCTTGCAATTATCTTGTCTGGGCGCAAGCTGACACTATGTTAACCCTTTTATCACATGACCAATGGGCTGAAGCCCAAGTAAGGAGAAAAAAAAAAAAAAAAAGATAACCAATTTCGCTTCCCCATAAGTAATGCATTGGACACACCTATGTTTGCCAATTCGACGGGCTTAGAAACGAGCAGGTCTGTTTTATTATGTCCCGAAAAAAAATGCTGCAAAGGTGTGTTCCTCATTTAAACGATGCTGCTTTAAACGTTTTTTTTTATGAGAGCGTTAATGCGGGGAGAGAAAGAACCGCGGCGAAGTTGCCCGTTCTTTTATCCCCGTATGCAATGCAAAGGTGGCAGTCAGTCCCATGCCAAGTGTGGCATCCCAAATGGGGGGGGAGGAAAATACCTACATCTGTGTAGACATGCTTTGCACATACGTATGCTTCGCAAACTTGAGGTGATCGTTTCGCAGGGGCGCGTCCTTCTGCCGAAGCAACAGCAACTCACGTGCAGCCCATCCACTGACCTGCCTGTTCGCTTCTTCTCCTGTTCGCCTATTTCTTTTGGAACGCGCAACCGCTGCAAACTTCGCGTGACCATTCGTACAGGCTCCACACGCCGCTTCCCCCTTGTGCGTCTCCACATTTCGCTGGGCTGCCCCAAATTTGATGACAAATTGTTGGAGCAATTTTGGCCCACAACTTTTCAACAGGGTTTCTTTGAGGACTCCACAAAAATGGCACTCTTATGTTTTCTTTTTTTTTGCACAAAGTGGGGGGCGGGGGAGATACCCTTTGTAAATCGCCCGCAAAGTGGCATCGCAGCGGCAGCACAGCGTTGGTCAACTACTCGCGCACACCTCGCAACATGCTGCGCGAAACAAAACATACGCATGTGGACCATCGATAGCTCAGTTCAGCACCACACCCAATGGACAAATCGAGGTGACATCTTTTAATTGCGCCATGTTGACGTGAGGTAAATTTTGTAAAAATTGATGACGTCATGGCGGCCGACTTTGTCTGCATTGCATGAGGTGGAAATTTTCGGCCAAAAATGCAGAGGAACATGAGGTGAAAAATGCTGCGAAAATTGCCTCGAAAATTACTGCAAAATTTTTTGCGTCATTTTGCCGCATTTTTCCCCTTCGATGGATTTGTTTACGAAGCAATTTGCACACCTGCGTATGCGAAATTATGTACACACTGCTGTGGCGTCGATCCCAGGTGGAAAAACGACTCAAGCCTCTTATTCCTTTTTTTTTTTTCTTTTTCCCAGCTTGGGTTGAATTCTGCAGCCCACATGGCACGCTATGAGCGATTGCCGCCCAGTCCTTTCACGAAAGGTCTACACAGCATTCTCAAGCGTTCGAGGGTAGCGACGTTCCCATACGGTTACAAATGACTTGCAAAAAAGCGTTGCGCATTTTTTCCTCCCCACCGCACAGCGTAAATCCACATACATGATGAACAGCTGTGAATACAGAATGATATCCCCCTCCACATCCCTCACTTGTGCTGTATTTTATTTTTTTTTTTTTTTTTTTTTTTTTTCTTTTCCTGCCGCCCTTACTTTTTTTGATAGCTGTAACAAAGGCACAGGCTGGGATTTCTCCTGGGGGCGCGCACACATACGTGCATACCCGCTAGTTGTAAAAGTGTAGTGGGTGCGTCTACATGTGCATACCTTTGTGGAAACGCTCCAAAAAGGTTAACGTAATGGGGAATCTTCCTTTGCGCCATTGAAGCAAGTCACTTCTTTTCATCCTTCGCTTCACCGCCTTACTAGTTTGCTCTCCCCTACTGATCCCCCGACAAGATGAAAAAACGGGCGAGCATCACAAACGTCGAGTTGGAGGAAATCGTTTTCATATTGCTGAACTGTCTGGACGAAGAAAAAAAAAGAAACCGAGAAATTATCAACACACTTAAAATATATCTCTTGTACCACAAGGGACAAATCCTCAACTACGTGTTTTCCTTTTTGCAAATTCAGAAAGTTAGTCACGAAAATCAAAAGTTGCTACTCTGCTTGGTTCACGACTTTGTTCACTATTGCATTCATAATCGCTTTAGCAACACTGTTGATGAGTACCTGGACGAGGTGAGAAGGAATGAAACAGAAAAGGAGAAAAGGGTGTCCACACAAAAGGGGAGGACTCACAAATTTAAGGACGTACACATCTTTGACAACATTTTAAAGTACTCCTTCTTTGATGGAGATGAGTATTGTTTTGTGTTTCAGGATCTCCCCGAGGGGAGATTTCCTCCAGACGCACTTCCACTGCAAGGTGACGCGGATGAGAGGGGACCTCTCCAGCAAGAAAACAATGGAACCGCTTCTTCCCCAAAGGAAAGCCTAAACTTTGCAACTGATGGGAACCACATGGAGAGAATTATAAGAAGAATAAAAAAGCAAAAGGAGAGCATCTTCCATCAGGATAAAATCGCAAAGCTCCTATGCCTCAAAAAGGAGGAATACAAAACAGCTGTGATAGGCAAAACGAATGCCCCCCAGAAATCAAATCAGGGCACATCTCTACAGAGAAGTGTCCACCACTGGAGCGGAGGTAATCACACACAGAATGGCAAGGAAACTTCCGAAATAAATAACATCATCAGAAATATAATTGACTTCCTGCTGAACGAAATTCTGTTCATTAAGAGGGACGACGAGCGACACGGGATCATGACCAAGCTGCTCATTCTTTGCGTCGTGAGGGAGGACGCTTATTTGAAGAAAAAGCTCGTGGAGAAGCTGAACGGATGTCTGCGCGTGGGGGGGGCTGTCGTCCCTGTGAGGGACTCCCACGAGGGGGAAGGAAAAACGACTAACGATAAAGTGTGTGACGAAAAAGTCAGGAATGACAACGTGAGGAACGAAAAAGTGTGTGGCGACATAGTGAGCAATGATAAACTGAGGAACCCCAAACCCAGGGAGGACTTTCCCGGGAGGGGGGGCAACCCCAAGCTGTGCGCCTACCTGGAGCTCTACATCGACCTCTTCACGCAGGTACCGCACCTGACCAAAAACGTCCTGAACGAATTCTTCAACGCGATCCTTTCTCTGGGTCAGAGCACCAGGCATGCAGATCTAACTTACAAAATTATGACCGAAATATTTCAAGACATTCAATTCCCCTCAGTTCTGTATACAATCATTAGCATGAACACGAAATATAAGAGGAAGAACTTTATCATCCCAAATGAGCACCACACCAATGTGTACCTTGAAAACGACATAATTCATTTGTCTCTGGAGAACACCAGCGATGACACATGCACAACGTATACCAGGGAGTCGTCCCTAAATTCGAACTTCCTCAGGAGGAATAACCACTCGGTGAAGGATAACCACCCAGGGAAGAATAACGATCCGGGTATTCTCCGTGACAACATTAGACTGGCCAACCTGCACAGACTCAGGGAGGGGGCAAAGAAAAGTAAATTCACTTCCTATATGGACCACTCCTCTGAACACACATCGAAGAATGAATCCCCACGTGACGTATTCTATGACGCGCACAATGGCGAATTGGGGCGAGATGGGTGGGATATTCCCCTTGGGGAAGAATGCTCCCAAGAGAGAGGCAGTGATAGCAGGACCCAGTTGAGCAAGGATGCCTCCAAAGGTAAACACGACCTGGTGAAGGCCGTCCATGGAGGGGCAAAACCAACCCAGCATGCTTCCGAAAAATTTCGAAACGAATCGGAAGGGTCAGAAAAGTACTACACGGTTAAGAACTGGAGGGAAGAGGCGGTCTGCCAGGTGCCAAAGCGAAATAGGGGGAGTCGCAAAGGAAGGGCTGATCTTCCCGGTGAGAAAGGAGTCCTCTCCTCGTCGTCTTTTGCCTCGTCCGCATTTGCCTCGTCCCCCTTTCCCGCCCAACGCATCGGTGAGAAGGAACGAAAAAAGACGGAAGAAATTAAATCGGTGTGCACAAAAATGTTAGCCCTATACCTTAGCATCCTTCCGACCTTGAAGCAATGCAGCGAAAATTATAACAAGGTTCTTTACATCATATCGAAGTTGGTTCTCTATGTAAGCAATGACGAAATGATGAAGCAGGTGGTTGAAGTATACATCCATTACTTCCTCCTTTTCTTCCACTCCACCATTAACAACGCTGCTATTAGTGACCTCTCGGGGATCTACAACAAAGACTTAGAGGTTCACATAAACTACAGCAATGTAAAGGGGGTGCCACAGTACAATATAATTAATAGCTTCCGAATCGTTCTTCAGGGATGTCTGCCGAAGATACATCTCATCGTCGGTTTCGCTAACCACATTCTGAAGGTGGCCTATGCCATTCTATTTATCATGATTAATCAAAACTACACTATGAATAACGCCAAGGGGGTAGTAGACTACATAACTTCCAATGTGTATGTTTCCACTTTTATTGAAACGATGGAGATATTCAATATCTTCATAACTTGTGCCTATACAAATAATTTTGTTTTTAATTTGATCAGGGAGAAAATGAAGTCAAACATAAAGGTAGAAGTCATCGTTTCACTGACTCTATTGAGACAGTACCTTTTGCTCATATCAGGGGATATAGGCAGTGGTAATATAGTCCACCTTTCAAATCAGAACATTAGGACAAAACGGGGTTCTTACAAGAAGTGCTTCAAACGATTAAATAGCTTCATCACTGACACGAATAGGACTAACACCAGTAACGTCGAATTGGTCATACAAATGGTGGCAAATTTATCCGATAGGTTTAGCAACGATTTGAGTATCATTTATATGCTTCTAGAGATTGACCTAATTTTGTCGTATCACCATCATTTTGATTCCTTCTCATTCAACCCGAGTGTCATTCTGGGGCTACTCCCTCGGGTTAGCAGCCCCCTCTGCGACTTGTACATGGTGTGCGAGGGACCCGGTGGTAGGGGGAGGAGAAGTGGAAAAAACGGGAGAAGTAGAAGAAGTGGAAAATGTGTGAATGAGGGAAGCGTCTCTCCACTTGGGGAGGCTTCCTCGCTTCCCGCCAAGGGCGACCAACCAGACGAGCGCATAAACACCATGGGGCACCACGACCAGGAAATTAAAACGTGGTTACTCATTCCAAACAGACACGTAATCAAAATAATGCACTTCCTAATTAACATCCTGCTGAGTGAAGAATCAAAATTTAAAAAGCAAAATAAAAAATATGGATATTCGGTTGACGACAATGGCACCATCATAGACATAAACAGAAGCTCCAATGAGGTTTTAAAAAACGGATTTAATCACAACAGGATGTTTTTTGATATACACTGGAACTTTTTCATATTCATGTACCCTTCAGTTCCTTACATAAAGAACCTAATCTCGCTAGCGTTGGAGAAGCATTTCTGTTTTTACTCTCCTAGAGTGCTGTACCCTCTCTTGTTCGAATTATTGGTGGATGTAAAAAGGAGCCTCAGAATCGTAGTATCCATTTTGAAGACACTCAACATTATGTGTATACTTCTACACAATCACATGGTGAAGAAACATTTGAGACTTCACTCCAGATTACATTATAATTACTTAGTGTTGCCAAATATGAGCAATATCATTTCGGTTCTGTTTATGTACTGCACCCACTCCGACTTTGTTGTTTCCTTCCTCAGTCTGCAACTCATTTCTATCTTGAGGAGCTTCACTCAAGGGAAGAGCATCACCTCTGTGCAGAGCTTCGCCTACTTTGAGTTGCTTCTCAGTTCTGTCAGACTAAGCAATGAGGGTGTGAATGGGGCTGTGAATGAGGCTGCGAATGAGGCTGTGGATCAGTTTGTGGATCGCAAGGGGGGGACCGCTCCTCTCACTGGGGATAGTCTATGCAGTAAGAAAATTCTCAAACGTATAATTGCACTTACCAGAGGGGGGAAGAAAAGGTCTATAAGACAAGTTGCAGCGGCGACGCGGGCGAGATACTACCGCTCTATAATTAAAATGACCTACAGGGAGATAGCGAAACGGATTAGCAAGAGAGTGCTGAACGTTTGTTTGAATGTCAACTGCGGCGGTCGCCGCAAGAGTTGGCGGCGGAAAGTCCGCGCCATTGCCAGACACTACTTTAACGTGGATTTGGGGGCACTTGCCGCGAGCCCAGACGGGATGGCCGCCACTGTTAGATCTGCCAATGTTACATCCGCCAACGTGACATACGCCAACGTGATCCCCGTAAACATGAGCGTCCCGTTCAGCCTGGACATGGGGGGGCTAATGGGCACGAACGCCGACGGAGACGGCGAGGCGACCACATTCCACGCCGCCCTGGAGTCAATGAGCTGCCACTTCACTCGAATCCTACGACTAATGCAGACCTTCTTTCGAAGCTACGTCAAAGTGGAAATAGACAGGATATACAACTACCAAAGTTACGTGGTCACCTTCTTTTACGCACTCGTGGAGTTGATTCGGCTCGTCAAAGGCAATCCCGAATTTGAGAACACACTTATGTACCTAAGTGTCGTCAACCTACTGTGCGTAATCATCAGACAGTTCAGTGACAAATATGCAAACAAAATGATTACCATTTTTTTTAAGCTCAACGAAGAAGTAGCTGTGAACGAGGAGGAAAACTTGTTCCTAACGCTCTATATGAATTTTTCTACTATATATAGAAGCCACTTTTTTAATTTATACAGAGAGAAATGTACCACTGTATATATGAAGAATTGCATTGAGTGCATTCAGCTAATGAGAGCGGACTCTTTGTCCTACGAGAGGAGCAGCACTGAGAACCAACTAGATTTAAACAACTTCATGTTGTTATCGAATAAGTACAGTACTGATATGTCTAGGGAGAAAAACGTGGGCCGTTTTTTGCACTACCTCAATGAATACCAGGCTGTTTACAGAGCAAGACTGCTACAGTTTGGAGTGTGCTCCGAGGGGAGAGACCACCATGGGAAAGCGGAAAGGGGGGAAATTGATCTAAAGAGGAACCCATCCAGAGGAGAAAAACCCCACGATGGGGTACAAAATAGCGGAGTACAGTCAACTACGCTACAAGTGAATCACCAAGATGATTTAAAAAAACGTCTCTATCAAAGTAACGAAGTGGTGAAAAAATCCTACCAGCTACTGGAAGATAAACTAGGATCTTACCTCCTCCAAAACGACATCAGCTTCCCCATAAGCAAACCCTTCCAGCAGGATGTCACTGCCTACTACATACAGAGCATACTGCACAAAGACAACCTCTTCCTCGTCCTCTTCCTACTAAACAATATATACCACTCAGATGTAGCAAATAGAAAAACTAGCGCCTTTTCAATCTTTGGAAAATCAAGCAATGTGATAAATGCAGAGAATATAAGAAGCACGTTGGTATTAACAATGGGAAAGTGTCTGAGGAAGGTTCCCTCCTCAAAGGTTCGAGACCTATCCATAATTCGAGACGTCTACCTGAACGAAAAAATATTTATCATTTATATTAAACATGTGTATGTTCCTCTAGTTAGATATACCACCTCTTTGGGCAATGCAATATACGGGAAGGACGACTCCGTCTTGAATGAGGAACATATTGTCAGGGAGGTTCTTTCCAACAAGCAGAGGTACGTGGATCTACGATACAAGGAAGAGATAAAAATGAACGCGCTCATTAGGAGGGACCTCCTCTCCGAGTTCGAAAAGAAGGAAAGCGGGTCGTCTTCCCCGTATGGATTATCTCCCACCATGTGTGGTAACGTGGCGACGCTGGGGGGGACACCTACCGCCAAGGGCAGCGGGACCTCCAACACCGACGCCACCGCTAACACCACCGCTAACCGCGACAGGGCGCACCCGGCGAGGGACGCAGCAGACCTGTGGAAGCGCCTTCCCAATGAAAAAATCAACCTACTCGTATTCCAGCTTCTAGTCGACCCAATTATCTGCTCCCTCTACGAGGAAAAGGAAACGACTCTACAGGCGAGCTTGCTCAGAGCGGTGAAAATGGTATCGAAAAAGCTAAAGTGCATTAGGGTACCTGGTGGGGAGGCAACACAGAGGAATAGGATGAAGTGGGATCCCTCCGCTAATGGAGGCGACGTAATTGCTGCAAGTCTCCCCCCATACGCAGTCACCAACACGGTAGACATGCCAACCGAATGGTGCTCCATCGAAGATGTGTGTAACCACTACTTGAGAGAAAATCTGAATGACGTCCCATTTTACTCCTGCCTCTATATATACAAATACATAATTATGCACTGGGCTTTATATTACCTAGACAACTTTGACGACCAGAAGCTGCCCATCAGCAATATAACCTTTACCGGGGTGGAAAAGTTTGCCCTCTACTTTAAACAAGCGGAGAGTATAATTATGAATCAAAGCGAGCAGCAACTTAGGGAGGATTTAAAAACAAACGAATCAAATGAAGAGACGAACAAGTACAACTCGGAGGAGATGCATCTGGAGAAAGAACAGCACATCATTGACGAAATTGACAAGTGGGGGAAAATGATGGACTGGAAGGACAGAAAAAGTCACAAAACATCAGATAGGGTAATTTATAATGACTATTTTTCCGACCTGGTGAAGGAAAGGGGCACAAGGAAGGACTCCAGACAGGGGGAGACAACCCCGGCGTACTCAACCCTGGGGTACCCACCGGGGTACTCAACCCCGAGTGAGCCTCATCTAGACATACACAGTGATACCTACACAAATTTGAAGAATGCACTGAAGAGCATACATTACTGCCTTTTTGTCCAAGAACCCATGCAGTTCCAGTCAGCATTTATCATCGTACATGTCTTAACAAACTTGCTCTTGAAAGTTGTGTTAAATGAGAGGAAGCAGATTTATCGCAAGTGGCACGAGGGTATAGAAGTGGCAGGGCAGAATGCACATACGGCAGGGCAAAATGCAGATGTGGCTTCGCACAATGCAGATGAATTGGCGAGAAATGAAGACGTGGCCGTGAAAGACTCATCTGTCAAGTTGAACACATCTCATATGCGGAGTGACCATCCCAAGGAAAAGCAAAAAAAGAATAGTGCCAACATTTCAAAGAGAAAAGAAACCATACCCAAGGGGAAGTTGGAGAAAGAGAAAAAACGTCAAGAAGGGACGAACAATAGGAATGGGACAAAGCGGGCCAACAAGCGCATCGGAGGGATGCCAAATGGTGAGGAACAGATGGAGCATCATGGTGGTGCCACTTCTTCACAGTCTGTTCATCATGGGACAAAAGATGGAAGGGCCAAATGGGACGGAGGGGGAAAGAGTCAAAGTGGCGCGGATGAAGACGCGCCTTGTAACAGCATCATACCGGATGAACTTTTCACCGGGTTGACGAAGGAAAAAAAGAAAAGAAAAAACGCAAAGAAGACCGAAAAGGGACACAATAAAGGGCACACAAATGTTCCCCCCAGAGCGAACCAACGGGAAAGCAAAATGCTTCACACGAACAACAAAACGTTCTGCAACCTAAGGAAGTACCAAGGCGCTGCCTTGTCCTGTCTGAACCTCATCACGTCCATCATCGTCAAAGCGGCCCTACATTTGGATTGCTTCCCCCTGCAGTTTAAGCTAATGAAGTACCTACACGACACCTGCGTGGCGACAGACATAGCAGAAGTTAAGTTCCTATCGTTCCGGATCTTATCTGAGATAGTTATTAATGCTGCCAGGGTGAGGAGCCACAACGGAAAGAGTAGGTTAGTGCCTCTCTATGGAGCTCCTCGCGCGGAGGCTGCTCAAACGGGACACCTGAAAGTATGTAGGTCAAGTGAAAAAAGGCACCACCATGAAGATGCAATAAAAGGGGACAAGTCCAAAGAAAATGGAAATGAGGTTGAAGAAACCCATGCAGGAGGCAGAAAAAATGGAAACGACCACGATGGGAAGAATCTCTTACCATGTAACTCCTCAAACTTTGAGAAGTATTTCAATTTGATTCTTTCCTCCAGTGGGAACATATCTTATGGAAATTTTTTCGATGCGAATGATGAGCGCGGGGGGACGCCAAATCGAAATGAGGGAAACTACGGGAGCGGTAAAAACAGCGAAAAAAGTGGAGATGGAGGGAGAAGTACCGGACGGGGATGGGCAGATGTACGGAAACACTCAAACGAACACTACCTTGACAGGGCCAGCAACGCAGAGAGTAACGCGATAAAAGAGACAACAAATGGAGGAGTAGGGGGAAATCACCTGCACAGGGCAGGGACAACTCTACGTGACGAACGCGGTGAGGAAGGAAACTTAAACGACAACACGGGTAGCGACAAGGGGGACGAATTCAGCATCATGTGTGACCCCTCTCATGGGGACAGTCCTCCCTGTCTGGATCCACCAAAAGGAAAGACGCGAGGGAGAAGTCTGTCAGGGGGAGGGGTCGACCATGTCCCACGAATGGATGAAGAGGAATCCCTCCAAGGAAAAAACAGTGAGGCACGGAACGAAGCGAAGAACGAAGAGAAGAACGAAGGGAGGAACAATGCGAAGAACGAAGCGAAGAACGAAGCGAAGAATGAATCGAAGTGCGAACGCAATTACGTGTGCGAGTGCATAGGGATGCTCATCCCTTACGTTAAAGACCCCGAAAGAATCATTAGCTACTTGACCGTGTGCTCCGTCTGCGCGCTGCTCGCCAAGGTGCAAAGGGGCAGAATGCTGTCGAACTCGCACTTCGTTTACTTTTTTTTCAATCCAATAGAAGTTATTTTGGATGTTCTGTCCAGCCCCATGACGAATCGCCAGAGAGGCAGAAAGGCGAACAGAGGGGTGCAAAGGGAAAGGGCCAACGGGGGGGGGCAAACTTATGGATGCAAAAGCAACACCGGGGAGGGGCAACTTCTTGGGGAAATTAGGAACATCCGGGAAGAGGACCCCACCAACCAACGGAACAGATGCGCTGCAAATTGCGATGAGCACCCGATCGAAGAAACGTTCAAAGATGAAGGAGAGGGAATAAACGACAAGACATGCGGCAGTGTTGGAGGCGGCAGCGGTGGGGAAGATGAAGTAGGAGAAATGACCTGCGAAGGGTCAAAAGTTAAGAAGCAGGATCTAAATGGTCGCCATGCGCTAGAATATCATCCCGACGAACATCATCCCCGCGAACCTCATCGTCGGCGTGGCCCCCCAGTCACCCCATGTCTGAGTTACAGAAATATCAGGAGGAACATCCGCACTGTAGAATTGCACAACAAGTTTCACGTCAAGGTGGGAATGAGGATAAGGGAAATCAACTCGGGAAGTTACGAGACCCGTTTTATTAAAAAATTGGGCCATCTTATGACCAAGACAAGGAAAGAAATAAACCTGTACAAAGTTATAAGTGATGTGATTAGGGAGATGATTTCCAGTGAGGAGAAGAAATCCTATATCAACTGCCTCATTAGTTGTATTCATAACAAGAACAGGCAGGTGGCGATTAGTGGACTCAACCTTCTCATGTACCACACATGGACCGAACGAATCAGCCATCAGGATATTGATATAATAATGAATAGGGTGCTTAATGAGGTGCACTACTACACAAAGGTGAATGTTTTGAACGGGCTAGGGCAAAGCCTCCCAAGTGGATCTTTCAGCAAGACGCCGACCCCCCGGGGCATGGACGAGCCGAACAACACGTTAGAGGCATACCGTAATATGTCCAAGGCGCAGCAGAGGCTTAAGGGCCCAAGTAAGGACAGAAGCAACGATCATCTTCATGACCGAAGAAACGAACGAACTGATAACCGAACTGATAACCGAATTAATAACCCAAACATCCTGGAGAGGACCCTACGCATAATCCTACTTCTGTGCAAAACACACCCCTACGTAGTGGTGAACAAACTGTGCACACTCAAGTCCAAGTACAGTTACGAGCACGTCTACTTTATCTATATGATTTGCAACAACGAGACGTTGCTACATAAAACGATGGATTACTTGTTCTATTTAATGAACAACCTAGACACACTTAAGCTGACGAAAAATTTGAGCAACATCCTTTCGTTGGTATTCCACTTCCTCAAGTTTCGAAATGGCTACATAAGGGACTACACAAGGAGGTACTTTATCGAGTTATTTATAATTATGTTTTATGTCCTTGGAGTGAAGCAGCTGGGTCATATGAGTGGGGTTGTGGTGAGCTCTCCTCATGCGAGCTCGGGCAGGGCAGATAAGGCATTTGCCGCAGGTCGATTACTCGATAGGAAGCAGCTTCTGGAAGGGGAAGCGCAACGGGGGTGCCACCTCACCGATCGGGGCCAAGCGGACAAGACAGAAGAGGCAACGGGGGTCAGTGCCCCGGAACTGACGGAGCACTTACATCAAACTCACCAGAGAGAGGATCCAAATGTGCCAGTTTCTGGGATATTCCAGGAAAGGAGGGAAGTTCCGGGAAAAAGCGACGAGAAAGGGGCGCCCATCCACAGCACACTGCCCCACGAAGGAAATAGGCAGGACGCCACCCCCCCACGCGTAGACAACGATGACACCTTTCAAAACATGATCAACGGGTCCCCATTTTTTGTTAGAAGGAACAGCATACTTCGCAGTAGGGACGTGAAGAAGGTCTCCAAAAGAGAGTTCAACAGAAAAATTTACCAAAACTACACCTGCATCATAAGCGTGAATAACACCGTGAACTGTTTGAGCATTATAAAGGAGCTGCTAAAGCTAAATAGGAGGAAGAGGATCCTTAAGCGCATCGAGGAAGGGAAGGTGGAGAAGCTCCTATACTACAAGCACTCGTTCGAGAACGGGCTAATCCATTTGATGCACATTTTTTTGAGCAGTCTCGGGGAGAGCGGCGTGAGAGCAGCCACCAACGAGAAGCGCAGCATGACCTACCCCCCCTTCGAACGTGGCTACTGCCGGAAGGTGTTCAACTTCTTGGAGATCTTCCTCAAAAGCAAAAACCTAAATTACGTCATTATCTCTCTAGTCGCTCTTTCGCAGCTGCTCCTCTGCATGCGCATAGAACCAGAAAACTTGAAATTAGTAGACCCCATAATTAACGTCCTTTACCATGTGAACTGTGCACACAAAAACGACGTGGTGACAAAGTACCTACATCTGTGTTTCACGAACCTGTTCATCCTTTTTAAAGCTATCAAGAAGTATCAATTCGAAATGGGTTCTGAACAACCCATCCCTCTGCTAATCAAAGAGGAATACACCATAAACATACTTAACTCTCTTTTTGTAAACCTAGACAATAGTGACCGAAACCTAGTTAAGGTCACGTTGAAGGCTTTCAAGGAGGCATGCAAGTATGCTCGTGCGCAGTGGCCGTCTCCGCTCTGTGGTTCCTACGTCAAAATTTTAACCACCCCCTCAGTTGTTCTTCCTTACTTGAATAGTAGTGAGGGGACGGAGAAGATACTCATGTGTGGGATTCTGCGCGAGATTTTTAAGACCCTCCGTTGGGAGAGGCTACACATGAGAGGCGAGTCTGGAGCACCAACTCAGGGAGAAAGGACTCCTAAAGAACAGTCCTCCTGGTCAAACACACAAACAGCCAATCTGCCGAAGAAGCACTTGTACGAAATCGCCACCTACCTGATGATTCACCTGGTGGACAAAAGGAAAAACGTCTCGGCCAACGTGTGGACAACTTTGAAGGAGCTCCTCAGGTGGAAGTTCTCTCACCACGTGAATGACACGTTGTTATATTTTGACCGAAAGCTGTTCCTCCCCAACAGGTCCGAAGTGGACACAGTCAGTCGAATCAACATACAGAGGGAGTACTTCAAACGTGCGAGTGGAGATGAATGGGAAAAGGTGACAGCGGAGGGGGCCGACTACAACTACTTCGCTAAGGGGTTCGCTTTGGAGGAGAAAAGCGGCTCAAAGGGAGAAATAAACATCGGTATGTTAAGCGGCGTGCCTCCAGGTGGGCCTACGGGTGGGCACATTAACGATGTGGAGAATGCGCATTCACCGAAGGTGACCCCTCATAGCAGGGACACCACTGGGGAGCGGCGCAAGGAGGGGAAGAAGAACAAAAGAAACTCAGTTAACAGTGCCGTCAACAGTGCCGCCAACAAATCGGATGAAGAGAGCCATATGAGCCAAGCGTACAGTTCTTCTGAGATGAAGAAAGAAAAGATCAACCCGCATTACTACAAACTTCTTGTGGAGATTTGCATCCCCCTTATTATATGCACCGACACGAAGGTGTCTCTCAAGAGGAATCTCTTCACCGAATTGAATAGCTACTTGTACGGAGCTGACTTAGACTCAAACGATGAAGACAATAGCAGCTTGCTCAACGTAAAGAACGAGAGTGACAGATTGCAACAGATATTCTTTACAAATCTGAAGATGAACCTAAACAACATCAACAGTGTGTACAGAGCTTATATTATCCTCCTCAGCAGCAGAAGTTATTTGGGGACAAACATATGGAATTCGAACATCGCAATTAACGACGACATTGAAAAAATGATAAGTGAGTATGAAGTGAGAAGCACCAAGTCGAGGGCAGAGCATGTGCTCTTTGGGGACTTAAGAAATTATGTACACACGCGGAGGAGAAGAGAAAGAAGAGAAAACATAGAAAGAATAGAAACACGTGAGAGGAAAAAAGACAAAAATAAAAGACAAAAGGATCCCAGTAGGGATGATGCTATGCAAAAAAGTATCACCTCCGTCTTGACCGACTCGATATTGAGCACTCTCTCTGGGACCTTCAACTATTCTTACGACGGCGCCTTTTTCAACAGCCTTAGTGTTAGTGGCAGCGTCGAGGCGGAATATAACCACCGGGGGAATGATTCAATAAATGGGGATGCCAAAAGAGAGCCTCACATTTGCAGCCGCGGCGATTGGAGGCATCAGGCGATTCATGCGATTAAGAGAGGTGATTGTGCCCCCTCAAATGGGAATTCCTCCAGCGATGCGGACGTGCGTAAAGGAGAAAAACCAAAAGAGGGCCCTTCCCAGCAAGGTAGGGTTATCAGCACGCAAAACTTATCAAACCGCGAAAATAGGAAGGACCATTCTGCGATCGGACCAAACGGAGAGCCAACTTGTGATGAAGGACAAAGGGAAGAGCTGCTGGAAGACGGGCACGGCACCCCCCTCCAAAAGGAGTTCCCCTCCCTGGAATATAAGAGAAGCGGCTCGTTCGACCCGGGGGAGGGTCTGTCCAATGAGAACTACGCCAATTTTGTTTCGAGCAGCGACGAGGGGGAGGAGCCATTGGGGAAAGCGGCATTGGGAAAGGCGGCATTGGGGAAAGCTGCAGGTGCCGATGAAGGGTGTTCAGACGCCTCTGATAAAAACGCCCCTGATAAAAACGCCCCTGATAAACACGCCCCTGATAAACACGCCCCTGACAAAGACCCCCCTGACAAAGACTTCTCAGTAGAAGGAGTTTCGCCCCCCGCCGAACTGCTCAACTACACGCCGGGGGACCGAAACGCGAAGCAATTCCTGAGGCGAAAATTTGCCAAAATACAGCTGCTCAACCAAAAGTACAATTTTGTCGATAATTTCAAAACAGTGCTGAATTTAAAAATAGAGACAAGCCTGTTGCAGTGGATTGAAATGCTGAAGTTTCTGAAGGAAGACCCCCCTGAGTTTGTTCTCTCCAAAGAAATAAAAGCTGCTCACTTGTCCGATTTTTTCGAGTCCGCTTTAATATGCGCACTGTCAGTTATCAAATTCGTTTCGCTCTCATTGGATTGTAGGAAGCTGCATCGGGTGACCTTGAAAAGTATGAGGAGGGAAGTTCAAACCACGGGGGACGCACAGAATTTGAATGTAAAAGTGGACGGAGTAGGAGAACAGGAGCCCCACTCCTACCTGCAGGATCATATAGAAGAAACCTATCTCATTCAGTTGCTGTCTATCTGCACGAAACTGGAAGCCCTTTGCTCTTCCATCAGCAAGCAGCTCTGCGCCTTTTTGCAGGAGGAGCGGACGCCGGAGCAGTTGCCGATCATTAGGGCCCTAGCCACGCTCTCCATCTTGAAGCCCTCCCCCTAGTGTTCCAGCGTGGAAGCACGTACATATGACCAGATGGCCATATGCCCACAGGCGCATGCACTCTTGTATGTCCATTTCCATTTTTTTTTTTTTGTTTCTCTCATTTGGGGGGTGCTGCCTTTCCATGGGCTTCTCCCAACCGGCTTCCCCCCACCCAAAGTGTACCAAATTCATTATTAACGACGCCTTAACGCGCGATCGGTTTCGCAGTGTTGAGCAAGACGCAAAGGAAGCGCAAACGGAACACAAACACAAACAGATAGAAGCCAAATGGGCATCTCAAATGGGGGCACCTCACCAATGGGGACCAACCCAACGGAGGCGCAAAGCGGACAAACATGCAAATGGAATAATGAGCGGGCTGGTGGAGTATCATTAGGATGGGAAAAGAATATCGACTTCTCCCTTCTTCTTCCTTCCCCCTGTTTAAAGCCAACCGGTGGGATAATAGAGGCAAAATGCTTTACCCCTTTCTTCCATAAACATTATTTCTTTGCCCTTCCAGTTACGAGGGTTCTACTTCCTCCCCCGCGGCGTACTCCCTAATCGCGTTTATGAACTTCTGGATGGCTGACTCGGGCGCGTCGTCCACGTAGGACCACTGGACGAGCAGGTTACTCTCTCCATCGTGAATGGCCCGTAGAGACAGAAACGACAGGAGGAAAACATACCCATCACCCTCCTTCACATTCTTTATAATTACCCCTTCGCCCAAAAAACGGATGTTGTTCCTATTCTTCGTGTCCACAATTTCTTTGAAAAAGGAAATTACAAAATTGTAAAATCGGTGGTAGCTTATGGTGATGCTTTCCGTAAAGCGCAGGTTGATTAGTGGCATGGTTACTTGGTCTTCATCGCTGACGTAGTTGCGCGTTCCTCTGGGGGTGCTTTGGTTGCCCTTCTTAAGCGCGTCTTCGCACGTGGTGGCAGCGGCAATGGATGCACCTTCTGCGAGGTTAAGAGGCCGTCCCCCCTGCTGTTCTTCCTCCCCGTCGTGCTGAAAAAGACCTTCTCCGATTTCTGAAAATCCTTGTCCTTCTACCTCTACTCTGCATGGACTTCCCCTCGCTGGGTCCACCCACTCGTTGGGAATCTGTGCGAGCTTTTTACTTACACGGTTGGGGGGACTTCCTTGGGGAGAACTACAGTCTTCTGCGTCTTCCGCCTGTTCCGCTAGTTCTGCCCCTTCTGCCTCTTCTCCTTCCGCACCCCACATTTTTGCCATCTCGCCATACTTCCGCTTGCCTCGCTGAGTGAGAGTCCCAACGGAGGGTATTCCCTCCTCGTGCTCATTGGTGGGGGTGTCCCCAGGGTCCAGGCCTTCGCCCGGAGAGCCGACAGCCCCGATGGACACATTGCCCCCAGCTTCAGTGTCTCCATTTTGTTCGCCTCCCTTCTGTGCACTGCCCAGACCGAAGAGCCTGTCCGAGCTGAAGCACCTGTCCCCCCGCCGAAGAGTGACGGGGAAACACCTGGCCCGCACCACGCGCAGGAGCTCCCGTCTGGGGAGGAACAAAAGGTATGGCTTCTCACGAATGGTGTAGCACACAGCATAGGCTGAGAAGGACACGGAGTAGGTGTCATCCCGCGATGCCAATTTAGTGGCGTCACTCCGGTAGAGACCGCTTGCCTTGTTGGTGGATAGTATGGATCTTTTCTCCTTCTGCTCACTTAAGTTACGAAGAATATCGGCATAGAGAGCATCTTGCACATAGACATGCTTCATATTAGCCTTCGAAAAGTTGAACTCACAATGCTGACCCAAGGAAGGACACAAGGAGTTAATTAAATAGTGAGAAGATATATGCTTAGACAATTTTTCCATGCCACTTTTCTCTCCATGAACGAAGAGAACATTCTGTGGCAGCACGTGTCTTATGAGTTGCTGAATTCCATTCGAATCAGCGTGCGCAGAAAAGGAAAGGTAAATAATCTTGCAGGCAACATTCATATAGGTATTCCCATCAAGCGATATTTTCCTTTCTCCCATAATTAACTTGTGACCCACTGTACCTTGAACACAGTAGCCTGGAAGGACTATTAAATTTCTGCTTGACCCAGACCATGCTTTAAAAGCCTTTAGAGATAATCCTGTGTGGAGCATCCCGGGAGTGGCAAACAAAACCATCGGCCTATTCTCACCCAAGTAGGTGTTCACAAACGGGGAGATATTCGCAAAGTCAAAGAGGTTCTTATTATCGGTGGAAACACAACTACTATTCACCCATGAAGAATAAATCCGATAATACTTATTGGCATTTTCTGTTAATCCATATCCAAAATAAATGGGGTAACTGATTTTCATTTTTGTCCAATAGGAGTCCAGCAGGATGGACAATTCTTGTGCTCTTCCGATGGCAAACACGGGGATGAGCACCTTCCCTCCTTTGTGTACACACTCATGTACTAAATTGCAGAGGTCCAATTCGGAGGCCTTTCTCGTTGGTCTCACATAGGTAGCATACGTAGATTCCGAAATGAAGACCTCCGGATTGAGAGACGGAATTTTGGTGCTCCCAAGATGCTTATCCGGAACGGTGTTATAATCCCCTGTATAAATAACGCTAAAGTTGTTTACCTCTATCTTGAATATACACGCACCTAGCACATGGCCTGCATAGTATGGAGTAATAGACATATTCCCCATTTCGAATGTCTCATTTATTTGCAACCCGACGACTTTCCCTATGCAGGAGTAAATATCCTCTTCACTGATGTTCCATGGGTCCTTCTTCAAGCTCCTAACGTTGTAATTTAGCAGCTCATCGGATTTTTCGTTTAACAATTTCATTTGTCTCTCGAAGTTTTGTCTTTCCCATTTTAAGTCTGCTACTCGACATCCATCCAGCAATAATACTGGACTGAGTGCCTTTGTCGGATAACTCATAATTATGGTGCCCCTATATTTTAATATCTCGGTGAAGAAGGGCAATGCTCCTATGTGATCCATATGAAAATGGCTTATAATTACACAGTCAATTATTTCATTTATTCTTTTCAAGTTTTCTATTAACTTTTCCTTTTCCGAGATGCTGCTGTTCACTACGGTTATGTTCACCTCTGTGTTGAGAGGGTGCTCATACACGTTTCCTTCCCCCATGCCCTTTTCTCTATCCACTGCGTCCGTGTCATTTCCCACCAGTATGTTAAAATTGGGATACTTCCTCTCGTCTTTGTACCCGAGGTGTGAACCGCAGTCAAACATCACTCGCCGGTTCTCCAGCTCCACGATTACGCACGACCGACCCACCGTCTGCCCAGCCCCCAACACGCGAATCACAATTTTGGTGCGGTTGTAGTGATGCATCGGGGGAGACAGAGCAGGGGAGGAGGGGAGGAACACAGTCACCGAGTCACAGCGTCACAGCATCACTTCCTTTTTGTGGAGTGCCCCAATTTGAGGGTCCCGCTTTTATGGAGCTTCCTTTCCCTACAACAGCGGTAGCCACTTCACAGCGTGGCGCCACAGGTCTGGGGAGGTTGTTCCTCTCATCAAGCGGGTTTATAATAGCCCTTTCTTTCCGTGAAGTCGGCGTTGACGTGCCTCTCTTGGGGGGGTACAGGAGGAGTAACAACCTTGGAGGAAGTATCCAAAGGGGAACCAACCTCGTAGGCGTTCCCCTCCCTTAACAAGAGAAGAACTACTGTTTGGAAGCTTCCCCGAAAGAACATCAGACCCCTGCAACCCACGTGAACAATCCCGTTTGGCGAAATTGCAGATAAACACGGGCACTTCCTGCGAGGGGTGCCACCCCCAAAATGAGAGAAGAATGTAATCCTTCCAAACGAAAAGGAACGTCAAAAAAAAAGGATACAAAAGGAAGGGGAAAATATATTCTTAGGGCTTCTTTTCACACTTGGAAGTGTTCCCTGTTTTTTGTAGCACAACGCGGTAAATTTCTTGGTGGGCCCAGTTTTCCCGCTTTGAGGAGAGGAGTACCATTAAGGGGATCCGTTACAAAAAAAAAAAAAAAAAAAATGAGCTATACTTGGCTGCCCCTTATTTTTTTTCTTTTTTGCGTCACCCTACCACCAACGCGCAGTTTCTATGTTTCTTGCGAATCTGCTCAATTCAGTTGGTTTATCATCTCATTTTGGTGTCCCCCCATTCAACGCCATTCCGTGGGGTATACTCCTTGGGGGGGGTACCCCCGCGTTTGGCAAAAAAAAAGAAAAAAAAAATTTCCCTGAAGACATCTCACCCTGAGCAGACTGAGAGAAGAAAGACTTTTGAAAAAATGGGTCCATGAGGATGCTCTCGCATTGATGACTCTTCACCCTGCTGGTTAACTTTGGGTGAACATTTCCCGGGGGCCACCCTGTAAAAGGTTACCCTTTTTTTTCCCCTTAAGACATGCCCTACGAAGTGTCTATACAACACACCAAGGAGTGGCCCTGCGTATACAACGAGAACGTGGCGGCCCATCCGAAGGGACCCCTCGTCGAAATTAAAAAATTGGCCATTTTGAAGAAATGTGACTGCCAACGTCTGTGCGGGAAAGAATGTTCACCTCAGAATGGAAAGAAAAATGTAGAAGGGACGCATAACAGGCAAATGTGGCGTCCTTTTCATCTATTATTATTATTTATTTTTTTTTTTTTTATTTTTTTTTTTGTTCCCCTTATGCACACATTCGAAGATTTGGCCCTCAGGTGATTTTTTTAACATTCGTAATTTGGCCACTTCACCGGTTACGATTTTTCTCTTTTTAAGCGAACGGGTCTGTATGATCCCCCAATTGAAGGGTACTTCTTCGCCCTTCTCCTCCTCACCACACGTAGTGTTCATATTTGAAAGGGAAGCTTTTCCAAACTGTGACAACTGTGAGGAGGACCCACTTCCAATGGTACATTATGATTCGTTATGCTGAGGGGTCTACAATTGGGAGGGAAGTCACTGTATCGTCTTTTTTTTCTCCCCCTTTGGGTGTTGCGTAGAGAAAAGAATGGATACTATCGCGGGCATCCCCTGTGTGTGTGCCTTTGGCATCCCCTGACGAGAGGGGGTTCTACTAAGCTGTCCCAGGTCACGGCAGGCCCACTTTGTTCTTGTTTCCCCAGTTGGGTCTTCCCTTCAATGATCCCACCAAAGGGCCCATTTCGCCAAACGAGCAAATGAACCAGCTATGAAAACACATGTAACAAAGGTGAACGAACTAATTTAGTGATGATCGTCCAAATGGGATGTCCTATTCCCCACCACTTGGTCACTCTTAACTTCTTTGTCCTTTATTTTACTCTAACTGGCAAAGTGAGCATGGATGCGAAGTTCCGCATATACCTTCCCCGTTGTGGTGTGCTTGGGGAGGAAGAAGTCATAAAGGAGATTCAACCGGATGGGGGCAGCGCCTATATGGAAGCGCTTTGAGAACAATGATGTTTCCACTCACAATCCGACAAGTTATTTTTAATTAATCCTACATAGAGCTCGCACGACGAGATATGGGCAGTGCTGCCAATAATTTGGCACTCTTTTTACATGCCTGTAGAGCAGGCGAGGGATGATCCCCTTCACGCTCATATTTGTGTTCACGCACCAATTTCACGTTCTCCATGATGGAGTGTAAGAAAGGGGAGAAACGGAATTTCCTCGCTGCTTGCTGTTCCACTTCCCAATTTCCTGCCACGTTATTTTTATTTTTTTTTTTTTTAATTTCGTTCCCACCTTTTAGCTGCCACGTCGGTGCGGGTCCAGCAGTCTTATTTTCCCTCTCATCCGTTTGGGATGCATTCCCCTAGTGCATTTCTTCCCATTTTGATGTTCCTCTTTTGGTTTATCCGTTGCGACGCTGTATGACGTCGGCTATCTCCCTCATTGCTTACTGAAATGCGAAGGTAGAAAATGAGAATGGGGCCCCCCGTCAGGCATTCGGCCATGCAGATACGGACACTTCTACTACTACATAACGCAGATGTTGTATGCTCCTTGCAAGGAGCTCTCACTATTGACTGATTCAGTGCCAAGATGAGGAAGCCTCCCTCCAATGTGTTTCTCTCCTGTTGTTTTTTCCTTCCCCGTCTGTGTTTGTCATTCATTCGCCATTCCGCTGTTGTTCCCTCCTTTCACCTTCGCGAAGGAACCTAACATGAGAAAGCAGCTGCTGCTTGCGCTATGCATATACTGGGTAGGCAAAGAATGCTTGTGCCTTAATGACTGTCTTTGGGACGGTTCATCCATGGACCCCCTCAGAGCTAAGGAGGTGCATTCCTTCTACCTCCGCGCAAGGCCCCTCCTAAAAGGAAGGAAGAGACGCACCCAAAGAACCAGTGCGTCCAGGATAAACAAATTAGACTCTCAATATGAATACCCAAATAAGGTGGTGGAAATGTGTCCCCCTGTTGACAACGACGTGGGCGCTAAAGAGAGAGCGGTGACTGATTCCCAGGGCAATTTTCGCACTCCTTCGCAGAGTAATTCGCTATGTGGTCTGCCGCCTAACCCGCGGGGTGGCCAAGCGAGGGGGAAGAAAATAATCATCGGCAACTGGAAGTGCTACCTCACAAAAGAAGAAGCATACACACTAATCGACACGTTTACAAAAATAAAATACTCTAGTCATATCGACCTTATTTTATCTCCTAACTTATTGTTCATACCGTATCTTCTGCAAAAAATTGAGGAGAATAATTCGAAGATCTTTGCATGCTCCCAAGATGTCAGCTTGGCAAGCGGCTTCGGGGCCTTCACCGGAGAAACCACAGCCACCTTAATAAAGCAGTTTGGGAATAAATACACCATAATTGGACATAGTGAGAGGCGCAGAGGTTTCTGCAGCGATGGGGAGACGCTGGAAGAGACAGCGCAGAAGGTGCACAATGCTGTGCAATCCAAACTGAAAGTTATCCTATGCGTCGGGGATGATTATCAAAATGAGAATCGCCCATTCACATCATCCAAGACAAGAAAATTGCTTTCCGTAAGGCCATCATAGGGGGAGGGGAAACGGGAAAAGGAATATGCGGTACATGACAAAGAAGGGGGGGTGAAAAACACAATATGCGTGGACCACCACGCGTGGGTTATCTCTCCTCGCCCCTACCCCTGTTGAGTTGTGCCCCCCCCATTTGCACGCTGGCCCCATTTGTTGGTCTTCCCTCATCTGCTTCTACGCCTTCATTTCACCACTTCTCCTTGTGAAGCTCATCAAGCAGGCAATTCCAAAGGACGACATGCAGAACATTATCATAGCCCTGGAGCCCAGCTTCGCCGTCGGCACAGGCAAACCCGGGTCGGCTGACTTTTTGAATACCTGCTACTGGGGTGAGTTAAAATGATGGGAAGACCAAAAAGAAAAAGAAAAAAAAGGGATAGAGGAGGCGAGCCAATTGGGAACGGAGGCAGAATGCTCTCAAGAGGGGGTCTCAAACGGATGTTTTTTTTTTCTTTTTCCACACCCGTTCATAGGACTGTCCACGTGTACACTTCATTTTGGTGCCCCCTTTGAGCCCTCTCTTTTGTTCCCATTCTATATTACCGTTCCTTTGTTGCTCCTCCCCCCGCGCAGACATCAAGAGGAACATAGCAGAAGAGGTGGACACGCAAACGAGGGACGCAGTGAAAATCGTGTACGGTGGATCGGTGACTAGGCACAACATGAAGGTTGGTCCCCTCCCGCCTGTCCATCGCACTTGTGTTGCTCTCCCCATCTGTCCACTCGACTTCTGTTTTCCTTCCCGTTTGCCCTTCCCGCTTGTCCATCCTACTTATGCTGATCTCCCCGATTGTCCACCCCACTCGTGCTTCTTCCCTGCAGTACTACGTGGAGAAGACACCCGTTGATGGATTCCTCATAGGTAAGGGTTCACTGGACGAGACCTTTATCGACATCATAAAGTACGTTGACCAATCTTGCGTCTCTAGTGCGTAGATGTCGCTGCTGCGGGTGGGAGGGTTATCCCCCCTGGGGAAAGTGCGTCACGTGTAGGGGGCGTCCGCATCAGACTCGGTTCGGCCTCGCGTTTCCTGCGTTGTATGTGTTGCCTACATCGCCATTGCCTACTGCAATTTCCTCCCACCGTTGCGAAATTAACTTTTTTGTGCACCTCTTCGCAACGCTGCGAACCGAGGCCACCAAAATTGAAAAGGAAAAAACTTAAATAATAAAACGCATCACGGTGTGAGGAACGCGCGAGCGAAAAGACGTTCACTCGTCCTCGCTGCGGCGTGGGTAGGAAAAACGAAATGTCTACGCGCAGCTGAGAGCGACGGGTGCAGATACCTTTGCCAGCAAGTGCAAACGCAAAGGGGGACAAAACAAACAAATGGGATAGCAGGGACAGAAAAAAAGGAAAAAAAAGAGAAACACAGTGAAAAAAAAGAGCAAAAATGAGCAAATAAACGGCAAAAAAGTGATAAATTAAACTAAGCTACACCAGATTGCGCGGAACCAAATTATGTTGAATGAGCCAGGGTGAACGAAAAAAAATCACATTTTTATAATTTTAATTTTTTTCATTTTCTTCAAACTCTTCTTCTGCTTCTTATCCTCGTACTTCCTCTGCTGCTCGGCGGACATCTTTTCCACTCTCTCTTTCTCCTCTTGCAATTTCTGGGCTTTCCTCCGTTCCTGCAATTCCTTCAGTTGCTGTTTTTTCCTCAAGTCTTCCTTCTCCACAATGCTTCGAAGCTTCCTCACGTGGTCCCTGACCTTTTCCGATAACTCGATGCAGTGACAAGCGTCTATCATATAGATTGAAAAATTTACCAGCGTCCGTAGGTCTTCCACGTTTTTCGGGATGACAAAGTTGAGGAAGCAGAACTTGTGTTTTCCTCCTTTGTTGCTAGGTTGATCTTTCTGGTCATTGGAGTGCTTCTCCCCCTTCTTCTTCTCCTCCTCCTTCTCCTCACTCAGCCTGTCCTCCGAGTCAAACAAAGCAATATCGGTGATGCAAACGTAGTTTATGTACCTATCATAGGTATTTAAAAAGTTCAAAATTTTTCCACTTAAGACGAGATCCATCATTTCGTTGGAATCCCCCTTGATGTCATAACTTCCTTTCAATTCTTTTTTGCTTAACAATTTTGTGTATTTGTTTAAACTAGGGAAGCGACAATCGATGTACTTCTTCTGATGCTTTTTAAATATACACAGAACTCCCTTGTCCAGCTTGTTGAAGTTAATAGCTACATTCATGCTGTCGTTTTCTTTCACAAAATGATTGAAAATGAAATATCTCCACAGACATTGCCTTTTGCATAAATTTAAAGTAGCAAAATAATAGTTACAGTTTTTCCTACCTGTGCAGTAAAATTCAAACTTGTCATATGACTTTTCAAATAAAAATGATTTTTCATTTCCCAATTTGGCAAAATTCTGAAGGAAGATATCTTTGCATGACCTAAGCCAGTAGAGGGCGATCATTCGGTTGGTCTTTCGCCCCACCACTCCGTTCACGATGGTTATTATTAATAGGGAGAGGAAAATCCCTATTTTGAGGTAAAACACGTTTTCGTTTTCACCTGCCCAGGAGTGTATCAGCTGGTGCGTATCCGCCTCTGCCTTTGCGCCTAAGGGGAGAAGCGGCATGTACAGTAGGTGAGAATGGTATGCAAAATGTAGGGGTCACGTGGAAGGGTCTAGCACGGAAAGCAGAATAGACGATGCGCACCTCGTAGGGAGGAACTCCCCCTCAGTGTCCATACCTCCAGCACTTTTCATTCGGTCCTCCTCTCCACGGTGGCCTTCCTCCGACTCGTCCACAATTACGATATCGTCCAAGTTGTCTACAGGTGGTTGAGGGTAAAAAAAAAAAGGGAACAATTTATACGCATAACCACGGAAAAACAGTGAAGCGGTTTTGTCTCAGCGAGGGAAACGTCCATATTGAGGCGAAGGAGGTAACTCATAAGGATAACTTGATCGGAGGGGGTGCGTAGGAAGGAGAAGTATCAACATGGAATCTGCCTCCCTGCAGCAACCCCTCCACGCAGGGAAATTTACAAAGACGATCTCTACGTTTGGAGAGACAGACTATGACCCACGAGGGTAGAAACTCGTTCGGGGGGCCTCCTCATCCCTGGGGACACGTACCATTGTATGAAAGGGTCAGATAAAACGAAAGGTAAATAACGAGGAACAAAATGACTGTCCTGAATTTGCGCATTTGTATAATCGGTTTGGAAGGAATTACAAATAAAGGCGGAAGGGGAGGGAGTGTTGAGTCCACTTCCAACTCGCTTTCCTGTCAGAGTTTCGATTTTCTCTTCTTATCAACTGGTACAAACAGGAATGGTTCGTTTGGGTTATGAGACCTTCCCTACGCCTTCACTCTGCCGCGACGCAATGCGAAGAGAAGCCAAGGGATACGATACAACGCTGCTTGCCGCTTCTTTTTAATTTCCGTTTCGCCTCAATAGGAGCATATTTCCTTGGGTAACTCTGCAGGAGCTTTGCTCAGTTTGGATTCTTCTCACCGCTCATGTATTTTAGATCCAAGATTTTTCTTTTTTTCTTTAACCACTTGGTGGTATTTTTCTTCATAAATGGTTAATTTTTTCTTTTGGGGTGGTGGAAGGGTAAGGCTAGATAACCAAACGGGTTTGTCACGACTTGTATATAATACCATTGCAGCTTTTTTTTTTTTTTTTCCGGTTAAATCTCTTCACGCACGCGTAACCGCGAAAAGGGGGGCTGCATGCTGAGCATAACCAAATGTCCCCTGCTCCCTATCCTACTATTTCATTTTATTTTTTTTTATTTATTTATCTATTTATTTCTTTTTTTCTTTTTTTTTCTTTGCGCATTTGTTACATGTATGCCAGTGGGGGGGGAGCAGTATACGCGCATGTCCCTTTGCAATTGTGTGCCCGTTTTGTCCTCCACAACGACAAGGCATAGGTGTCCGCTCACCGTTTATAGGCTACCTCGTACAATAATCCCAGCGTGAGGAGCGTGCAGCTTCGTCTATGTGCGCACGGCACTCTTCGAGTTGGAAGTTCGCCCAGTCGATGCGTTTGGGCAGACGCACGTCTAGACCGACTTGCCCCATGTGCTGGAAGCGTTTGTGCATTTCTAGTGAGAAATTTCCCCTCAACAGATTTTATTTTCCCGTTCAATTTGTGGCATTTTTTGAGTCCCCTGCGCGCCATTATTCAAGCCGTCGCTAACCCTTTTTTTTTTACTTCATCTGCGCGTCACCCCATTATTCGCCTCATTCTTCACTCCCTGTGTTCTACACGCTCGGGGCCATGTGCAAACGTACGTGCGTACATATGCATACACGACTACACACATGCTTACGCATGTGCTCTCAGCTTCCCAGACGCGGACATCCTAACTTCCGCGTCGCGTCACCCCTGTGTGCATACCCCGCCAATTTCAATTGTCGAGGCAGCTCTAGCGCTGTTCTTTCTGACCTTATTTTTTACTCCGCCGGAGGACGCCTCGCTTTGTTACGTTTGTTGTGGAGCAGTTAAGCACACCATTTTAGTTCGTCTCATTTGAAAAGTGCCCATTTGATCGCGGCTCGTTTTATTTTGTCGCGTCTTATCGTGCCGCGTCTCATCGTGCGCCGTTTGAGAATTCCCAACGTTAGCACACCCCGCTTCCACTCCCCACTGGTGACACACGTCAATTTTGTTCCTCCTCCCTGGGTGCAGCCTACACCCTCTTGTGTTCGTTTCGCACAGGATGTGACAGGCTGAGGAGAGAACGGACGCTCCGTCGCATGCAGCGTGGGGAAACTTGGTCCCCGTAGCTCCCTTCCCGCCACGTAACGGTGTAGCGGAAGAACGGCGTAACAGCGTAATTGCATAAACACACCACCGCTGAACGGCTGAACTGTTAACTCGCTTACCCGCTAAACCGCTGAACATCTTTTAAACTTCTTTTTACGACCAAGTTAGAAGACCTGCCCCGACCAGCGCACGTTGGACGTGCCTCCCCCGTGATCCTCAACCGCAAATCAGTACATGGCATCTGCTATGTGAATCTGAGTCCCCGCACCCGATTCGCCTCCACCTTTGTGCATCTTCAGTATTGAGGAAAGAAGAAAGAAAAAAAAAGGGGGGTGCACTCGTTTGAGCTGTAGGAAGGAGGCAGCTGAAAGGAACCACCCAGTTGGAACCACCCTGTTGGAACCACCCTGTTGGAACCACCCTGTTGGAACCACCCAGTTGGACGATCTCCCCCGCTTCGAACGGACAAAACCGAGGAAACCATGTTGCACACGCAGGTAATGAACCTCCTGGAGTGGGTATCCACCAAAATCAGGGGGACGAGCAACGAAAACAGAATATATCTCATTTCCAATTTTGAAGTTAGAAAGGAAAACCATGAGCTGTACATAAAGAAAGCTCAAGAGAACCTCAAGGAAGAAGACCTCAACATAGACCTAATATTTGGGAAAAAACACAGGAATGAAATAAGGACGGCAAAATATAAGCTCTATACCTTCGTGCCACTAATCGTGTTTTTTCAGTTCCTACGACTGGGAAATCTATACTTTCTGTCCATCTCCATGCTGCAACTTATTCCCGAAATTACAGACTCTAAAGGAATGCCGACTTATCTAATCCCACTGGTATTCATTATCGTCGTCGCCATGATAAAGGAGTTTTTTGAAGACCTACAAAGACATAAATCGGACAATGAAGAAAATAGTAAGAAGACGATGGTTTTCCAAGACGGCATTTTGAAGGAGAAAAAGTGGGCAGAGGTGAAAGATGGAGATGTGGTGAAAATATTCTCCTATGAGTACTTCCCTGCTGATTTAATTATCCTCAATTCGTCCAACAAAAAAGGAATCGTAAACATTGAGACGAAGAATGTCGATGGAGAGTCAAACGTGAAGCAGAAGTATTGTCTTCCCGATGTCGTAAAATACTTCCAGGACGATAACCATTCTGGGTACTGCCAAGCAGAATTAATAAGTGAAAGTCCCAATGACAACATTTTTGATTACAAAGGGCATATGCTCTTACCTCCTCTTCAGTACAAAAAAGATGGAGGAAAAGTAGTACATTTTTATGATGCCTACACAGGGGGGATCATTTCTGGGGAGGATCAAACTACAGGCGAAAGAAGCACAAAAACAGAGAGAAAAAAGAATAATAATTATACCTATCATAGAGATGAAGACAATAAGGGAGGAATCCCCCCTGGATCGAATGACAAAGAGGGAAGTGATTCTCATTCCTTCACTGGAGGTCACACCAATAATGATCATCTCTGTACAGAACGCACCGCTGTCCAGGTCACCATCGACAATGTAGTCCTTAGAGGAACATCCCTTGTAAACACCAAATGGATCTACGGACTTGTTATCAGCACAGGAAATAGAACCAAGCTGATGATGAATGCCTCCACAAAATCAAGAGAGAAATGGTCTCGACTAGAATTCGTCTATGGCAACCATGTGATCGTTCTGATAATATGCCAAATGTTAATTTCATTCATCGTCGCTATCGCTGGCGTTTTATGGATGAGGAGAAAGGGTTACAACTTATGGTACTTAAATTTAGGTCATCAGGCAGATAGCCTCAAGACGTTTTTTATTACCATTGGGTCAATGATTCTTCTCTTTGGATCATTCATTCCAGTGGATTTACTGCTCATTTGGGAGGTCGTCCGACTTTTACAGGGATATTTAATAAACTGGGACAAAGATATGTACAGCCCCAAAAGTGGGAGGCATGCCTTAAGCAAAGCGGGACAGCTTCTTGAAGAAATGGGGAACGTCACGCACATTTATTCAGACAAGACTGGCACGCTGACGCAGAACATTATGCAGCTGCAGAATATCGGGCTGGGAAGCAAAGGCATCTATGGCTTCTACGATTTTAGCAACATTAAGGAGAACATCATAAGGAGGCGCGGCGCGGGCAGTCAGGGCAGTTCGGACCCCTTTTCGGTTGACGGCGGAGTGGACAAACTTAGCCGAATGGACAGACGTGGCGGGGAGGAACTACCCACCAGGGACAGCGCCAACCCAAGCATCAGCTCGGAGAACGGCAGCGGGGAGTCGTTCCAACTTCCCCCCATGACGTGGTCCAAGACCTCCGTCAACCTACACAAGGAGAAAAGGAGCCTCATGCACAGGAACAGCCTCACCAGCGAGAACGCGGCCGCGGGTGTCTACACGGAGGAAGACTTTCAAAGAGGCGAAAACGAGTTTGTTTTCTTCAACAGAATTCTCTTCGTCAACAAAATCTACAGCATCAGGAAGGACGTGGAGGACCAGGTGCAGTTCCTCCTGCTCGTGCTCAGCCTCTGCCACAGCGCGATGATAAGGAATGTGGACATCGACGAGATGGGCGAGGTAGGGGGACCGGCGAACGAGGCAGCTGAAGGGGCAGCTGAAGGGGCAGCTGAAGGGGCAGCTGAAGGGGGAGCTGAAGGGGCTGCTGAAAGGGCTGCGTATTCGGCGGGAGACAACTCGGAGAAGACCAAAATATTCGACCGGGAAACCATGATGAATTACACGTACCTGACGCAGCCGCAGCCGCAGTACGATGCTAGCTCGCCGGATGAGCTGGCCCTCATCAGCACGGCGCTCTACCTGGGCTGCGAATTCGTGAATAGACCCAACCTGACGACGATCGAAATTGAGCTGACGTCCACGTTCGCGCAGAGGTTCATCCTGGGGGAGAAGGCGTACAACGATTTTCTGCAGAAGAAGGGTTACTATGAAGACAACTTTGATGCGTTCTTCCCGGAGGTTAACTCGCCCAGGGAAAGAAGGAGAGAGACCAAGTTGAATGATGCCACTGAGGAGGGGAGCGGAAACGGGGGGAGTGCCAACCGGGGGACTCACGTAGAGCAGGGTGCCTGCAACCTCCATATGTCCATCCCGATCAAGAAAGTTTTCTCGGCGAACAGAGGCAGCCATAAGGAGGTCAAACGGGAGGGGAAAAATATTGAGGCGACCAAAACCCACCGAGTGGTTGTCCCCATACTGGCCTACGAAATACTAGACGTCTTCGCCTTCGACAATGTGAGGAAGCGCATGTCCCTAATCGTAAAAAATGAGAAGAAAGAAATCTACATGCTAGTCAAGGGAGCGGACACCAATGTGTTGAAGTTAGCGGCAAAGAATCAGGAGCATATAGTAGACCACGTGATGTACCAGCTGAATGCATTTGCTACCTCTGGGTTAAGAACCCTCGTGTTGGGATATAAACATCTGACGGAGGAGGAATTTAAGAAAATGTATCAGCACCATATGGAGACGAGAAGAACGTCGGAGATGCGAAAAGACGATGGAGCATGTTTGGGAAAGTTCTACGACGAAGCGGAGGATAATTTGATTATTATTGGCTGCACCGGGATTGACGACAAATTGCAGGAAGACGTTCCGCAGGTGATACAGGACCTACGAGACGCTGGAATGACCATCTGTGTACTCACGGGAGATAAATTAGAGACGGCCATAAACATCGGACATTCAATAAACATATTAAATAAAGAAACTTACAACGCAGTGTTCACCGAAACGGATCCTACGGTCTTGTTAGAACAAATGAATATTCATGAGAAGAACACAAATGCAGCCAACCTGCTCAATGTTGACCACGGAACCAAGTGGTGGAATAGCGTCAACTGGGAAAACTTAAACTTAGATCTACGATCCGAAACCATCTTAAATTTTATGAAAACGAATTTTTACGGATCCATCAAGAAGAGCGTCATCTCGTCATCGGACATGGACAATTTGAAGAAGGAAAATTCTTTCCCAGAACTAGCCAAGCAGGAGAAGATCTTTAACTCGTTCCTTGAGTCCAGTGAATCGTTTCCTAGCAATCGCAGCCATGTGGAAAAGACCAAAGGGGGGGAGAAGCAGGAGAGGAAGAAGCAGGATGAGGAGAAGCAGGATAAGGAGAAACAGAAGGAGAGGGAGAAGGTCCACTACTCACAGTTCTCTATAACCATCACGGGAGAAGCACTGGACGAAATCATGAAGAGCAAAATTTTAAAAATAAAATTCTACACCTTAGCTAGAAGTGCATCTACACTCATTGCTTGTAGAGTGACTCCAAAACAGAAGTCCCTGTTGGTGAAAGAGAATTCTGCCTTCAATCCCAGGGGCACCTCATTAGCCATTGGAGATGGGGCAAATGATGTGGGGATGATTCTTATGGCCAATGTGGGCGTCGGAATAGCTGGTAAGGAGGGGTTACAAGCAGCCAGGTCGTCAGACTTTACCATAAGCGAATTTAAGTACTTAAAAAAATTACTCTTCGTTCATGGAAGGGAATCTCTCAGGAGGAATTCCTTCTTAGTCTACTTTTGCATTTTTCGAAACGTCAGTTTTTGTCTCTGCTCGATGGTTTTGAATTTCTGGACAGGTTACAGTGCCATCGATGCGTGGAACCCCTGGACCAAGCAAATCATAAACATCGCTTTTACTACCCTCCCTGTTATCTTCTTTGTTGCCCTGGATAAGCAGCTCCCTCATCGAATCCTCCTGAAAAATCCCCTCCTATACGAGACCTCTCCATCTACATTATGGCCCCTCTACTCCAATAAGAAGATCGAATTTTATACCAACAAGATAAAGCGGGTTTATAGAAACATTTTCCAATTTTGTCTCATCCCGTTTAGATTGATTCCTTTTTTTCAAAAATCGACGAATAAAATGAAGTCCTGGATTGGAAAACGATCCAAACCGGAGAAATATAGATCCTACGGCACTCATTACCTTTTCGTTTATTTGCTCTTTGCCATTTGGCTAGCCTCCGTGGAAACAGTCATTATGCTTCACTTTGCCACTGGTCAGACGGACTCAATAATCAAGGACCACCACAATGTAGACATCGATTTCCATACATTCTCGCAGATTCTCTACACACACCACGTCATAGCAGTCAATGCAGTCGTCGTCCTTTTAACCAACACATGGTTCGTCATTTCTCACATTGTCCTGTGGATAGAAGTTATCGCCACGTTCTTTTTCTGGTTTATCGTGAGTAACACGAAACTCTTTTTAGATATCATAGGGGCTGATGAATTGTATGGCACATTTGAAAAGGCGCACTCCTCAGGCAACTTCTACCTGTCGCTGATCGTCTCCCTGTATGTTTCTCTCCTTCCTTTAATTCTCCTTATGACATACCAGTTCATGAAGAAACCCACCATGGAGCAAATTGTCCTGGAGCAACTGAAGCTGGGCAAATTTGAAGGTCTCCGGAAATACGAAGTTAAGAAGCTCGCCTACATTGACAGCAAGAACAGCTCCCATGTCTTTTCGCACAAGGGATTTGCCTTCGCCGTCGAGGCCAAGGAGGCCTTCTGGGGCCTCGTGCAGAAGGCCATTTACAAAATTAAGATTCCGCTCGCCAAGGACGAGGCGAGCTCGGCCAAGCCCAGGCGGAAAAATTGAAGCTCGCCCGCCTGCCACACGCGTGCCACATGCGTGCCAGGTGTATGTCGCGTGTATGCCCCGTATATGTATGCCACTTTGGAACCATGGATGACGTGCGAAATGGAGCCACTCCATGTGAGACAACAAAAAGGAGATTGTGAATAGTTTTTTTCTTTTTTTTTTCGTTTTTTTTTTCTTTCTTTCCTTTTCTCCTCTCCTTTTTCTTCCCTTCTGGGGGCGCGCCGAATCATCCTTGGCCCCCCCCTTCGGACGAACCCGCGCTTCTTCTTTTTTTTTGTTTGTTAAGCCGTTTCGCGGCGCTGCGTAGCATGCACCCACGTCCATAAGTCCACGCGTGTACGTGCCCGGTTTGGTTTCAGTATGTGTTACGCTAGCCGGATTAGCCGCGTCAGCGGTGTGAGTGGTCCAGTGCCCTCGCCGGGGTAGCTGTTCCACCGCCGCCCCATTAGCTCTTGCACCGCCGCCCCATTAGCTCTTCCACCTCCGCCCCATTAGCTCTTCCACCTCCGCCCCATTAGCTCTTCCACCTCCGCCCCATTAGCTCTTCCACCTCCGCCCCGTTAGCTGTTGCACCCTCGCCCCTTTTTACACCCCTCGGGTTGTTTAACTTCCACATTTTTTTAATTAATGGTATAGGAAAAAGTTTCTTTTTTTTTTTTTAAACGCATGCTAGGGTGTACAGAAAAAAGAAGCAGGCGGAAAGCGAACGTTTTGGAAAAAGAGGGTAACAATGTACATACGTGTGCATATTCATGCGCATATCAACACCTGTGTGCGCTAACAGATGCGCAGCTTGGGCCGGGCCAGGCGCGCCCCCTGGACATATGGCGGCCAATTTTAAGAAGATGCCATGTATAGATGCGCGGGACCAAAGTAGACAAACGCAGGGGAACGTGGAAATTCACTTCAGTTCGATGCCTTTTGGAACTCCCAAGGCGTGTTATCCAGGGGACAAACTTGTCTGGCCTTAATCCACCTCGATATGCAGTGAAGGTGAAAGGCATGATTGCACACACCCCACGCTATCGTGCAGCTGTCCTTGTCCATTTTTTTGTCCTTATCGTTTCCACCATTTTCGTTTAACTTTGCTTGACATTCGATACATAAGTCCATTATGTGGTTTCTGCAAATGGCACAGTTATCTACGCTGATGTCCCAAGACCAGGCCGCGACACCTGACCATTTGTGAATTTTGAAAATATCATTGTCTTCTTTCCCTTCGCTGTTGGCCATGCTGGCTGATTTCTTCGTTGGTGCAGCAGGTGTGTGCGGCAGAGGGAAGTTGTGTAGAGAAGGGTGTAAACTGTGTTAGTAGCGTCTGCACAGTACACAGCATACTCAGCATGCTTCTCCTACTAAGCCCCCTCAGCGGTGAGTGCTTACGGGTTAAGAAAAAAACGTGTCGGGAACGGGCCCATTCTCTCGCTTGAAAATCATCTAAGATCGTGGGAAGGGGATCTCTGTCGAGGTTTGCTTATGCAACAGGGCGATGGTGTATCCTGTAAGCATGAAGTGTTACCCCTTAACAGTGGGCAAGGAGGGAGAAAAAAAACAAATGGCGCGTTTTCCTTTTGCGAAAATTACGCATTTGGCATTCTTACGAAAGGGACACGTTCATGCCCCCACCTTACAAACACAGGAATGAGAGAAGCACAATCTGTTCATCAATCTTTTCTTTATTTTTTCTTTATCTATGCTTAACTTTTTGCAAACACTTCTTGGTGTGTTTTTTTTTTTTTTTTTTTTTGCTACTCTACCCTTGCCGCGTGTGCATTATTTTAAAGGGTTAAATTCCGTCGGGAAAGCCGCTTGAAAGCATATTTCCCCACTCCTACGAAGGCGGGAGTGCAGGTGCTTTTCGTCCCCATCGGGGGAAACATACCTCGTTTGAAAAATTGGCCGATTGACCGCTTACGTCAAAGTATGCGCCTACAAAACGGCCGTCATACATTTCAGCGGATGAGGTAATGGACACAACTTCACTGGAGAGAGGTACACAAAGTGATTTTGCCTATGGGGGAAAATCATGACTGTTAAGTGGCCCCCCGAAAGGATGGGTGAAGTGTATGGAAAAGGAAAACTCGTCAAGTCGATACCGCTAGAACTTTAACCTCATCCTCAACTTTTCCTACTCAACCCGCAGACGTGCTGAACATTTTTCAACTAGCCAAATGGAGTACTGGAAATGCAAATTAAAAAAAAAAAAAAAAAAAAGAGAGTGACAAAACATTTGCGAGAAATGTCCCATATGAACTCACTAGGCCTGAATGGCACAGATGGGAAAATGCAATTTCGTGGCGGCCCTATCACCCTCGGTCATTTTTAAGCTTGACCAACAACGCGGGTTTGCAAAAATGGGATGCTGCCGAACTTTTCAAAATTAGAAAAAAGTATGACCTGTTCAAACAAAAATGAAGAAAAAAAAAAAAAAGCAAAACGATGGATTAACAAAAACGATGGATTAACAGAACGATGGATTAACAAAACGAAGGATTAACCAAACCATGGATTAACAAAACGAAGGATTAACAAAACCACGGGCTAGCGAAACGACGCAACAAAACAGAGACAGTGGGGCTGCGGAGAGGACGGAGCACCCCCTCGGGCATAGCTCCCCCGGAAAGGCGAATCACCCCAAGTCACATTTCCACCTCGGCAGCTATACTAATGTGATCACTGGGGTTTATGGGAGACAACACCCCTTTATACTTCGCGAACCATTCCTTGTCGATACCCTTCAGTACCCGTCTGACCTTAAGCCCCGGTGACAAAAAGATGTAATCCAAAACGTCAATAAAGTTATTGTTCCAATTGGTGTAGGAAATGTCCCCCTTTTTATAGGCGGAATATAATGGCAGGAATTTTTTCCTGTCCAAATGGGGGCCAATAATTTGTTCATTATTATGCCCATTTTTTCCCAAGTCAAATAATGTTGGGTATTTATTCAAATCGTCATATTCCTTTTTAAACAATTTGCAGTTTATCCAAAGGTCCGAATCTGAATCAATGTCCTTTCCTTCGAGGAAGGAAAACACTTCTGACTCGAAATTTGTATTGAAATCTCCATTTAGCACTACATACACCGTTTTCCCGCATTTCTGTTCATACGATTTTTTGAGCGTTTCCAAAATGTAGAGTAGGCTATACGATTGTAATGCTCTAATATGGCTAGCCAAACTGTGGAAATAAAAATGTGTGTTTGCAACGAGAAATATATCTTTGCTGCTCCTATGTGTGTAAATGCCAAACTGAAAAACGGTTTTAATTTCTCTTATGATTTCCTCCAGGTCATTGCTCAAGTTGATAAAGCGATCGTACACGTTCTTCAACTCTGGAAGTTTCACCACTTGATTAAATTCATAATTTTTATACTCAATTAGGGCAAATTTTTTTTTATTAACAAATAAGGAACAGCCGTCATTTCCATGGCTGCTCTTTGGCTTGTACGAGGAATAGAACTCGTCATGTAGGTATACAGAGAAGAGGTTGGAATGCAGATATTCGCTCACCTCTTGCAGGCAAATAATATCATAATCGTAACTGATGTCATGAATTAGCAAATGCGATCTGTAATTCGTTTTCAAATAACAAGGGTCTATATTTTTAAACATATATTCCAGGGCGTACTTGGTGTTGGTATATATAGGTGCAAGAATGTTGTAGGTCAAAATGCGTAGTATGTTATCGCTGCAGGGTTCATCTGTCTTTAGCACCTTCTCAAAATGGAGGTACCTTTCTCCTTTCCTGTTTAGTTCCTCCTCAAATTCGTTAGACTGCACTTCTATTTCATTCGTCACATAGAAGAAGAAGGGCTTCTTCTTATTATATATAACGAGCTGAAGTCTTTTGTTTGTGCCTTCCTTCTTCGGCTTGTAAAACAAATCGCGCGATAAGATCACCTTCTTATCGTGCGCATACGTCCAGTAGTGAACATACGAATGAAGGTCTTCCATGGGTGCATTCACGGGGATTATGGGGTGCCCGCTATATACATCCATGGAGACATAAATTTGCTTCAGGTCGTATAACCCTTTGAATACTTCTACTTTGTACTGATTAATGAGGAGGTAACTTAGTTTGTCTACCACATCGATCAGCAGCGAGTTGTCTTGCACCAGGTTATTTTCCTTATCAAACAATTGGATGTCATTTGGTGGGCCCTCCTTCTTCTCTATTATAGAGTCATCCCCCGTGGGCTGTTCCACACTTTGGTTGTAGCTATTACTTGGGTTCTTCTTCCTTTTTCTGTCCGACTTTTTCATATTTAGAATTAGCCTATTTGTCAACGACTTTACCGTCTCATCTTTTTTCCTTAACAATTTGAATTCCTTACAATGGAAGTACAGCTCTATGCTATATTCGTCACTTTCCGTTTCGTTTATTTTGAGGTAGGAGCAATTTTTTCTTATCTCTTCCAGTTGCTCAACGGTGAAAGGTTCTTTGCTTTGCTCACCGTAACTGTTTTCTTCGCGCACATCGCCATTCTTTTCTGCGTGCATCGACATGACTGGCGATTTATTTTCATTCCTGGTGATGTCCGAGTGTGCATCGGTCTCTTGATTTTGCTTAGTTTCGTTTACTACCGCAGAATCGCGCACGGGCGCACTACCCCCCGAGGTGCACATTTTGAGCAGCGAGAAGTGCTTTCTGCTGCGCGATTGGTGCTCAATGGAGGTGCTATTAATAGGGGTGCTGCCAATGGGGGTGCTATCAATGGAGGTACTTCCACGGGGGAGTCTACCAACGCGGCCAGTACCAACCGTGCTGCCCACCTCTCCCCAGATGGACTTCCCCAGCACCTTGCCCGAATCTCCCGAAAGGACGCTTCCTTTTCCCCCCTTTGTTTGGAGGTGACGAAAAAACAACTTCGATCTGTTTGGAAGGCCGTGAAAACGCTTCGACTGAAGGAACAGGACGGGGAACTTTCTCTTCCCTGCACATGCAGTGATTTCTCCTTTGACGGGATACCCGCTTCTCTCCCGCCTTTGTATTCTTGTTAGCCTTGCATTTGGAACATATTTTACGATTGCCACATTGCAAGATAAGCATGCCGCCACGCGTTTTCTGCAGGGCAAATGTAAAGATATGGCCAATGCTGCTAGGCACATAAGTAAATTATGCCTTCTCATCTATAAAGGTTTGCTCAACAATGGGTGTTTTTTTTTCTTCTTTAATTTGTAGCTCTCTTCATTTTTTTTCGGTTTGCTTGTCCCCCATTACGTATTATTTAGCTGCGCGTATGTACATATAAATACCCCGCGTCGTGTGTTATAGAAAGCGAGGCAAGCATTTGATTTGGGTCCATCTCTTCAAAGAAGGGAGTTATTCCTTTTCACTATCGAGGAAGAGGAAAGCGCCAATATTCTTTGCTGAACTCCTTTGAAAAATATAAATGCCCCCCATTTTGTGGATCTTTTTTGTATTATACTTCAAAACCCCTGTAGGGGATGCAAAACGCAATTGCAATTGCCATTGCTGCATTATTTATTTATTTTTTTTTTTTCATTCTTTCCCGCCTTTTTTTGGAAAGCTAATTTGTTAAAAAACAAATTATGAACAGATTTTCAAAAAAAAAAAAAAAAAAACTGGCCTGTTCAGGTAATTTCTGACCCAACTAGCCATTTGAGGAGAAAAAGATATGCACAACATTGAAGTGGCGCAATTGATGAGTTAAGAAAGGACAAAGCGTAGGAAAAGAGGAACAAGCGTGAAGGAAAAATTGTAACTCGTAATGGAGCATGTAATGGAGTATATACTGGAATACATAGAAACATTCCGCGTGTGACGGTAAGAGACCAATGATGAACAGATTGATGAACCAACTTTGCCAGCAAGCCCAGTAACATTGTCGTCGTATATATAAAAACCCAGCGTAAGAGGAACTCAAAGGCGAGGGCACATTTGGCAGGGAAGAAATGTAAACATAAAAAGAGAAAGCGCCACTCGTTGGAATGTTTGAAGTGCGAAAGCATTCCATTTTAGCACCCTATAACGTCTCAAGGCGCGCAGCAACGGTTATCATCACGGCTATCACCACGACTATCATCACGGCTACCCCCCTCGCTACCACGGCCGGGGCATCATGTCAACGTTCGCCAGACGGAGGATAATTCAAGATTTAAACAAAATCAACAAGGATCAGAACAAGAGCTTTGAGGCCGCCCCATTCGCAGACAACATCATGTGTTGCCATGCAATCATTAGGGGCCCAGAAGATACCATATGGGAATGTGGAATTTTCCACTTAATCATTAACTTTTCAGAAGAGTACCCTGTAAGTCCCCCCAAAGTAAAATTCCTGTCAAAATTGTTTCACCCAAATATATACACCGATGGAAATATTTGCCTGGACATTTTGCAAAACCAGTGGAGTCCCATTTATGATATAACTTCGTTGCTGACGTCTATTCAGTCTTTGCTGAATGACCCGAACACGTCTTCCCCCGCGAATCCGGAGGCAGCTCGGATTTTCATTAACAACAGGAGTATGTACAATAAGAGAGTCTTGGTAAGGCGAGCCACTACACGAGAGGGCAACAGAACATACGTATTCGCCATCATTTTTTTCGTCGCATATGACATTTTTACTCCATGTGAATTACATTTTTTTTTTTTTTTTTTCTTGAAGATGTGTGTGGAGGATAGCTGGGAAATACCAAAATTTAACATGAACAGCTTTAGTTAGGAAAGTGGCATCGAAGAGGCAGCGATGGGACGGAGGAGACAGAATCGCATTATGTGAGGAGGAGAAGAAGAAGGGCACATGTCCCCACTACGTTACCCCGCGAAGTTACCCCACGAAGTAGGTTGCCAATGGAAGAATACCAAAATTAAAGGGAAAGTGCCCCGAAGATGGTCTCCCCAAGGAGGGCCCCTCTTACCATACAAAATTTAAAATGAACACGTGAACGGTGTATCCCCCACGCTGCCGCCTCCTTTTTTGAGGCATATGGATTGCACGACTTCTCATCCGAGTGCAGAGTTAATTTTCCAGCCAATGTGTCAATTTGCCCACCGAATATACATCCTTTTTATGGTGACCAAAAAGTCCTTCCCATTTGCGATACAGTACGTTTGGATTCCCTGAACAACAAGATGGAGCAAAAAAAAAAAAAACTTTTAAAAAACACGCACACAATTTTTTGCCATTCCAACCGGGTTAAGAAAATGCTGTTGGTTGTCAAGACAGACGCGGAATGCATTTGAGAATCCCCCTTTCTGTTTTTTAATGCATGATGCAATTTTCGCATGGATGTGTTCCGTTATTTGACGGTTCATTCCATCCAGAGAAACCTGAGTGGCAGTGCACATCCAATGATGAAACGTAGAAGATGAGCACCCCTCCCCCCAAAGGATAAACACTTTACGGATAAACGACATCGTGACGATCAATCTTGCAGGAAAGTTGCCTATTTTTTTTTTGTAAAACTTATGAATAGTCCCCGGGATTAAACTCCCAGTGAAGCATTTGTTCAGCACAACAATTCCCGAGAAGAAGAAAAAAAAAAGGGGGACACATAATCACATCGAACCGGCAAAATGAAGTATGTGTATGTCTAGGCCCCAATGGAGAACGCACATTTATTTTCCCTGAAAAAGAGTTGCATATAAAAAGGATAAGAATAAAACAAGGAGCCGTTGGTAGAGAAGGCCTAAATGACCAGTCTACAAATGTTAACACGAAATTGGTAAAGCATGGGAAAAAAAACTCCTTCAAATGAACGGACCGAGGGATGCACTTGCGTAAGTAATTCCCCGGGTGGAACCATGGCACACACAAGGAAAGAAAAAACAAAAAAAAAGAGTAAAAAGAGAAGAAGAAATAACAGAGAAGAAAGAAGAAAGAACAAAGAAGTAAGAACAAAGACGACCAGAAGGGATAAATGCCGAATAGGAAAAACCAAAGGTGAAGTCCTCCACATCTTCCGTTCACTGGACACGCTTTCACTTTTTGCGAGGGTGATAATTGTGCCCTTTGACTGACCCCGCTGCGGCAGTTTTTGTGTGTATAGCTGAAGAGGAAAAAAAAAAAAATACCTACACCCGAGCATACATACATGCATACGGACATTCCTGCTTGTGCGCATATCATATACACCTCCGAATGACGGGAAAAATAAACCAAAAGGGGAGAGGGGAAAGAAAAAGGCAGCACGAACGAAGCAATGGGAAAGACTTGTCTAGCATAAGGGGCCTGGACTCATCGTATAGAGTGCGTTGAAGAATTATATGTGCAAAAGGTTAAGAAAAAAAAAAAAAAAAAACATCAAATTTGGTAGATTTGATGATGGCCTCAGTTTTGGTAAATTTGACCAATGCGTCCCGCGTTAACCAATTTGGCTATTTTTTTTTTCTTTTTTTTTCGTAAACTTTAACACTTAAACTTTTCCTTTGTACGCGTTTATTTTTGAAGTTATTTCCCCGTTCATTTGCCTATCCCGCGCGAGGGCTTCGTGCGCATAGGCCTACCTGATAGTGGACGCCTCGGACGATCTCCACTCCGCACTGTTTTAGTAGCTTATCGCCCCACATGCCCATACACCTTTGTATTCATGTGCCGACCGGCTGGAGAGGCGGGGATCACTAAGGGGAGACGCAAAGTAGTCCACTCTGCGGAGCGCAGGGAAATGTATACACATGCGTATCTATAACGGGAAAATCCCCCAGTATATCTATTTTTTTTTTCTTTGCGCCCCTATAATGTACACATGTAGGCCCATTTTTCCCCAAGGCAGCATAGAGCACCACCTCTCACTTACGAAGATACCTGTCTGCTCAGATCCGTCCGCACAGAGAAATTTATCGCTTCAAATAATTGTTATTAAAAAAAAGGTGTCCTAAGCTGCAATTTGCCGGTTATCCCTTTGAAGACATCCAGGGAGTATACCATCTCGGAGGAGACTCCCCCCCGTTGGCATTAATTCGACGGCTCTACTAAGGACATTCCCCGTGTCCTTACATGTGTGCATCTGTCCACGTGTACAACGCACGGTGATATACGTTGAACCGACTCTGTGGAAATATACAGCAACCTCTCCGTTCCTCTCGAGGGAACACTCCCCTCCTCCCCCTAGCCCTCACCACACACATCTGTGTGCAGATTGACTAGCCAAAACGGGTTTATAATAAACGCTTTTGTGTATTACCAAAAGGGGGTGGGGGAGAAAAATAAAATGAGTGGGGAGCTCTCCAATGTAATTACGAAGAGTCACGATGGAGAGGGCGGTAAAAGCTTGGAGGAAATTTACGTGAATTACAAAAAGTTGAAGCAGCTGAACGGGTTGAACGCGTCAAACGAAGAGAAGAAGACTAACGGCGGAAACGCCATTAACGCGGCTAATACTATTAACGCCGCTAACTACGCTAACGGGGAAATCGCGAGGGGGGACACGATCTTCTTCGAAGCGCAGAGCGAGGCGGGCGAAAGCAAGGAGAAAAACGGGGTCACCCTGCTGCACAACGATACGGAGGAGGAAGCCAATTTAAAAAAAAAAAAAGGCAGCGAGGAAAGCAGCGAAAAGAGCCACGAAAAGGGTCTTGAAAAGAGTCGAGAAGAAACCCGAGCAGAAGGGGCCAATGGCGAAATTGTCACTCGGACCCCCGCTTCCTGTGTGACCAACAATGACCCAACAGAAAAGAAAAAAATAAATGTGTTAACCATTTCGCCTGAATTTAGCGACGTGAGAAGGAACTTCAGATTTACACACAGGAACAATTTGCACGTGAAAAGATCCCTAAACGATGAGCCCCCGCTAGGCGATATCAAGAGGGCCTTCCTAAAAAGCAGCCAGAACCTGACCAGCGTTCCGCTGCTCACCGGGTTTGGCACGGTTGCCAGTGTTGGCGGCGTTGGCACTGTTGACAGTCTTGGCACCATTCGCACCACGCGCAGTGCTCGGGGCGAGGAAAGACCAGGCGGCAGAAAAAAGTTCAGCCCCAATAGCCAGGCAAACAGCATAATCAGCCATAATGACCGAACGCTAAAAATATTCTGCAACGCGAGGGAAGACGGCGCCAAGAGTAGCAGCAACCCCGCGGGTGGAACTCGAAGCCGCGGCCGACCGCAGCCGGGCGGTGGCGGCGCCCACTTGAACGGAAGCAGCGAGCGAGCGGCAGCGGCCATCCCCAATGAGAAGAAGCGGGCCCCCAAGAGGAAGGCCGCAACCAGTGTACCCAGCGTAAGGTGCGTGGCCAACTCGACTACTCTGCCCAGCCTAATTGGCGCTCCCAGGCTCCAAGTCAAGACGAAAAACGGGACCATGGAACCTAGAAGCAAAAATAGACTGTCGGTGACGAAGAGCCAAGCTAACCAAAACGTAATGGACCACATCAGTGAGTACCCCATAACGTCCAAAAATATATACGACAGCATTTACATCCCGCAGATCAACATAAAAAACATCTTCAGTGCGAACTCCAGTGGTGGGGGGGCAGCGGCGTGCACGTACAACGCCTCCTCCTGCGCAGATCCTTCCTACCTCAGCAACGCAGACAGCAGTCCGTTGAAACGGGAAGACAGTTCTAACCTAATAAATACTCTAAACGCGTATTCAAACGTAAAAGTTGCAGTGAGAATAAAACCCATTTCCGAATCGGAAGAAAATATCGTCTCTATATTTAACAAAAACTATGTCTTAATTGAGAAGGAAAATGAAAAAGAGTGTTACCTACTGTCTCAGAAAAAAAAACAAGCAACGTACGTTTTCGATGTCGTATTCGACGTTAATGCAACACAAGAGAATGTCTTTCTCCACACCGCCAAGCCGTTAATCCCTCACGTCTTTAAAGGAGTCAATGGAACCGTTTTTGCATATGGGGCCACGGGTTCAGGAAAAACGTACACTATGCTGGATGACAAGAATCAGAACGGGATCGTACAGTTGTCTCTCCTCGAATTATTCACCATAATTAAAGAGAAAAAGTATGAGAAGGCAAAAGTGCTGATGAGTTTCCTAGAGGTATATAACGAAACCATTAGGGATCTTCTCGGAAAGGAGAAGAACAAACCATTGGAGGTACAAGAAGATGCAGCCGAAGTCCGTGTCAGCAATTTATGCGAAGTCCATGTAGAGAGTTACGAACAAGCAATGATCCTAATCAATGAGGGAGTGAAAAATAGGAAAATGTCTCCTACCAGGGCGAATAAAGTGTCTAGTAGGTCTCATGCCATTCTACAAATATACATCCACAACGAAGTGATGGATAGCAATATGAATGCAATAAATTATAAGGCCAAATTATGCTTCGTCGATTTAGCTGGTTCTGAGAGAGCTAGTGCTACTTCTAACAAAGGGGAAAGATTCAAAGAAGGCTCCTATATTAACCAGTCACTTCTTGCGCTAGCCAATTGTATAAACTCTCTAGCGTCTAATAAACACATCCCAAAGGTAAGAGTCAAATATAGGGATAGCAAATTGACGCACCTGCTAAAGAATTCACTCGAAGGAAACTGCCTTGTGGTGATGATCGCAAATATTAACCCTTCGAGAAAATCATTTCAGGAATCTAATAATACTCTTAAGTATGCATTTCGAGCCAGGAATATCAAACTCTGTGCAACGGTCCAAACGAACGACAACAAAGAAAGCGACGTGGAGAAAATACTTAAGCGAAATGATCTCCTCCAGAAAGAATACGATCTGCTACTTCATAAGTATGGTAGACTCAAGGAGTGCTTCGCCAATTTGAAGGTCCTCTTTCAGCTCTATAGAAATGTCCACCATTGTTACCAGAGGAAGGAAAACGCATCGGGGAAAGTACCCATCATCGGACTGAAGCAAAACATTTCCGTCTATGAGGAGCTCATTAAAATTAAGTCGGAGGAAATTAAACAGAAATTTGATTCCCTCCCCTCGGGGGATGACCAAGATGATGTGTTGTTACTTAACATTTTTGACTCTGTTGTGGACAAAGATTTGGATCATTTTATTCGTTCCAATTCCTCTGCCTTAACTGGGGAGGACGACAATCGGGGGGTGCTGCTCGACCAGGTGAAGAGGGGACTCGTCGGGGCGGAAGCGCGGGCAAATGTCCACGCGGGGGGGTTATCCCCCGAGTTGAAGCGCTCCGCAGATGTGGCTATAGAGGGGGACCAGCTGAACGGGCTCGAGGGGTCGGCGGATTGCGTCAATGGAGTGCACAGTGGAGGGGGCAACTTGGCGGGGAGATTGCCTACATCAAACGTACCCATTACAGCGAGGAGGGTGCCCACCTCCGACGTACCCACCGTAACAGCCGCGGAAGAAGGCGTCACCCCCGCTTACGGCGCGAACCAAGGCGAACGATTGGAGCGGAAGCACCCGGGTAGAAAGCAACATCTACAGACCTTCCAAGACAATCTCACCGACATGCAAAACAGCATTTTGATGGAAACGATCAGCAAAAAAATGGAGACTTCTTCCCACGCCCCCATAATAAAAACGGACGTGACGCAGTTATTCCTGCAGAGTGGCATCCACGCAGATCCCCGTCTCGTCCTAAATGAGCAGACGGGCAAAAACATCCTCACCGAGCTTCAACCCCACGAGGGGCTAAAGTACAGTCAAATTTTAGATAACACTAATAGGGGGCACCGTAGCGACGCCACGCAGGATTATCCCCAGGACGCCTCAAAGGGGACAGGAAGCCTTTTGAACAAGCCGAATGCGATGGAAGATAACCTACTCCATTCTGCCGGCCATTTTGCAGATCGTTATGGAGACAACTTTTACGATGCCAACGGGGTGGAGAAAGCAGAGGTTACTACCTTTGCTAATCCGATGGAGGCAAAGAACACCCGCGATGTATTCAACTTGGGGAGAGCGAAACGTGAGCCACAGGTAGGCAGGCTGATATCCAACAATGAGGCGGTTAGGAGCAACAAGAGGAAACTAGCCCTCGTGGAGGAAAACATAAAGCATGAACATCACGAAGAAAATTCTTCATCCGTCAGAAAAAAAAAATTTAAAAATGAGAGGAAAGTGAGGTAGCCGTCTGACCGGCACATACTTCACTCTGCATGGGACTGTCTCTGCGCTCCGAGTGGGGACCCCCCTTCTCTTTACCATACAGAGGTAGGAGGAGGGATCACTCTCCCCATACACAAGTCACTTCGTCTCGTTCCAAATGGGTTCATCTCCACATAGTGGAAAAATCTTACCCTTTTGATCACCCCATGGGGATACAACTTTGGCCGTGGCGCGTTCTTCCTAATCGGAACCTCCCCCGCTAGACCCATTCCACAACGTCGGAGAAGCATATTGCAGAGAGTATGGTCACCCTTATGGTATCCCCCGCTTCTTGTCAGATAAAGTGAACAGAAACTGCAGGACAGATACTACCTGTTAGCGCCCCCTTCACCTAGCAGGCTTCCCAAAATGAAGTGGGAATTGTTTCTCAATTTTATTTATCACGTGGTTAGTGCTGCTGCGGCTGCTACTTAGACTGCGACTGCTGCTGCTGCTCCCCCCCATTCGGGTTATCTCTCAGTGGTGATCCCATTACAGCTTCTACCTTTTACAGCATAGAGTTGGACGTCGCAGAAGGGGAGAGAGAACAGCGCAGCTTACTCCCTCCGCCTCTCTATTTTTACGTTTTGGCGCGTGTTTGTTCTCTATCGCGCGGGGATCACCCCCCTTCAGCAGATTTGTGTTAATGTTTTACACGAGTGTGGTACCCACATAAAATATATACCTGCTCATTTTTGGCACTTCAAATTCGTCTCCCCTCCTTCCGGTAGAGCAGCCCTTCGCCGACTCGTACGTATATACATATATATATGCATATATACATGTATATATATCTTATATGCGTATATATGCAATGTTTAGCAGCGCATCTACATTCTCTTCTTCTTTTTTTATGTACATTTAGAGGACTAATTTACTCTGCTTTGCAACCCCGTTTATAATTTTTAAGTTAACGCAGCTAAGCTAGTTTTTTCTTTTCTTTTTTTTCCCATTTTGAATGCGAAAAAATTCGCTTATTGCAAGAAAAGGCGACAGAGTGATGCGCCATAGGGGCATCACATTTTTGCGATTTGCAATAACACATGAATAGGAGCATATACCATTTTTAAGAATATATATTTTTTTCCGGTGAGAACATTTTTAGGGGAATCTCCACCCAGAGCAGTGTATTCCCAATGAGCCTGGTACGTACAGTTACAGGTACACATAAATGCAGGCGTTTATCCACATGGACACTTTCATGCACAGGGACCCGTTCATGCTTGGATGAAGGTCATCTGTCTCGAGTGCGACTTTAATGTTTTCTATTTTCTCCAACCAGTGAAGAAGCTTCATTTCGAAGGTACTCACACACCCGTTGTTATTTCCCCGTTCATCCGTACCGTTAAAAAAGAAAAAAAAAACAGAAAAATAACATACATGTTACAGTGTCCGTGCACACATCTGCAACTGTGATGGAACGGCGCTGGGCAAATGCTAACGGATTAGCGGCGTCACAGCTTGAGATGCGCCTGTTCCATTAGCGGGGGTAGCAACAGGGAGGAACAAAAGGAAAAACAGCAAAGAACCGAAAGAGCAGTGCAAAAAATGGGCATATTTGATAAAATCCGGAGCGTCGAAAAATTGAACGAAGCCGAGCTGAAGAATATTGGAAACGATCAAACATCGTGGCACGATCAGTATAAGGACTCCAGTTACATCTACATAGGTATGCAACCAGTAGGAAAGTAGCAACCATGGGCACAATAGCGAGAGAGGATTCCCGTCACATCACCTCTGCGTACGTCGGAGGAAGACTATATACATATGCTCGGCCACGAATTCCCCTCCCCCTGAGCAGGCAACCTGGACAGCAGACTAACCGAAGGAGACATCGTTATCGTATTTTCGCAGTTTGGCGAACCGATAGACGTTAACCTCGTTCGCGACAAGGAGACAGGTAATTCGACCAAACTGAAAAAAGGTGCTCGCAAGGAATGTCCACCATATTATCGGCAGGTGTGATGGCAGTATTACCATTTGTTGCAGCACTTAGCTGTATTTTCTTTCATCCCCCCCTCCGCAGGAAAATCCAAGGGGTATTGCTTCCTAGCGTATGAGGACCAGCGCAGCACAGTGCTAGCGGTGGATAACTTTAACGGATACAAACTTCTGGACCGGCCTCTAGTCGTTGACCATATTTTAAATTACAGGCTCCCCCAGCAATATGCCAACGACGATGTAACGCTTCACCCGCCAGAGCGCCGCCATGCATTCACATGCACGTATATTTCCACGTGTGTACATATGTATGCATATGTCGATAGAAGCTTATGCGTAGTGTCACACCTTCGGTGTGCTGCTAGCTCTGTGCGCATTTTACACCTATTCCCCCCCCATTTTTCTTTTTTTTTTTTTTTTTTCCCCAACCCCCCTGCAGGGAGAAAACGAATACAAGCCAAGTGGCGCAGAGGGACAAGGAATCGGCGTGTACAACGTTATCGAGAGCGAAATAAATCTGACCAAAACGTTCGATAAAATACGGAATAAACAGAGTCAGGAAAAACGGAAGAAACTGATGGATGAAGATGAATTGTGGGCCCTCAACTTTGAAAAATCGTTAAACAAAAGGGATGGCAAAGGAGAAAAAGAGAGTGAAGATCGGCGGTCCACTTCATCCCACAGCGTTGTAGAGAAAAGGAAGGGACGCCATCGAGAGAAATCCGTGTCGCCAAAAAGGTACAAACAGAGGGAAAGAAAAAATGACGATGATATGACCCACGTACGTGACAAGCATAAGTCTCATCGCAGGAAAGGGGGAAAATCTCGCAAACGTGAGCGGCGCCCACATAGCAGCGGCAGCAGCGGCCGTAGCAGCAGGCGCCGTGATAGTAGAAAGGGAAAAAGGCGGCATTAAGCACAGAAGGAAAGACATCGCGCAGCGGTGGGATTAACAAAGGTTTGCGAAAAGAAGAACGATCCGGTGTTACCTCCTTGGTGAGGGGTAATTCGAAGAAATGTGCGCACAGGAGGAAGCAACTGTATGCCTCTGCACGCAACTAGACGAGTGTTTTGTCCGCTCGACGGGGAAATTCCCCCACATGTAGGACCATTCCCCCACTTGGCAGTCCCAAAAGGGAGCATATGTATATGTACCCACGATTACCTATGTTGCATCTATTTATTTATGTGTGCGCAACAGTTTTTTTTAATCGCCTGACCTGTTTATAAAATTTTGACGCCTTTTTGTGTGCAATTTTCTTTTTTTTTTTTTTTTTCGTGCACGGCTAGCTGATTAATCCTAACCCTTCTGCGATGTGATCAGTAACGCCTTTCCCCGTTTTTCAACAGATTTGAATTCAAAAAGGTGCTTAGTTGGAGGTGGAAATCAATCCCTCCCTGACTCAAAACAACAAAATGGTGAGAAAGAAGAAAAAAAAAAAAGAATCTTTCCAAAGTGGGAAAACTTTCCCCAAATGGGATAAAAGAAAAAATTATGACTATTCAGGTTAAAATATAAACTTGAAAAAAAAAAAGGATTGTCAGCCCCGAGCCTACGAGGTAGACGGTTCCCTTCGAATCAGACAGCAAAGGTATAAATGAGCACGTAAGAGTGAGGAGAATTGGTGTTGATGGTATTTCCTTGTGCGGATATAATTAGGGCATATGCTTATGCGCGAAATGTACCCTTATGTGAGAAAAATACTTCGGCCGCATTAGGCACATGAAAATAATTTTACGAATAAAAGAAGCATTTTTCGTGGCCCCGCTTATTCCACCCATAACACTTTCCCTTTTGGGCCACGCGACGTAACCCCAACCAAAAGAAGCAGCGCTACCTGGGTAAACCAATTTTATCGCTTGGTTTAACAAAGTCTGCGTATAGGAAAAAAAATAAAAAAACACTTAGTCATAATAAGCAAATTAGGAGAAACACGAAAAGGGGAAACGGAACAGGTTAACAAAAAAAAGCAGAAAAACGGAAAAAATAACAGAAAAGGAGAAAAACAACAGAAAAGGAGAAAAACAACAGAAAAGGAGAAAAACAACAGAAAAGGAGAAAAACAACAGAAAAAGAGAAAAACAACAGAGAAAGAGAAAAACAAAATGGCGAACACCTACGACGAGTTGTACGTACCCCTCAGCTACTACCTTCTACATAACGAAGGCACTGAGGCGGGTACGGCTAGTCAGCAGCCGGGGAAAAAACCAGGCAAGAAAGCAGTGATCAACAAGTAAGGCGAAAATGGGCACACTGGGAATGAAGCAATGGAATTGGAAAGGTCGCACGTATGGGGGACAACACAGCAACCACCTCTATGACCAGCTTCGCATTGTTAGGCAACACCCACGCGCAGCTTGATTATCTCTCTCACATTCCCCAATGTGTACATACATATGTATATATGCATGTGCCGATAGTCATGTCGCCGCCCCTCCACAATTCGGCAGGTCCTCCCTCATTATCGACATAAAGCCGTACGGAGAAGAAACCAACCTGGACGAAGTGTTAAAACTGGTCAAGCAAATCGAAATGGAGGGGCTAACATGGGGAAAGGCGCACAAAAAGATGCCCTTTGCATTTGGCCTCTTCAAGCTACAGGTAAATAGGCGCTAAAAAGTGCACACGTTTAGGTGTGCCCGATTTGTGGACTCTCCCAAGAAATTCTATGATGAATTGGGTGACCCCGTTTTTGCCCCCGTTTGTACTCCTCTTTTGGGCTAGTCAGTCCCCCCCACGTGAGCATAACCCAGTGGAACACACCAGGCCATATGAACATTGTCCCATTTGCTATTACCTCCGCATGGTGATCACCACATCATGATCATCTCCCCATGCGCATCTCCACCCTTCCCCCCTGCAGGTTTCCTGCGTCATCGTGGATGACTTGATTAATACAGACGAACTGATCGAGATGATAGAGAATGTGGGGCTAAGTGAAGAGGACGTTAAGAAGAAAAAGGAGCTTCAACAATTGATGGAAGACGAAGAGTTGGATGAGGAGGTCGAAGGTCTCGTTCAGTCTGCCGAGATTATTTCCTTTAACAAGTTGTGACTCATTTTGCAGCCCGTCTCTGCGTGAGTGGGCATGGGGCCCCGTGCACAAGTGCATCGAATAGAGGTCACACGCGGAAACATGTATGTACATACACAAAAGCCAGGCATTTGCTCACCTCCGTATAAGGAAAACCGCCTGAGAGAAGCACCTCGGTGAGTTAATTTGCCATCCCCTTTTTCCACAATCTAGTGGGTCCAAATGGAACGAGGGAAATTTACATGCAGAGAGTCGCGGGAGTTTACCACGCCCACGGGGGGCTGAGTAGTATATACCTTGGTGTGTTTCGAATGAGGAATATAATTTCCTCCATAGTGCCGCCTTCCACTTTGAACTACAAAACATCAGCTGCCTCGGTGGGAGGCACACTTACCAAAGGTTTACACAGCCAAGTGCCCACCTAAAGGCATCATGCATTTTGAATCAACACGTAGTTGTACATAAAAAAGGCACGCAACAAAGGAAAGTAAAAAAAGAAAATTTTTTCACCTAAGTTGATCCTATGGCTGTGCATGGATAAAGGTATACACTACATTTTGGGAGTTCCTGTTCGTGTGCGCGACCGTTCCTTTTTTTTTTTTTTTTTTTCTCAATTTGCATGTAAAACAGGAACCCTCAAAAATTGTGCGCAGAACAAAAAGGTGTGAAAAAAAAAAAAAAAAAAGGAGAAGCAACCAAGTAACAGTGCTGTGGTGGCAACGTCGGTAAAATTATTAATAAATATCGTCGTGACGAGAAAATTTAGCAGAGGGCACTGGGTCGTAGCGTAGTCATATAGGAGGTTTTGGGGTTGCGCCAAGGCGCGTTTTCCCCGAATCGCGCAGTTCTGTATACCCTCCCAGCTTCTTCCCGCCCTCGTTTGCGCCTCTTCACGTTTTACCGCTTTTTCTACGACGCTTCTCTCTTTTTTTTTTTGTTTTCTTTTCTCACCGCATGCTGTTTTGTTAATTTTTTTTTGGAAAATTAATTAAATTAATTAATGACCCTAATTTGAAAAAAAAAATCTTCTACTCCTTTCCTTTGTGACTTTTTTTATGTTAGTAAAGCAAGTGACTCTTCCATTGCTTTTATTTATCATTGACCCCGTGTTTGCTTGATTTCAGCTTATCCATCCTAGCCTAGATTATATTAGGTTAGGTGATCCTACTGTACGTTAGATTAACTTACTACGTATTGTATTATATTATACTATACTGTATTATATTAGTTTTTTTTTTTTTTTTTTAAGTACAAAGAGAGCCATTCTCCTCTTCGAGCTGCTCACATGAGTGCTTGTTAGCTGGGTTGGGCAGATATGAAGAAGCACACGTAGGGGTAGATGCAAAGTCAATATAAAACCTGCGCGTGGAAATTTCCTTCTCCCTGTTGTTGAGGAATAACATTGGCACTTCATGCTCTTTTGTAACTCCTCCGAGTGTTCGCTAACCATCCACATGTGTGTTGAAATTTCCCGCTGCGTATGATGATGATGAATTTGCGACTGTTTTTTTGCCTCAATCGCGTTTGTTCCTTCTGCATCTAAGATGCGTGCATGTAGAAGTTTGTTTCTGAGTAAATGTGTCCGTGTAGCCGTATTCATATGAACCTATCGGCACACACATGCGCACCTCTCCCCTTGGTGAAGATGCTGCTCTCCTCCAAGTTTGCGTTGCCGTGAAGCAATTATAATTGAACCTGTACACGAACGCACCACGATATGATGACTGTTTCGTTTTCTTTCTCCCTGCTTCCTGACCTTTTTTTTTTACTACCTTTGTTTTTCTTCTTCTGTTCTGTCCCCACTGGCCAATTTCGCTATTTTTTAACCCCATTTGAGAATAACGACAGTGCGTCAAATTAGGATGAAGCTCCGTAAGCTATACGGCCTGGTCAAAAAAACGTACTATGAAAAGAGAAAGGATTTTATTCTTTACCTTTTCTTTTTGTTGATTCCGTTCCTGTTAGTATCATTTCATTTGTTCCTTAGGAATATCAGCTACAAGTGTAAGGCTTACAAAGAAGTGCGGCGCGCCGTGGAGTACGTCGACCCCTTCACCGTTTCGCCCCCTTCACCGCTTCACCCCTTACACCGCTTCACCCCTTTCACCGCTTCTCCGCAGACTCCCTCGAGATTTACAACAACTTCTCCGAAAATGATAAAATAGATTTGAATGACACCATCAGGCAGTACGTGTTATTTTTGAGCAACCAGCTGTGCTCCAGGTAGGCCGCGCGGAAAGAGAGAAAGGAAAAGAGGAAAGAGACAAGAGAAAAGAAAGAAGAAAAAAGAGCTATGCCAAATGTGTCGAAACGGGGTGCTATGATGGGAGGAGACCGCTACATCGTGGTGGCTTCTAACACCCACTCTGCTTTCAACACGGGAGCTGCTTCCCCAACCAACCATGCTGTTTCCACCCCCATGTCGCTTTCCTCCGCAGAGAAATTGGCGAAGACGTGTACGTGAACCACATCTGCCTGACGCCGGACGACGACCTCTCCAGGGCCTTCCTCGCCTACGCCAATGAGAATGACCTGAACATATTTCGCGTGTACAGCAGCGAGGAGGAGTGCCTACAGAATTTAAAGTATGCCATTCAACTTAGAGAAAACGATTTGGCCAGCTCGAGCCGCAGACCCGGTGGAGAGAGCCCATGCGAGAACCTGTCCCTATTAGTGCACTCTTTTAAGAATAATTTGAAACGGGGTGAGTCCATAACCTTGGAGGAGCTGTACCGAGATGTGCACCCAGAAACGGAATATAACGTTCTGGTAAAGTTACAGTTTGATGAGGAGACCCTGAGACAGGTCAAAAGGACGGAGTTATACAGATCCTTCATTAGGGACATAAAAAAACTGAAAGATGAAAGCAGCCACAATGCCTACTTCAAGGACGAGCGGAGGAAATTGTTCTTCTTTAATTTCGTGAAGAATAACTTGATTGAGACAAACAGAGCTTGCGGTTTGCTCGGTATTGAAAATGTAAGTCACCTGGGAAAACAGAACCGGCTGCGCTTCTCCTACGTTTTCGGGAGGAAGCCCAGCGGGCGCACCGGGGGGGCCAAAGAGCGGGCCAACGGGGCGAGTCATACGGGTGATACTAACACAGTCAATATGGATAGCCATACTAATGATAGTAGCGTAGTAAAGGTAGTTAACTATAGCGGTCTGGCCAAGCCCACTAGCCAAACGAACCATGGGACAGCCCTGCAAAATGAGAGGGACGTCATCACCAGCGTCAGTTACAAAATCCGAGTGGGGGACCACGCGCTGCTGACGTCTAGCGAGAATTACTTCTTTAATGACATAAACATAAATCTGAAGCAGAACTTCGTAAATTTCAACACCGTCGACGATTTGTCATTAAACGTCTACTTCAACGAGTGGTACTACAGCAGCTTCTTCATTGTGCTGGAGTATCACTTTAATTTATTCATGCTGAAGTATAATGGGCAGCTTGGGGGGCACGCCCAGCCACTCTCCACCGCTACACTTACCACTACATCAACCGCCAAACCGACCGCTACCACGACCACATCTACCTCCTCACTCCACCTGAACGAGTTCTTCCTGCTCAAGATGCCCATGAGGAGCATGAAGATAAACGCCTTCGAAACATTCGAAAAAAATATCTTCCGCGTCGTGATGTTCTTGTGTGTTTGCCTCTTTATAGTGAATATCTGCTTCGATATCAACAAGGAGAGGAAGGTTAACATGGAGAACTTCCTCTTCTGCCTGAAGATAAATAAGTACTATTACTACTTCTCCTGGCTCCTCTTCTATTTCATCGTCATCTTTTTTTATAACATTCTTTTTACCTATGTCATATATGCATACATCTACAAAAGGATGGTCAATTTTTTTATGTTATTTCTCTATATGTATATGTTCATAGTGAATAGCTTACTTTTTACAGTTATTTGCATGCACTTCTCCGACAATAATGCGATAAATTACATTGCTTCTTTTTTGATTTTTTTTTTATTTTCTTCTTTCCGTTTGATTATTCACTCAGGAGTGGGACGCGTGTTGTCTTTCTTCGTGTTGTTAATCCCCCATGCATCCTTCTGTTTGGCCTTAGATTTCATTTTTATCCTAATTAAGAATGGCATTCAAATTAGTTACTCCGAGATGTTTATTAAATTTGAGAGTATTTGTTTAATGCACCTTTTGCTTTACTCTGTTTTTTCCTTCATCCTTTTGACGTGCATTCTCACCTGCATGATACACTACCGAAACAGGCACCAGGGCAAGCTCTACATGAGGAGGGGAACTTCCCTTCAAATGGGGCGAAGTGGGAGAAGCGGAAGAAGTGCACTAAGTGGGAGAAGTGGACAAAGCGGACCAAGTGGACAAAGGGGACCAAGTGGACAAAGCGGATGCAGTGACAGGGAATGCTTCATGCTGGAGCTGACCGACGGCGCCCCCGAGCAGGACCAGCAGAACAAGCAGAATGGGCACAAGCGGGAGAAGCAACAGCGGAGTGACACGAGTGAAGCACTCCAACCGAGTGAAGCACTCCAACCCAGTGAGAAGAGGCGGAAGAGGCGGGCCCCACTCCGCGCCGTGAGAAAAACCCAATTCGGGCGCCGCCGCCCCGCGGGGCAGCAGGAACACTCCGCCGCTGCCTCTTCTGCCGCGGCCCCACCCACTCACTGCTACCTAGTGATCAAAAATGTGAACAAGACATACGGCCGAAAGCAAGTGCTGAAAAATGTGTCGCTCACCCTGCGCAGTAATCGGATATTCGTTCTGCTGGGGGAAAACGGCTCGGGGAAGTCCACCCTCATTAACATCATAACGGAGATGATCACAAAGGACGGGGGGGAAATACAGTTCGTCAAGAGGGGTGGAAGCAGCGTGGGAAGTAGCCTGGGAAGAAGCCCTGGAGGCCCCCTCGGAATGACCCCCCACCGACTCCAGAAAGGGCCCAATTCCCCCCTACGGAGACCCATAGGAAGAAGAGCCCATCAAAGCAAGGACGAAATAAAAATCAGCTACTGCAGCCAGAATGTAATCCTTTACGATAACCTCACCTTCTACGAAACCATCGTCATATTCCTCCTCTACTACAACAAAGATGTGGAAACATTCCTGAAGAAAAAAAGAACCCGCAAAATTATGAACGATCTGGATCTAGCAAAGTATCTTAATCATAAAATTAAGAATCTGATCGATGATGTGAAGAAGAAGATCTCCATCTTCATCTGCTTTCTGGTGAAGAGAGACGTGTACATTCTGGATGAGCCCTTCATTGCATTGGACATTAAGACCAAGACGAAGCTTTTTAAGTTCTTTGAGAAAATTAAAAAAAATAATATCATTTTTATCTGCACCCATGATATCTACGAGGCAAACAATTTCGCCAACGACATCGCAGTGATTAAGAGTGGGGAGATCATCTTCAACGGGACGAAGAGGCAATTTCAGAAGCTTATCGATTATAAGTTCGTTTTGAATGTTCGGTTTAGGGACCCGGGGGGGGAGCACAGCCCAAATGCAGGCAACGACCTGGAGGACATACAAAGTGGAGGCAGCCATGTCGGGGCCCTCCAAAATGAAGGCAGCCACGTCGGGGGCAACCACGTCCGGAACACCCCCAGTGGAGGCACCCTCTTCGACTTCTTAATCGACCACACTGCGTCGAGTAACACCCCAGAGACGATTAAACAAAATATTATCCACTTCGTAAAAAGCGTTAGAGAAGAAAACAAAACCTGTTTCATCTTTTTCAACTCTAGTCACGTGTACTGTACCTACAAGATAGACGAGACGGAGTCGATGAAGAAGCTCCTCTACGTCTTAAAACGCTTCAGGAATATCCTTACGTATGAGCTAAAAACCATAGACATTTACTACACGTACATCTATATTTACACATATCATGAGAAGAAGAGTCTTTTGAAAAACGTCCAAGATAGAGATCTTCGAAATTTGATCAAAATGGATCCTCTCTTTTATCTTTTTTTCGATAACGTTAGATACTTTAATGAGTTGAATAGCAATCTAGCCATTTTGGGTGATCCCCCTGGGGGTGGTGGTGCATCTTCCCCCCCCGATCTGGGCTACCTCAGGGATATCCTTATTAGGGGGGCAAATGGGCGAGGTGGAAAGGGGGAACAACAGGTTGAGAAGACGAGCTCAACGGCTCCGACAAAGAAGACTAACTTTTCCGCTCCCACGCAGAAAAAGACGTCCCACCTGACCAGGCGTCTGGCCAACTTCCTCTCAACGTACGTCAAGCCGACCCTCTTCCTAAACCTCAAGAAAGACCTCTACAACACCAGCTTCTACTGGTACAAATTCCTGGTGCCAATTTTTCTCCTTTCCTTCGGCTTGCTCATAATAAAGTGTGTCTCCCTCTTTGGAAAAATTGAAAACATCGAATTGGATTATTCTACCATCTCGTCGAACCATTTGAAGACAAGCACACTCAACTACTACATTATTTACACTTCGGAGTTGGTCCCTGATGCGGGACGGATAAGCGGCACAGATAGCCAGTCCTCCTCTTCTGCTTCTTCCCCCCAGGTGGAGGTCACCTCCAGAGGAGCAAATCACTGGCAGGGAAGGAAGTGGAAAAACAAAAAAGTCAATCCAGTGAAGCAGATAAGGAATGCCTCCCCGCTTCGAAATGGAAACAGCACCGACAACGACCTCCCCTTGGCAACAACCTCTTTTAACTACTACAACAGCACGATAAGCTCCCTGTTGGAGAAGTACTGCATAAACGAGAAGATTAACTACATCGACGAACTGATAAATGAAAACAATATGTATGAACACGTTCATAATTATCTTGAGAAGAGGTCAATTCAGGAGAAAGACATTTCTCTGGGCACCTATATATTTCAGATTAACGAGAAGCAGACCCATCACGGAGATACGGATTACAGCACAGATGTGGAAGTCAACGTGAACCTCTTTTTCAACTACACCTCTATACACTCGTATGCGTACTACACCAATTCGGCGTTCAACGTTTTGGCAGAATTTCAGAAGCGAATGCAACGCTCGGATGAGGCGAGGCGAAACGGGATTGGAAGCGGCCACTCCAAATGGGAAGACCAACAAAACGCGTTACCACCTCCATCCCCAACCCCACCGCGGAAGAACCAAATCGACGTGATCAACGAGCCGTTCCCGATCAAATTCCACGAGTACTTCCTGCGAGACTTCTACATCAACATGTACGTCTTCCTCTCCATCGTCATCTTCTTCTGTGTCTTCTTTGAGAAGCTGCGTAACGAAGTAGACTACAGGAAGATATTCGAAAAATTCTACGTACACAAATATGTGCATTATCTGCAGATCCTCCTCCTCGAATATATGTACTATCTGATTTATATCCTACTCCTCTTTTTGATTCTCTACGTGTTTCAGTATCGTGAGTTTGTTCTTCCATCCTTTTTCCTATTCCTCATGCTCTACGGTTTTAATACCTTCCTCTCCATCTGTCTTTTCTCCTCTCTATACCTCCATAGTTATATCCTCTTTGTCTTCGTCAATTTTATCTTCTGTGGGATTATTAGCATAGTCATTTATGTGCTAGTTATCCTCTCCTATGCCTACAACAACGAAATGTTGATGAATCTGTCTCACATCTTTGTTTGCATTTTTCGTATTCTCGATTCCTTCTCTCTTTCCCATGTGCTCAATATTAGAAGTTTGTGCTTAAATATGAAACGCCACATGCAGCAGATTCACGAAGAGCTAATCAGGGACACCTCCGCGAGCTACTTCGAAGACAACACACATGGGGGCCACTACCCATACGGAAGCCATCCAGATAGATTATCCCCACCGGGGAAGGAACAGCCATTCGGTGGAGTCCTAACATCCGACGTGATGAAAGGATTCTGCAGTGACTCCAACTCGTTTTTTAACACCACGGGCGATTTCCTCTTCCTCATCGTTAACTGCGCGGTGTACCTGCTGGTGCTGTTCTATAAGCTGTACCGCCTCAAGGGGGAAGGCGGCGGCGAGGCGGCAGGAGAAGCGAGGAGTGAAGCAGGAAGAGAATCTACAAATCGGTTGCCAAGTGGAGACCCAATTGACAAGCCACGTGACCCCGACAGCAGCATCGATGATCAATCGAGTGACCGCTCCACGCAGAAGTATGCCTTCGCAGTGAGACACTTCTACCTTACCAACAGCGAGTACAAGCGGGTCGAACGAACGGAGAAGAAAGGCCTCTTCAAGCTGCTGGCATGCGCGAGCAGGATATTTAGATTGCCCCAGAGAACCGTCGTCACGGACACGAAAAGGAAATTCAAAGAGGAAATGTCCGAGGCTGACACCAAAGCGGAAGAAGCATCAAGGGGGGAGGGATCATCCGATGGGGGAAGCCACACCAAGGGAAGCAACTCAGAGGGGAAGAAATATCCCCCCCAGGAACGCCCCCACGCAGGGTTTGAGGCAGACCAAAAGTACATCCTCAAAGATATCAACGTCAAAATGAAGCCCTACAAGATATACACCTTCTCCTCTATATTTAACAATGACCTGAATGTTCTCTACTTTTTTAAGTTCTTTTTCGCCAACGGGCAAGGGGGGAGAAAAAAACACATCCATGGGTACCCTACGGATGGGCGGAAGGATGACCAGACGAATGACCAGACGGATCACCAGACGGATGACCTGACGGATTCCCCCCGAGAAGCCTTCGCGGAGGTGATGCAGACGGAAGACGAAAGCGACTACAAAATTGTCCTCATCCCAAGCATGACGATATATGAGCACGTGAAAGTCATCTTAACGTATAAGAACATTTCTCTGACCAACTTCGACCTTATGTATGTTATCCACCTTCTAATGCTCACTGTGAATCTGCGCTGCGACGTACACCTGAACTGCAACGAACTGAGTGGAGGAATGAAGAAGAAGGTGGAGCTAATGATTAATCTTCTTCGAGACGATCGTATCATTTTCCTCTACAAGCTAAATGACAACATAGACTTCTGCTCGCAAATTTATATAAACCTCATTTTGAAGAATGTACTGTTCGTGAACAAGCGGGGAGATCGCGCAGGGGAGGACGAAAACAAGATGGACTTCCTACTCGGGGGAGAGACGTTCCAATGGGTCACTCGCCATTCTACAGAAACAAACAGCAACGGGAGCGGCCAACTTCGCCTAGCCCTCACACAAGAAAAGCAACAGACGGAGGAGTGCCCCATATCGTCCAACATCCAAAGTGTTAACGAAGGTATAATCAATGCATTTATACAGGACCACATATTGAAGATAAAATTTGCCCCGACAAACTTTGCAATATACACACATATATACACAGACATCTTCTACTATGATTACCTTTACCTGTTTAATCAAAACCAAATTACGTATGACAGCTGCACGAAGGACATGATGAGGAGCTTCCAGAATCATTACTCCTTTCAGGTCAAGCTGAAGCGGATTAACCATGCCAGGATAAATGAATACATACAGCTCTTTTTCTGTACGAATAAGCGCGCCTGGGTTAGGTTTTGCAGAGTGATGAAGGCGCTCGCGGAGCGTGGCAGCATCCGCAGCGGCAATCGTATCACCAACCGTAGCAATGACACTGACGATCGCCATGACGACGGCCGCAGCCCCCACGATGACCGCTCTGATCGTCTCCCCTCCGCCATCTCCTTCGTCGAGCAGAACTCCAAAAGAAGTGTACTCAACCTGTACAACCTCCTCTGCATTTTCAAAACAGTCAAGAGAAGCAAAGACAACCTCCTGCCCCACCGCAAAAAAGAGAAAGAAAAAATAAATAAAAATAAGGATAAAGATAAAAATAAGAATAAAAATAAGGATAAAAATAAGAGTAAAAATAACCACCTCAGCGTCCCCAAATTTCACAGAGTCCTTCTGAACCTCATAATAGACAAGTCCTCCTATGTCAACCTTTACCTGAATAGAAATAAATACATCTCCCTTTTTCTTCTTTTTAAGTTTACCATCTGTGAGCTAGCCTATAAAAATATCCAACAATTCATGCAGAGATGTAAATCAGTGAAGAGGATCTACTCCGAGATGACTGCTTCAAATCAGTTCGTTTTCATTTTGAAGATCCCCGACAACAGGCACTTCTTCCACCTGCTGGGTAAGGTTTTGCTTCGCGATGGAGAAGGTTGATGCACGGAAGAGAACTCCTTTCGCGGTACTCCTTCTGCCGTCGGTCAAGTGTGTGGCCATTTTTGGAGGCGCTTTTCTCATCCCCCATGCATACGATATTTTTTTTGTATTTATCTTTATTTAGTCATTTTCTCATTTTCCCATTACTGCGTTTTCTCTCACCCGCAGAAATCAACCAACGGATGAAATTCGACCATAGGGAGATCCAAGTGGAGCAGGTGGACATCAACAATTTGAATGCGAACGATATTTTCCTTCTCCTGTTTAAGAAGCTCCTCTGAGGAGGAGGGTCGCTCTGGGGGAAGCACCGTCAAGAGGTCGCGTTCATCGATCCTCACACTGTTAGTTGATACGAAGCAGTGTGTTCTTCCGTTTCGAAGTACCCCTCTCTCCACTTTTATCTTCCCGCTCACCAAGGCGCTGTGGCTATTTGTTTTAGAGATTTTGTTTTTTTTTTTTTCGTGTCTAACTTCATCTTTGTAAAAAAAAAAAAAAAAAAAAAAAAAAAAAAACTCACACACTCGCAGATATATGCGTGTGGCTCCCCTTGTCAAATGTAAATAAAACTTCCATGTAAGACTGGCCCTCCTGTTCGTCCAATTTGATATCCGAAAGTGGCTGAACACGATAGGAGTCACATTTTCTCCCCAGTCAGGCACCGCCTAGTCCGGCCTAGTCCTGTCCAATCCCATCCCATTTCTGGAATATCCTCTCAATCGTATCATTCACCGTTTCCATCTCGCGCAACATCAAGTCGACTCCCAGTTCGCTGTGTAGCAGCCGCTTCTGCAAAGTCAACACCTGTTCGTTGTGTTCAGTCAGATCAATGCGAAAGAGCTTATCCACAAAGCTGACGGGGTCTTCTTCACGAGGGACTCCTTTGGTTACAGATTCAACATGCGAACAGAATATGTCCAGCGACTTCCCCTCGTTCAGACTTACCAAGTACTGTCTGCATTTCTTTATTTCTATCTTTTGTAAATAAATATAATTCAAAATTCTCTTCCCCATATTGTCATTCATACATAGGTTTAGGAACATAGCTATGGATAGCAAAATGTCACCTACGCTTTGGTCTTGGTCTCCACCCCCCTTTAGATGTGAACACCCTTCGGTCAGCAGCCATTCGTACTGCTTCACTTTATCTTGCAACGAATGAAACATCCTGTATATGTTTCTCTGCCTAAGGGAGACATAGCTATCCTGGTGCCTCGTCTCTTCTTGGCTTTGGTGAAGATCACAATATGGAAGGATATAATTGTTTGTTTTCCCCCGGCCGTTTTGCTCTTGCCCCCCTGACGTAACGCACCCTTTTAGGCGTGCATCCAACTGGCCCCTCTCCCCCAATCGTGGGTCGGATACTCCTGCTAAGGCTGTTATTTCACCGAATTTGTCACGGAGCTGAGCAAAGTTTAAAAAAAGTTCCGTCATGTCATCACCAGATGAGCAGTCACTTCTCCTATTCTTCATTTCATTTTTCCTCCTAATGGTGCGCCTTACCTCCGCAATGGCGTGTCTTATCTGGTCGATTCTTTCGAAGACATCTTTTCCGTCAGCGTGCCCTGAGGGTAGTGCCCAGAGATTGTTATCATGACTTCCATTCTTCTTTCTCCCCTTCACCATTAACCGTTTTAGTTTTTCCACCCCCAGAATGGATTGCTCCCCATCACTGTCTTCCCCTTGAAGGTTAATCTCCTTCCCTGCAAATCGTTTAAACGACATCACCGCGTCCATACCTTTGTACACAACTCCAGAGTTTGTCTTTTCATCCCTCCAGGGCTTTACATGATTCTCTCCGGCGTCTATTGTGCAACCTCCATTGTTTTTTTTCCCTTCACATATAAACGTATCGAAGTTTTCTTCATTCGCATATTTGGCAAATTTTCCCTCTTCATATGCCGCTAGCAGTTCTTGGTGGACTCCCTTTTGGTAGGTGCCTATTTCGAGTTGCTTCTTCCTTTCGGCGAGAAGCATCTTCGTAGTGTGTTTATCTGTTGTCTATGTGTGTGTGTGAGAGTAGACCCTCACGGGTCGCATAAGATACAGGGGAAAGTGTGAGCAGCTTCTCTACCCATCCGTGGATGTCATCACTGGCGCAGAGGGGCTGACTCATGGGGATGAATGCCCCTCCAGTAGGGGTAACCAAAAGGAGCTTCCTTTGTGTGCCGCTATCCGCGCAGTACCGATCTTCGATCATGCGCTCTTCGCCCAGTTGGCACGCTCTGGGTTGCCCTCCTAGGAGGGTGAACAAAGAACTAGCTCCTAAGACGGCACTGACAAATAAAAAAAGAGGCACATCCGTTTTAACGGTTAACATGAGCCGTTGTGGGAAATATTTTGCGACCCCCTTTAGAGGAAAAAAAAAAAAAAAACGGCATCTTTTTTTTTTTTTCTATGCGACTTCCCCACGCGGTGTACGCCAGACGGGGTGTGGAACTTCGCGGCTGATTTGTTTCTTCGGATTAAAGCAGCGCAGATGAGCTATATATATGCCGCATACGCATTATTCCTTTTTTTTTTTTTTTGCATGCTCATTTGACCCCCCTGTGACACGCACGTGGCAGTCTGTATATTCACTTTTATGAACTGGACAACAAATCGGTCTGCCAGTCGGCGGCCAAATTGAAACAAAATAATTCTTTTCCAATTCGGTTGGTAGTCAATGTAACTATACAAAGGACGAAAAAATGGAGCATTTCAACTACACCGTGGGTACAAACGAGCACTTGGGGGTGATGGGTGAGGGAGAGGGGGAAGCTACTCGTACAGAACAATGCGGGGCGGGGTGGGGCTGCTGCTAACCCTGTGTGTATGCGCGATAAGGGTGACAACTTAGGGACCTGCACTTGGATTGATGAACGATATACGTACGTTCACCTCGGATTAAGTGGCGCTCCCAGCACTCCCCATTTTGCGTACCCTTAAGGAGGGCCTACGAAAGGCCGCACGGGAAAGCTGTACAACGTGTTGCCTCCACCCTTTTTGCTAACCAGGTCAGGTGAATTTTAACCGCGCAAAAGATGGAGGAAAAAATAAAGAGAAAAATAAAGGAAAAAATAAACGTAAAAATAATGGGAAAAATAGAAGAAAATGTAAAAATAAAAATGTCTTCTACGTGGCTGCTACGTGACGTACGCGCAAACATCCAGAGAAGCAAACAAAAACACACGTGCTCCGGTGGGTCCACCCCCCTAGGAAGACCCAACTCCGTGCACGAAGGATAGACATCCCCTCTCATTTCAGGGGCGCCAGGAAGTTAACTCGAATGGCCCACACTTCGTCGGTGACTTCATCACGTACCACTTCGCACAAATAGTTAACAACACAGTCCGAACTGGACAGACAAACACAGCCAATGGGCATGTCAATAAAATCGATCACAGCGACTGAGGATGACATGGTTAAATTGCAAATCTTATCAAACCAAGGATAAAGATCATTCATGTTTTGATTGAATAAATTATCCAGCTGTTCCCTACTGCTAATGTTATTCATTCCGTGTTTTTGAAAAAGCAGGTCAGCGCTGTGCTTTATCGATTCAATGCAAAATAGGCCACCCTGTCCACTTTCGATGGTTAAAATGTTTGTAAAATAATTTTCCAGTGGGAGAAGTTCACTTTTATCGCTACGAGAATTCGTCATTTTCTCATTTTTGCAGTCGCTATGTACAGTGCTGCTACAGTTGCCTGTTTGGTCAAGTGCTGGGTGAATTTTTTCATTTGGCTCCAATCTTTCCCATTTTAACTCATCCACTTTTTCTATCGTTAAACACTCGCGCATGTATTCTGTGTTATTAAGACATATGAATGAGAGGACCATTTCGTTTCTGATATTATTGTACGAGTTGTGGTCGCTCTCATGTGCTACGTCTGTTGCGGCTTCCTGCTTGGTCGCGTTCTTCAAACACGCCTGGTTGGTCTCACGAATGGCAAAGCAGGACCATAATCCCGGCTTTGCGTTTTTAAAATAAATCCCATTTAGCCTTTCCCTCGGCACCAGGTGCTCCTTTCCACTTATGTATCCATTGCAGTAATTCGTCATAGTGCAATTTATGTATAGGGGGTCTATTAGCAGCAACTCATTCATCTGGGTGATGAAGCATCCTGCGTCCACCAGCTCGGCGTTCGCCATTGTTCATTTGTTGTCCTTCTAGGAGTGGTGGCGTCGCATGTGGTGGTGCTCCCTTTCAGGTGCCGCAACGGAGGTGTGTGACGGGGGGAAATTTCTCTTCCTGGTTGTGATGAGGCCGAAAAGATTGATAGCCCTGTTCAGGTGATATAACATTGGTGAGTTCATCAAGGGGTGAAGATCCTTCACACGTGGTGGTAGCAACTTTGCACAGGATGGTGGCAACGCTGTACGAAATGGTAACAACTCCCCAGGCCCAGTTTCGCTACCCCTCTGCGGGAAAGAAAAACATAACGTGATGTTTTCCCTTTAAAAAGAAAAAAAAAATGTTCACTTGTTGCGTCTGCCTTATTTTGGTACAAAGAACAATGGCTTGTAAAATCCTCTTGGCAGATTTAATTCTGCTAGAAGGGAAAGAGGAGCTGAAGGAGAAAGTGATTGGCGCGAGGAATGAACGTATGAATAATAAGGGGAAAAAAAAAAAAAAAATGCGCTTCGGCTCTGCGCAAAAGTACCCATCCGGAGGTGCCTCCTTCACTTGCGTGTCCAGCAGAGCAAGTAGTAGCTATTCATTCCGCAACGAAGATGTCTGCATGGGAGCGCGTGAACATGTACATACATAAGTGCAGAAGTCAATAAGTGCCTCCTTGCGTCCGCGCCGGAGTCTCGGGGGGCGGAGCGACGAACGGCTCACCTCGTCGCAGCCCTGCACCCCTTGTCCGTTAAGCGGGCCTCTTCTTGCACCTCCGCAGGTCGAAGCAAGGCTTTCTTACATCCCACGGATTCTCGACATGTGAAGTCACTTTGTGACGTCCTTCGTAGCGTCACTTTGCTGGGAAACTCTGCCGCGACATTTTTCCCTCCGATGCAACTTCTTTTGTGAGGGGGGTGGAATCCCCGCTATTGAGCTGACAGGACGAGAGGCGATGTTGCGTTTTTGCGCCATTATCTCGTACCCATCAATTGGGAAAAAAAAAAAAAAAAAAAAAAACTCCGAGTAAACCCCACGGAAGAGACCGCCCCTCCCGTTGAAGTTAGACAAAATTGGCGCATTATCGTTCGTCCCTTTAAGTGTAAATTATACACATGTGCGGGGAACCACTGCTGCGAACGGTACCCCTCAGCGCAGAAAGGGGCAGAAGAGGGTGGGAGGAGGAGGGAGGACAACTGATTGTCCTATGCCAGGCCACGGAAGATGCCCTTCGAAGTTTCTCCTTGCAAACATAAGTTTAGGAAAAAGGGGACGCCACAGTGTTGATATGGGACTACAATGGACAATGTCCCTCCTCTCAGACACCTCCAGATCGATCATACGCAATGGAATGCTGCTCACAAATTGGCAACCCATCGAGGGGAAACTCCCCAAAGTTGCTCTCTAGCTGACCATTTTTTCAACTCTTTAAGGAAAACACTAGTCCCACAGTTTTGTGACATGCGTGTATATGTCACTTCCCCGTTAGGGGCGAAGCGTTTCTTTGTGTGATCATCCCAAATCGATTCTGCTCTGCAAAGAGGAGGCCGAATCGCATTGAGCTGTGCCTTTCAATCGTACCTCATATACCATTTTGGGAATTTTCCTATTAGGTTTAACTCCTTGGGGGGGGGAAAGAAAGTTGGCAAGGCTACGGCACCGGACAAGTGCCTTCTTGACCTTTTCAGCGCATCTCACTGTAGCGCTACGTAAGCAGACAAACGGGGGTTGCTTTTTCACCTATGAGGCGGCCTCTTCAGCCCATTTTACATTTGGAATGGAACAAGCACTATTGGGGAATGTCAAAATGGAGGCCTCCTCACAAACAAAACAATGATGTAAAAAAAAAAAAAAAAAGAAAAAGGGAAATCGAGACGAACTCCTCCCCTACCTAAAGGACCTTTTCCTTTTCCCCCCTCTCCCTCCAGGTGACACCATTCACCCAGTGATCAATTCTTTCCTCTTCCGTAAAGGTATACACTTCTCCAAGAGAAGTATCCACAGAGGTGCTCGGCACGTTTATTGGCTAGCTCAACTGTGAAATTTGCTCCTCTCTAATACAATCCTTGTGGTGTCGACAACTTCGAGCCAAGCACAAGTTGGAACAAGCGGTCAGGTGTGTGTCTGTGTGTGGGGAACGAATTTACGCCCCCCGTTAGTACAACGACCACTGCGCTTGCGATGAATGCGTGAGAACAGCGCGAGGTGGGAGGCAGCTAAGATGAAATAAGATAAGCTAACCTGCGCTAAGCTAGGCAAAGTTAAACAAGGGGGGTACAGAAGCTACTTTTCCTTCTTCTCCCAATGGGAAGGAGTGACATAAAAAGTGGAGAAAGCAGAAGGACCCATTTGGGAGAACAGCTAAACGTCACAGACGCCCAACATGTAACGCGTCTGTTCATGCAGGGGGCTACCTCACGAGGGGCTAAACATCTGTCGGTACCCCTGTAAGTCACTGCTCTGTGTGCAATGAGAGGAAGGAAGGTCTTACATTGTGTACAGCGTATGGAGGGGTACCCCCCCAGACGAAGGGGACTAACTGCGTGATGAACGCATGGCGGGGTGCCAACACAGGAGGCACACGAAATACGTGACGATGTTTACTCAAACGCGGGGCGGGAGGGTGATAACCCCCAGCCCATTACTCTTCTTTAAATTCTCCCCGCGGGGAGGAGCTGCCATATACCCAGGAACCGCAAAAATGATCGCAGCTAAACCGCACAAACGTTGGCTTTTTAAACAAATTCAAAAAACATGTCAGCATCTATGTGACATTCGCTTGTTCCCCCCGTTTGCTAATTTTTTTTTTCGTACATACGCTTGTACGCGCCAAAATGATGAACCTGAAAGGGGCTCCACTAAAGTCACTGGATAAAAATATGCACTGCCACGCTTCCATCCATTTTTGCAAACCGGAAGAAAATTGCATTCCTCATGTATTCACCTTACTACGTCCTCATATGAGTGAAATACCACAAATGCGTCCCACATGACTTTAGTGGAAAAGTTTGCGTCATCCCGGCGGACATTTTTTTGTGCATTAGAATTGGAAAAACATCGCTCCAGCGTTCTTTTCCCCCCCCACGTGCATCCCTCTACATGGGAACATAAGCATATATACACTCACGTGTAGACTCACTTGTACCCTCAACTGTACACTCACATATACACTTATATGTATACATACGTACATGTGCTTACTCATCCATGTGACATTTGCGAAGTGACTGAGGAGCCATATGTCAACCGCCCTCTCCCCCATCCACATGTGACGTTACGCACAAGTGACCCTCGCAAGCTCTACTGATATGCACGCATATGTATGTACAACTGCACGTACAAGGGGAGCATGTCATTTTCCTGTTCTTTTAATTCTGTTTAAGACCATTGAATAGAGCGGCCCAGCAGGAAAGAACATGAAAAAAAAAGACAAAGGATGAAAAAGAAAATCGATAAAACGGTTACGTAAGGGAAGAGGGCCATCTGGGGAGTGCCGTGTGGAGAGTGCTATGGGGAAAGTGCGCAGTCACCCTTATGTAGACTGGAGAGGTGGCCCCGTTCGACGTGCTTCCATGAAACGGGTGAAGCGGTGTATATGGACGTGAGTAACCCCACCTATATTTTTGCACACCCTTTTACACAAAAATACTTCTCCCCCTCTTTTCTTTTTTTTTGCCTAACTTGTTCAGAAAAAAAACTATATCATGGGATGAAGTCACCATTAATGAACAAGACAAGGAAAGAGGCTCGAGGATGAAAATCCTGGAGCCGAACACACCGTTCAATTTTATTTTGATGGTACGACACGTGCGCTCTGATGTCCGTCAGTGCACGTAACTTCCGTTGTGTATATTTATGTAGCAATTTTGTGTGCACCATTTTGTAGAGTGCAACGCTGTGGATTTGAGAGGCGATCACCCGAGTCTGCCATTTCGTCAGTTCGCTCATCACAGCATCATCTTAACACTGCCATTTTTCATGCAGGATAGCGCTTCGGAAGATGAAGCTTCTAAGTTCGGAGACTCAAAGGGACAATGTGAAGTTCAGGTGAGGAATTGCCCCCAACGTCATACTGAGAGGGGGAAGTGGACCCCTTGGCACACTCTCCTTTGCTTCGTTTGGAAATATTATCGACTTGACATGGTCGCCTTTTTTTTTTTTTTTTTACCTTTTTGACTGATCCGTTTGAGTGGACCCCTCGGTGAATGATCGAACGGGCAAATAACCACTCACCTTCGCGCTTGCTTCCTACTCGTTTTGACGCCAACTTCGCTTTTGCTTCTCACTTGTTTCGCCCCTTCCCCGCAGCAAACCAACATCGCGGACGACCTCATAGACAAGCTGAACCAGCTGGTGGAAAAGCAGGAAAGCAAAGCCCTCGCCAACATTGACTTCAAGGAAAAGCGCAAGAAGCATTACAACGAGTACAAGATGCTGCAGAAGTTGAGGTAGCGCTGCCGATGTATGAGAGTATTTGCGGGCGTCTAAGAGTGTTTGCGATCATTTGAGAAGAAGCCACGGTCCCCACAACGTGTACACCTGCTGGGAGGTACATCTGCATACGCGCGTTTACCCTTCTTCCTCCACACAGAAAGTCCGGAACGTTCGACGAAATCGACGAAGAGTATAAGCTTGAAGAACATGACTCGGGTGGGGAACCTGCGCACATTCAGGAAATGGAAGAGTAGACGGGGGTCATCGGTGGGATGGAGAAGTGGCCAAGCAGCGAAGTGGCGACCTTGCCAACTGGGAGGGGTGACCCCGTCCACCTCCATGGCCAGAGGACAAGACCACACTTTCAAAAGGAAGAAAAAAAAAAACATTTCAGCGTGTCACGTATGCCCCCACCGAACGGGGCTTGTGTGTTTCCTCGCTGAACAAACGCCAAACATATAGTTGTGCGTAATGTTTTTAAATTTTTTAAAATTATAAAAATTTACCCCCGTCATTTGTGGCAGCTTCTGCCCGTATGGCAATTTTTCCCTCGATTTTATTAAATCAAAAAAAAAAAAAAAAAAAAAAAACACTCCTCCCTGTATAATTAAATTTTTAAATGTATCAGCCATTACACTGATTATTAAATATATCGAATAGACATGTGCCCTCTTCGAGATTTCCCAATGTGCAATTTGTTTGCCAAAAACTACGCCCCGAAGGAGTACCCCTTCCTCGTGTGTGTCGCACAAGGTTACTATTTATTCACCGTTGCAATCGGTATAGCTTGCTAAGTGTCTCCCTTACATGGGGGATTATCAACCCAGTTTGCGCAAAGAAAGGGAAGCGGCGGGAGGGTGTTTGTATCCTCTCTGCGCTGCTCCCTTTAACGTTCTCCAACTGTCAACACATTGCCGCATCGTGATGGGAAGTCTTACGCGTTGAATGCTGCACCTCGCCTGGATTAGCGAAGTCGCTGGTTCGAATTGGGGGTATTTACCGTATATTCACCAACTGGAGAGAAGAGGAAAGAGGTCTACCACCCCCAAGGGACGAGGCTGCCGAAGTTGGTAAACAACACCTGTATAGACCGCTTACATATGAGTTACGGCTGAGAGGTATTGCGGCGCCGCGGTACTACGGAATTGCTGCACTGCTTCCTTGAACTCTCCAGTTTGTCCGCCCGCTTGAACTTCCAGATTGTCTTATCGTACGGTTACTGCTTAGAAAAGAGAAAGTATACATTTCGGCGGGGTAAAAAATAAGTTGACAAAATTCCCTTTGCCCGTTAAGAATATCTTTTTCTCCTGAGGGTTCACCCGAATGGGCCGTAATTGTAAAAAAGAGCGGGAGGACTAACATGAGCAAAAAAAAAAAAAAAGCTGCTGTACCAAACAGTCCTCACTGCAGCGATAGATATTCTCGCTCTTTCCCTTTTAAGTGGACATGAGAAAGGCCCACTTTGCCGCTTCTCTTTTTTCCGCATGCGGGAAAATAAAACACGTACCGTGATAATTTTTTTCTGGCAAATCAACCGTGCGGAGTTGAACTGGTGAATTTTGCGAAGAGCGCCTGTCAATTCAGGCCAACCGTTTGGAATAAACATCTTCTTGCATTCTTGCATACCACGAAGGGAAGAATACTCCACGCGACTACACTCTTTTTTTTTTCTTCTTCTTTCCCGTTCACCTTTTTATACGTTTTTTTCTTTTCACCGCTGGGCAAAGAAGTGGTTTGAACATTCCCTTTGCTTAGTCTCTTCAACGAAGAGGGCGAGGGCCTTCTCCAGATGGACGCGTTTGCTTCAGGCCAACTTGAAAACAACGCATAATGCATTCCCCCTTTTCGATTTGCCCATTTCTCCCAGTTTCCCCGTTCTGCGGCGCTGACGTGAACTCGTCCGCATGGACGCATATATGTGCAGAAGCAGATTGATCGATACGTTGCATCCCTCGAAAATTTGCATAAACATAATGATTTGATTTGCAAAAAAGAGAACATGCGACTTCCACTGTGAATGTGTACTCCTCGACACACACATGTTTGTATCTCTCCCTCTCTCTTTTTTTTTTTTTTTCTTCTTCCCACCCCTCTGAACATACCATGTGTACAAATAAAGCATAAGGAAATCCTTCTCCATCATCGAGTTTGAAGAGACTACGTTGCATACTTTTTCTTTACCATCCCACTGAACCAACACCCATTTGATTAACAGCACGGAGAAAAATGTGCGATGTGGTACTACTGTGTAGAGTTAGCGATGGCATGACTTTGGTTGAAACGAACAGCGAGTCCAAAAATATTGCACACAAAATAGAGTTGAAAAAGTTATGTAAGAAGCTACAGCCCTTTCCCAGTTTGTCTACCATCACGTCCAACCAGTTCAACTACCAGTAAGTGCGTCGGGAGAGGAGGCGGGGTAGGAGCGGCCAAGCATCGACGGGGCAGCGGCGAGCCAGCAACATATAGCTTAATAGAATCACACTTATTGCGACCAAATAGATTAGCACAAAAATGGGAAGAATTACGCCGACTGCAAGTCCAGTTGGACTCCCAAATGCTTCCCCTCACACGGAAGAGGACCAAACGAATTGCAGTTGTCCTTGTGCCGAAGAGCTTTCCTCTGCAGCTGCTTTGACCTTCCCCCATGAGACGGCGCTATTCAACGTTTTAACCTCCATTGAACCCCCTACTCCCCCCCTTCAGCTTTCTCATCGACAATGGAATAGCCTACATTGCAGTTTTCCCCGTCACCTACCCGAAGAAATTAGCCTTCTTATTTCTAAACGACATTTGCAAGCAGTTCAATGAAGGTTGAAATATGTCCACCAGTCTGTGTGGCTTCCCTGTTGTTGTGTCGTTTGTCTTGTTTTGTGTGCCTCCCCCCTCCTCTCCCTTTATGCCTTCGTCCGTTTGCCTTCATGTTAAATTTTTCATTCCCTCCACACAGAGCTTATGATCCAGTATGGGACGCACTCGATAGATTACAGGTCCATCATTGAGACTATCGAGAAGCCCTACTCCTTCATCAAGTTCGGTATGTCGCCATTGCCTCTTAACCGCGAAGAGCATTTCCGAGGTGCAAGATGGACGGCGTCATATAGTATCTCCCATCGCGCATCCCCTCTTCACTGCCTATTGTTTCACCGAAAATCGTTTCACTGCCCCTCCTTCGCTCCCTTTCCCCATACCAAGACAGAAAAATTTCAAAGATCAAACAGGAGTACAAGGACCCCCGATCCAACATCGCTATTAAGAAGCTTAACGAAAGCCTGAACGAAGTCAGCAGCATAATGAAGAAGAACATAGACGATATCCTCCTGCGCGGAGAGAATCTGGAAGGTCCGGCCACTAGCCGCAACGCACTCGCGTTGGCAACCCCCTTTTTGTTTCTGCCTCTTTGCAATTGCAGACATGTGTGCAGAGAGGTCCCCCAACCATCACCACCCCCCTTTACATCCCTTCTCCTTATTCAGATGTCGGACGGAAAGCCTTCAACTTGAAGTACGAGTCGGAGAAGGTACTCCAGAGCTGCCGTTCCGTTTGGGAATGCCTACACACGTGTGTCATACTGTGTCACGGCCACGTCTGACGAGAGAGTGGCTCGGTGGAAAAATAAGCGAAAGTCTTCTCGTCACGTCTCCACTACATCTCCATTACGTCCCCCTCCCACACTTCATCGTCCTCACTCCTCCATTACGCAGTTTAAAAAGGTCTCCAGAGTGCTCAGCCTCAGATACACCCTGTACCAATACGGAATCCTCATCTTCGTAATTTTCTTTTTTTTTTTAATTATAATTTTTAAGAATTATTTTTAATTGCCTGTCGTTGATGATCCATTTAAAATTTTTTTTTTTTATTTTTTTATGTTTCTGTACCAAACTTTAACTCCCCCCCCAAATGTGTATATATATCAGTTTAATCATTTTGAAATTTGTGATGAGAACGCGTGGCAGCGTAGGTGCGACTGCCAAGGGGGATAGCCAATTTGGACTGCCAATTGGGATTGCAATTTAGGATCGCCAATTCGGATTGCCAATTGGACAATGCGTGTATATTCACACCTGTCCGCATGGTGAAGAGAGCGTCCGCGGCAGCATAGAACTGTCGCCTCACGGGAACAGACACGTAGACTTTAAAAAAAAAGGCTTCCACACTTTTTTGGACGTTCCTGGTAGGGAGGTCCAATGCGAATTGCAGCGCTGGTGTGTCTTCATTGAGGGGGCTGATTCGCCACGACACTTTTTTTCTTTTTTTTTTTTTCCCCTTCTGTAACTACATACCCGCGGTGAGGTGAACCACTGCAGGAAAAACGTTGCACGAGAATGTTCAATTGGGGGCGCTGCACATCCACGCTACCACGGTAAGGGGTTCACCATTCCGTGCAAACAGGTGTCCACATGGAGGAAGAGACAGACATAGCAACGCATTCTTCATGACATGTTCCCACTCTCTGTGTGTATGTAACCCCATTTTGTCTTCTTTTTTCCGCCCACTTTCTGCCCCGTTCAGGTAAAAAGTCGCACTTGTCATCCCTGTGCACACGTCGCTACGTTCTGGACCGAACCGTCATCTGCATATCGCCATGACGAAACGGCTCACGTTTGTTTGGTTCCCCTTTGTTTGGCTCACCCTCTGTGTTGTCTTCCAGAGCAACTCTGGTGAAGTAAGCGCGGGAGGTAAAAACAAAATTTCGCACAAAAGTGAACAACATGAGGCGGTTCACCAACGTGAGGACAGAAAGATACACAAATACAACTTCGACTCTTTGAGAAAAAAGCTGCACATAGAAAGGAAGGAGCAAGGGACGCAGGAAGGCAGAGCCGAGTCAAGTGATCAAAATGAGGATCGTCAAATTGACGCAGAGACAGAAGTTTCCACGGCGAAAACGAATGGGGAGAAGGAAAAGCTTTCCCCAGAGGACGAATACGCAAAGTGCATCGGTATGATCGAAAAGGAGTTTAAAGGCGAGGCGGATGCAAAAATTAGGGAGCAATTGGAAAACCTGTGTTCAAAGAAGCGGGAACAGGATGAGGCGGACAAAGCGGCAGTGGAGGAAGTCAAGGCAAACGAAGCAAAATCGAAGCTAGACGAGACGGCGCAACTCAACACGCCCCCTCATCGCAGCGGCGCGGACGACAGCAAGAGGTACATAATTTCCCAGCTGGGGCTCTCCACCAAACTGGACGTGCCACTCGACGTCTTGAAAGAATCCCTGTCGGAGGTGAAAAACTGCGTAAGGGATTACACAGAGAAGTGCCCACTAAACTGGAAAGTAAGCGAGATGAATGAAATCCTTTGCGTTGCCCCAGAGTCCTACATCGGTACATGTGGACAACAAATAAAGAGCGATCTAAACACGGAGGAGAAAATGCAAATGGAAAAGAAGTGTTCCCTGTTTTGGAAGTGCGATTATAAGTGTATCCAAGACTTTGAAAATTCCGTGTGTCCAATCGATTGGGTTATGGAGAAGGAAGAACAGGATGGTTACTGCAGAGCCGCACACTCCTACACGGGAAAATGCCTACGAAGAATAAAATTTAGTACTATGACCACTAAGGAGAAGGCTATTTACTCTAACTTGTGCGATATCAGATGGCCATGTAAGAAAAAATGCACTCATGATTACTCCGTTTTGTGTCCAAGTGGATGGATCGAAGGGGCAGATGGTTACTGCCTCGCCACAAGTAGCTACTCCGGAAACTGTGAGAAAAAAATTTACCTAAAGCACCTTGATGAAGTGATGAAACAGACATACGAACATAAGTGCCAATTCAATTACCCATGTGTTTACTCGTGTGAAAAGAATTACACTGATTTGTGTCCCAATTTGTGGATCCCCGTTAACGACAAGGAATGCACCCCCTCTGAAAATTACAACGGTAGGTGCAGACATAACTATATTTTCAAAGGCAACATTATGGAGGAGGAAAAAAAAAACTTCGAAAAAATGTGCCATGTGTTCTACCCCTGTGTTAAGGACTGTAAAAGAGATTACTCCTTTAACTGCCCCATTGGATGGAAAGAGACACTAAGCTTTTGCCTCGCCCCCACGTCGTACCGATACACTTGCGAAAAGATGATGCGGAAAAATATGAGCGAGAGGGAAAAAATCCAAGTTAGTGCCAAGTGCCTCGTCTTTTGGCCCTGCTCCAACTACGAAGTTGTGCTGAAGAACCTCCTGCACAGCAACATCTCGCCGGCGGACTACTTGTCCGTGATCCATGGGCCCGTCGACGACGTCACGGGGGTGGTGAAGCGGTTAGGCGGTTGAGCGGCCGCACGGTGAAGCCCCCTCCGTGTGCAATTTTTTTTTTTACACAATCTATTTTACGTGCCGTTCCACCTCGGCGAAGTGGATCACCTTCACCATTTTGTCGCCTCTCAGTTGTGCGGTCGCTTACCTGTCAGTTTCCTGTATATTTATACCCACTTCTTTACACAGCTGATCGCGCGCAAGGGGTGCTGTGGCAAAAACGTAACAACTGGCTCTTGTGCAGATGGGGGCGGCGGGGTGCCCTGTATGGCTCCAAAAGAAGCGGTATACTGGAGCGCCTCAAAAGGAGGGTGTAGCTCCTCGGTGCAGTGACGCCCTTGGGAGGGGTGCCTCAATTTGGAGGCATCCCAGTTTAGAGGTATACCCCCTTTGTGGGAGAACAGCTTTTTCCCCACGTAACCACGGCATATCGATGCCGCAAGAATGGAAAAACAAAAAAGAAAAAAAGAAAGGAAGCCAAGGTGATGTCACCCTTCTACATGACCCCCCCCGTGGTGACCCCTTCTTTACAAAGTTCCCCTTTTTGGCTGCGACACCCCTCGGGTGTATTCCCCCAAGCGGGGCAGCGTCGCCGCACGTATACTCCTATGGCTGGTATGCCCCCTCCACGCACCGGCGCGATTGTTGATTCCATATTGGTGGCATCCTTCTCTCCGCCCCGCGTGTGAAATTAAAAAAAGTACATTTTGCGCCACCCCCCCTTGATGTTAACCCGCGCGGGAAAAAATTACTCCCTGTGGTTTGTAAAAAAAAAAAAATAAAAATAAAAAAAATAAAAACAAATGACGTTGACGAATGACCTACAGCGGAGTAGCGAACAAAGCATGCATTGCTCAGGTAAATTTTAAACAGAAAAAAGAGCCACCATTTTTTCTCACGTACATCGAAAAAAGTACCCATGAGGAGCTGACCCAAACTGTACACGTGACGCACATGGTGAGGGCTTCCAAACGGTTGGAAGTGGAAAGGAGAGTTTATCGAGCGTACAACTCTGCGCGGACACTCCTGTGCCGTCGTATATTCACCTTTTCACCATTGAACCTCTTCACCGCGCGGTCGTAACACCTTCCAAGTGGTGAAATATCTCTCTCCAACAAGAGCGTCGCAATAGCGTGACCGCCTCGAGAAGAAGTGTGCCAAGCGAATTGCAAGAGAAGAAGCCCTTCTGGACCCCCCCCTCTACCGCTTCCCCCCTCACCATGAACATCGCCATCGACGAGTACGGGCAGCCGTTCGTGATTCTGAAGGAGGAGGAGAAGAAGAGGATAAAAGGAATCGAGGCGCACAAGAGCAACATCCTCGCAGCAAAGGTGGTGGCAGATATTTTGAAAAGCTCCATCGGGCCAAGGGGCATGGATAAAATCATCGTCAGCGAAGACAACAACGTGACGGTGACAAATGACGGAGCGACAATACTCGAAAAGATTGACGTCCAGCATGAGTGCGCAAAATTGTTAGTCGAATTGTCCAAAAGTCAGGACAACGAAATTGGCGATGGGACCACCGGTGTTGTTATCATCGCGGGGGTCCTCCTAGAAGAAGCATACACTCTCATAGATAAAGGAATCCACCCACTACGTATCGCCGATGGGTTCGAAAATGCATGCAGCATAGCATTGAAGGCGATTGAAGAGATTGCAATAACAGTAGACATCCAGAAGAACAAAAATGAGATGTTAAAAAAACTGGCCAGCACTTCCCTAAGCTCTAAAATTGTGTCCAGTAAAAAGGAGCTTCTATCAAACATCGTCGTGGACGCTGTTCTCTCCGTTGCAGATATGGAAAGGAAAGACGTCCGATTTGACCTCATCAAAATTGAAGGAAAAACAGGAGGCCTCTTAGAAGAGTCTACCCTAATCAAAGGAATTGTCTTAAATAAAGAGCTTTCCCATTCACAGATGGTCAAAGAAGTGAGAAATGCAAAGATTGCTATCCTAACGTGTCCATTCGAACCACCTAAGCCAAAAATAAAACATAAGGTAAATATAACAAATGTGGATGCATTTCGCGATCTGCAGAATATTGAGAAGAAGTACTTTTACGATATGATCGATTCGTTGAAGAAGGCAGGAGCTAATTTCGTTATCTGTCAGTGGGGTTTTGATGATGAAGCGAATTATCTTCTCTTGAAAGAAAACATCCCAGCCATCCGATGGGTAGGAGGGGTCGAAATGGAACTAATAGCCATCGCTACAGGAGGAAAAATCATCCCCAGATTTGAAGACATACATGAATCGAAATTAGGAAAAGCAGAATTGATAAGAGAAATTAGTCATGGGACTGTAAACGATCCGATGGTTTTTATCGAAGGCTGCTCAAATACGAAAGCGATTACCATCCTGTTAAGAGGGGGAAACCAAATGATGATTGAAGAATGCGAAAGAAGTGTACATGATGCCTTGTGTTCTGTCCGTAATCTGATAAGGGATAATCGAATTCTCCCTGGGGGAGGCGCAAGCGAAATTTACGCTGCTCTTGCTATTGAAAATGTGGCTGACAAATGTAAAGGAATAGAACAATATGCCATCCGAGCCTTTGGAAATGCTCTCCTCTCTATTCCAATCAACCTATGCAATAACATGGGACTCAGCAGCATCGATATCATCTCCGAAATTAAGACCAAGATCATTCAGGAGAAGAAGAAAAACCTCGGCATCGACAGCCTCAACTATAAGGTGGACGACATGATCGAGGAGGGCATTTTCGAAACGTTCAATTCCAAGTACAACCAGTTCTCCCTCGCCACGCAGGTGGTCAAGATGATACTCAAAATTGACGACGTCATCGCGCCGAATGACTTCAACTAGGGAGCGGACGGAGCAGAGGATGCGTAGCGGAGAATACGTAGCAGAGTATGCATATCGAGGCATACTCACATACCTAGCAGACAAAACGCAGCGTTAGCTCCGCGGGGTGCCTGTACCACCAGCACATTGCCACGTGCTCCTCCCCATCGTATCCATTAGTCATCCTGTGGGACCACCCTCAAGCGAAATGCACAAACGCACAGCTTGCAAGCAGGGTGCAGTCCCCTCTCAACGTGTGCCTTTTTTTTTTTTTTTTTTTTTTTCTCCTGCTCAGTTGTAACTCAGTGGGAACACGACGCGAACTCGCCTTCCCGCCTAACACCATGCCTATGTGGTTTCCCTTGCGTGAACACATTTTCCTCACGTGAACACCTTTTCCCGCTCGTAACTCCTAACTGGTAGCTCCTAACTTGTAACCCCTACGCGCTGGACCCCCACACAAACATAAATTCATAAGAAACGCAACCAACCAAATAGCACACAAGTGCATGTAAACATTTTTTCTTAATTTCCTTAAAGGTAATCGCTTCACATGAATGACTCCTTCGTTCAGAGGGAAAAATGTAAAAGACAAAAAAAAAACCACGGCAGAATTGTTCCCTATGCAGCGGGGAGTAGCCCCCCATCGGGAGGAACAACAATAAAACGAATTCCTACGACGGCAGCGCAGCGCAAGGCCGACCCAGTGTGCCTCACTAAACGCGTCGATTCAATAGTTCCGCCAAATGGGGCACAATCAGAGGAAGTTTTTCCCCGAACGATGCAGCAAAATAAGAGGAGTGCTCCGAACATGGTCTGCCCCCTCAACTGGGCGCACATTTTCCAAAATTCAGCTGCTATCCCCTGCACAGTTGGAGAGGCATATATACACAGGTTGCCCCCCACAGACAAACCCTTCTCCGCCGCGGTTGGGGCAGCGTTATGGGGTCCCTTCACATTTTACATTTCCCCTCCGTACCACTGAACAGACGTAGAAGCCAGACTAAACCAAGTGAACAGAAGTAGCAGCCAGAATGAACCGAGTGAAAACCTCGTTGATATTTCTTTTTTTAAAGAGTTACGAACAAATGGGGTGAATTGGAGTTGAAGAAAAATGCGCCCACGACTGTAGGAGCGCAAATGGGCAGTCAAGTTGAGCTACACTCAAACAGGCGCACAGAGGCGCTACGAAACGCACGCTCAAATAGGCACGGAAAATCAAGGGGGGGGCACGCGACCAGGCTGAGTGGGGTGCAAATAAACCCCCTCACTTCGTGATGGCACACCGTTGCATGGTGGCACCACGAGGTCGCCCCCCTTCCCCCCGACAGACTTCTTCCCTCTTGCCCCCCGCGCTGTTACGTCAGTTCATTCTCCAACCCGTCGGGCCTTGAACACATTCCTGCAGTTTCCCGGGTTCGACGACGTGCAGTGGGTTAGCTTTATGCCCTCCTGACAGTTTCCTCGCTGATACTGAGTCATCGTTCTGTCGCCCCTGACGGATGGCATAGCTATTCGACCCATGGCGTGTGGCTGGTTGTCATAGTACACCATGCTGCCATCCCTGTTCCTTATAGTCATGGAGGTCTTCTCTCCCGCGGGGGTGCTTATACACGAGGGGGAGCCAGATAAAGAAGAGGAGGCAGTCCTCCGTGATGTGTCCCTATCCTCTCTTAAGTCGCTTCTTGATCCTTCCTCTTTCTCCTCACTGCTCTTCACCTGCACGAGGTAGAGGCCGCTAGCCAATCCGCTTGGTGAGGGGGATGGCAACACGCTCTTCAGTTCTCTCTCTTCCGATGGGGCTAATGACCTACCCATGTACATTGCCCTAATTTGGATCGTCCCATTGTTGTCCACATCCATTCGGTAACTTCCGTCTGGGATGTTCCTATCCGGGTGTATCTTGATCGCTGTGATGATCGTTTCGTCCTTTTGCACGATCTGGGGATCGTCCACTAGGTTCACCTTGGTCAACGCAAGGGTCTTATTCAGCAGCTTCTTCTGCACAGGGAGGGCCCTGTTCGCTCCCACAGATGGGGCAGATCCGGCTGATTGCGCCCATCCGGAAAATCGCGGCGATATCAACGATCCCGCCGCCATCGCCGCTGCGTCCTGCTCAGTCTTCCTAACATGCACATCCTTAGTGATCACCACGTGGTACTTTCCCCTCTTCATCATGTCATACGGAAGAAGCACCACATTTTTGAGAAAAGACAGATCCATTTTTTTGCCATCCGAGTCCATTCCGGTAGCGATGCCGTTTTTAGCAGTCACCTCTATGAAGTATTCTCCGGTGGGTACTTCTCTTCCGGCAATTTTGATGAGCTCCTCTTTCAGCTTCTCCTGCTTCGTTGCATCTCCCCCGTTATCGAGGTCACCATTCAACTGCTTAATGCTGACGCTGTAATAGGCCTCCCCTGTCTCCAGCGTGCTCTTCATCTGCTGCTCCCCTTCTTCATAATCTCCCGGGTGAATGTCGACATAGAACCCCAAGATGGATCCGTATGGATAACCCCACGCATTCTCTATGAGCATCTTCAAATACTCATTATTCACATACGGACCGGAGACCGTTGTTGGGAAGTAGGACCCGTTCAGGACTTGTACATAGTACTTGCCCTTTTGCAACCCAGTGCCCCATCCCTGTAGAACCTTCCTATACTTGCAGCTGTTTCCTTTTCCGTCGTTATCCATATAAACGTAGGCGTGAAAGGGGCGATCATCTTTTCCCTTGGTTCCATTTTCCTGATGTGCGGTGGTCATCGGTTTCAGCATGATCCCCTCGTGGAACTCTCCCCCGGGCACATTCTGCATGACGTGGTTCCAAAACGCTTCATCGGTTAGGGCCTCTCCTTCCTCCTCTATCTCTTTCGCGTCGAAACCAGGTTGGTGTTCTTCTGCACCATGGTGTCCTTCTGCACTGTGGTGTCCTCCTGTATGGTGGGCCTTCTTCCATTGGGGGGCATAGGGATTGTCAAAGTATTCGCCCTGCTCATCCATGAAGAGCTCCCCAATGTGCACAAAGTAACTGCCATTGCTGATCTTCCTGCCTGATATCTTCAGCACATTTTCCATGTCGCTCGAACGTGCGCTTTCATCTCCTCTCATTACACCTTTCAGTGTGCACACGCCATTATCGTATTCTATATGGAAGTGCCCGGCTTTTAGGGTATACCTGTGCAGGATGTATACCTCTTCGTACTGCGAAGCTCCTTGGTCGTCTTCGCTGTCAGGCACTATATCCACTAAGTAAGCTTTCTCGATCATGTCCTCGTGGTCCACTTCTTCGTCCACTTCTTCATCTCGTCCATCTTTCATCCCATGAGTAGAAGTATCCGCCGGTTCAGTCAACACTATCTGATCTCTGAAAAACATCTTGTCGTTCACATCGGCAATTTCGCTGTCTGAAATTTCTACATAGTAAGACCCGTCGCTTGGCTTCTTGTGTAACATCTTGAATACGTCTTGAAAGAAACGCTCCACCTGATCGGCCGCTTCCCTCCCTAGAGGCGTAGTACTAACAGTCCTTTCTGCATCGTCACTCGTCACGCTCAGCGCGTCCGAAATGTACTTGTCACCATTCACCTGTACAATGTACTTGCCATCGTCTAACCCCTTCTTTCCAATGAAATGCACCACATTATTTTTCGGATCTAGCGGCATGCCGTTGTGTTTTAACTTGTTCACCGAGAGGTAGTATTCTTTCTCCTCGGGGCCTACTTTGGCAACATTAGAAAGACTGCTCATGAGTTGCACTTCTAATTTGTAGTCCTTGTTATCGTTTATCTTCCACGCTTCGTTAATGCACACTTGGATCATAATATAGTCTTTCGCAGCTGCTCTACTGTTGCCCTTATTTATTATGTACCTCCCCTCATTTATAAACACGTCGTACGTCCCGTTTATTCCTCCCACTTCCTGGCCTTGCACATGGACTATCTTCCTAAATTTCATGCCTCCACTTAGCGTGTTAAACGAGTTTTCCACGATGCACACGAGGGTATCGCCCTTGCGCGTGCTTCCCCCTCTCAGGGAAGACGATGAGGATGACGATGGCGCGACTCTCCTTCCGCTCTCATCGCTCTTGATCAATTGGATCCTCTTTTTTATGTCCAGTTCGTAGGTGCCGTTCTTCAGATTCTTCGCGTTCATCATGTCCTCAATGAAAGTATTCTCCAAAACGCAGTCTCCTTCTAAACACGTTGCGCTCACCTTTCCGTCTTTCACTACCACGGAAGTTACACTAGAGTTCAGCGTTCCCATAAGTAGCATGTACTTGTGTTCGTACGCCTCTTCTTTGTCATCCTTCGGTACGTCTATCCTCTTGATGCTTATGAGGTTGTCGACTGTTCTGTCGTACTCCACCTGGGTGGGATCTACTTTGGTGGTGTCTACCTTGGATCGTTCTTCTTTAGCCCGTTCTTCTTTAGCCCGTTCTTCTTTAGCCCGTTCTTCTTTAGCCCGTTCTTCTTTAGCCCGTCCTTCTTTAGCCCGTTCCTCCTTCTCCGCCTCTACCTTGTCGACCTCTTTAGGGGGTACTGGCGCCGCTTGTCCCTTTTTCCCAAACAAGTTCACGTTGAACCCCTTCTTCAAAAAGTTGAAAATTCCGCTGTTGTTGTAGTAGGCCGATCCGTCTTCGTGCACTCTTTGCACCGACAGATTCTTATCGGGGATCTCCCCCTTCTGCGCTCTCCTTGAAATGGTTACCGAGTAGTCTCCTTTCTGCAGCTTGATCTGCTCGCCTATCATTTTGTAGATCTCGTCGAATGTGTCCTTATTCATGAGGCGCTTCTCTTGCGCGTCCGTGGAGTAGGTCTCCCTGTCCTCCGCTACGCTGAGCTTTATGACGCCCTCCCTCACGATGCACGACGAGTGCACGAGGAAGAAGGCCTCCTCCAAGGAGGTGGCATCATTGTCTCCGCCGGTGCTTTCGCCCTGTATGCTGAGTAGGAACGAGGTGCACAACTTCGTGCTGCCCTGCGAGGGGGTGGCGGCAGGGGTAGCGGTAGCGGCTGGTGTCGGGGCAGGTGCAGGGGTAGAGGCCGGCTTGGTTTCTTCCACGGTTGGCTTGGTTGCTTCTCCCCCGCTTGGGCTGGTCACTTCCTTGCCCGGCTTGGTTTGTTCTCCTGTTTGCCCGGCTTCTTCCCCGCTTGGGCTACCCTCTACTGGACTCCCCGCGGCACCGATCGGGCCCGTTCCTTTCGGCAGCTCCTCCCCGTCCAAGTTCACCTCGTACTCGTTTCCATAGAGGTCCTTTATGACGACCTTCACCAAGGTGAAGGACTTGACCATGACGAGGGAATATACACAGTGCGTCTTCGATTTGTCCTCTAACCCCCTCTCCGGACTACACTGCAGCGTTCTCAACGTAAGCGTCTTGTCCTTGAAGAGACGTTTGCTAAAGGGGAGCCTCCAGAACTCCCAAAGCTTCAGCTTCCTTGGGAACGTGTGAGACACGAAATCGTCGATCGTGTAGATAATCGTATTGTACAAATACGACGTGTAGTTAAAGAGCGGCTTCACCACAACATACGGGTCGGTGTGCAGCTCAACCGGTCCATTCACCTCTATGTGGTATTCCACGCGCTGGGCGTTCTTGTCCGGCGTACTGGTCTCGCCGCTTCCACTGCTCGGCACGAGCTTCACCTCAATGTTAATCTTCTCCACCTTGGGAACCACCACCTCGGGGGCATTGTCAACTTGGTATACGGGCCTTATCGGCAGGCTCTCATAGATGTGGTGCCCGACGGTGCCGTTCGAATGCGAGTCGTATTCTACCACATACTTGTTGAACTCGTAAAGTCCATTTTTTAGAAATTTCACGTGCACGTTTCGACACACTAAGTACACCGTGTTGTCCTCTAGGTTAAACTTGCTGGAAAATCCCGACGTGTCGTACTTCCTATTAGGGTAACACTTCAGCACAAACTGGTGTGCGTCGTCAAACGTGTTGGCTATGAGCCCTACATAGCTAATATGCTGGAGGAATGAAAACTTATGCGGAGAGAGCACCACTATTGCGCTGAGATACTTACCATGTGCGGTACTCTGTCCCTCGAAGAGAAACAAGTTGTTAAAGGCGCTATGAATGTCCGCCTGGTCCTTCACGTAGATGGCGCTGTCCGTGTAAGTGAAGCTCGGCATGTTGTAGGTTAGGATCTCGTCTGGCTTGAACAGCGGTCCGGCGTTCGAAAAGAGGGGAGGCGTCAATGAGAGGGTTTCGCCGCCGTCTCTTGGGCCGTCCACGCTGCACGTGTGGCTGTTCTGAAGGTAGCTCTTCACTTCGTCGGTGATCTTCTCCTTCTGGTCCTCCTCTACCTGTGGTTGCACCTCTGTCGAAACGTGTTTCGGGTCCACCTCCTTCCCACTCTTCGCGTGAAAGTGGCGCATGTTCTTCAGCAGCTCCGTGTACAGCGCCACGTTGAACTGCACGATCGACTCCTCGTTCAGTCTCTTCGGGGATAGCATGCTCTTTTTTATGAGGAGCCAGTCCAGGAGAGGCTCGGCGGAAGGTACCACTACTACGACTGGTGTGGATGCCTCTTCCTCTCCGCCACTCACCTTCGGGGTGTCCTTCTCCCCCAACACGCTGCTATCCTCGCCGATCTCGAGATAAATCGAATTCTTCTTAATCAGCTCATTCATTTGCGGCGGGACCGATAAGAAGTAGTAAATCAGGCTGAGAACCTCCTCCCTGGATAGCGAATCGGCAAGCCTCTGGTTCAACTGGTACGGCAGCACATTGCTGTATAGATAGTCAAACAACTTCACCAAATCCTTCTTCTCGAAGTGACATATCTGAAGTATCTCCTTTAAGACGGCCCCTTTATCAATACAATACTTCGTGTCGTAGAAGATGTTCGAAATGAGGGACTTTCCATCGTTTGGGACGTGCAGTTTGCCCCGGTTCAGATACAGCTTTCCGCAAGACTTCTCTCCTAGATTTTGTATGCCTACTGAGTAAGCCACTTCCTCCACGATGATACGAACCGTTCGATAAATATCTGCTGTCATGACGTCTCCTCCCATGCCAAGTTGGAACCTCTTCGAAACAGTCAAGTACCCGTTGTTAATCATGCTGGCTACCTCTTCCCTGCTCTTAAACAAAATATCCTTTCGCTGGTTATTTTCCAAATAAGACACATAGTAGGGGGAAAACCCTTCGTAATCGAATTCAGAATTGTTACACACCTGCAGCCCGTTATAGTAATGGTGACACTGCAACATCTTGTCGTAATACACTTCGTTCACTTCTATATGTGTCTGCTTAATGACCGTGTTTAGGATCATGCCGTAGGGGGGCACGAAGAAGGTCTGGTACTCTACGTTGATCTCCTTCACCAACTCGTTGCCCTCTTTCGAAACGAAGATGACCTTCTCCAGCATAAAAATGGAATTGCTGCTCACGTTGTCGATGTAGACTTTGAATTCCGCCAATTGGTTGGTCACTTTGTGTGGGTCGCCACCCTTCAGCAGCAGCACTCTGCGCATTTCGAGCGGCTCCTTCCTGTGTGTCTCTCCCACGAAGGGGACGGACAGGTTTCTGAAGAGGAAGTAGACGGCGTAGCTGTCCGTTCGGTCTGTATGCGCGGCTTCGGACGCGGCTTTTATCCCCGCTCCCTGTCCTTCTTCCCACGCCGCTTTCCCCGCTGCTTCCGCTCCGGCGATGTTTTCTCCCATCTCCATCGTGATCGACACGACCGCTCCGTGCTTGTCAAACCTGGACGTGAACTCCGTGATCACATTTTCGTCATGATTCTGCAGGTCCATGTCTAGGCAATCTAGCATATTCACGTGAATGTGCAACTGTGCAGCTCCGTCCTTGCGCGATAGGTATCCCGCTTTGCCCATGATCCAGTTGGCCATGTACTCCATGTCGCTTTCGCTCCAGCGTCCGTTCAAAACGGAGGCGCTTACTTCTCGGCCGAGAAGTCTCTGTACTATGCTTCGTCCCATCACCACTTCTTGCCCTGTTGAGGAGGAGGATAGAGCCTCCAGATCCTCCAGGATCGACGCTTCTGCCACACCCTGATCAAATCTGGGGGTAGCCAAAACGTATCTGTGTTCAATGTAATAGTTCAAAGAGTTTTCCACTTCATCCACAAAGTTGGAACAGCACAGGGACTTCTTCTTGATAATGAGGACGCCATAGTTGGCCAGGTGGTACGCCATGTCATTCGCCGTCAGCTCCTTCTCACCGCTGTACTTGAACTCGTCCACGTAGACGAAGTATTTGATTCCGAGCAGGGGCTCATCGGACACTGCGCTGGACACCGCTCCAGACGCCGCTTCAGATTTCTCCCCTTCGTCTGAATCGCCGCCTCTCCTGGGGACCTTCCTATAAGACGACGTCAACTCCGTGATGTACGCCGCGAGAAGCGATATCTCATTTATCAGCAAGTCGTACTGCGTGGTGTGCCTCTCCAGCGATACGTCCAACTGGTCTTTCAATACAGACTGTATGGCCTCCACAGCTTCTCTCTCCTCGGGGAGCAACTTGTCCGAATGTTCCACCACAAAACTGTCGATGAGGAGAATTCCCGTCAACTCGTGAAAGAACGAGTAAAAGTCGTACCCATTCGATAAGTAAGCCGCCTTAAACAGAAGTATATACACGTTGGAGAAGTACTTATTTGGGAATTCCACATTCTTGTGCTGGTGCAACAAGTTTAAGTTATTCTCATCAATGCTGACGTTCAGTCTGTACGTCTTTATCGGCTTCAAAGGTGCATGCGCTTCGTATATTTCCATGTCTACTAAGTCAAACACGTCATGTGAATCCTTGTCTTTTTTGAAAAAATTCAAGTGTATCTTCTTGTTCTTATGATGGATGAAATACTTCCCTAATTTGGCCTTCAACAAGACTTCCACTATCATCTGTATCGCGTCACAATTGAGCGAGTCATTCACGAGGATGTTGAATTTGTTCATCAAGTAGGCGTACGCTCCTAGGCACTCGTACTGGTAAGGAGACAAGTTCACAAAATGGGGCGACATCTCCTCTCCGTTGGACGAACCCGCCTCGTACATCTCTTTCCCCTCGTAAAAGTACACATAATCATTCAAAAATTTCATGTACACGTCCGACTTGATCTTCTCGTAGCTGATACTGATTTCTCCAAATGGGTGGTAAACCGTTGGGTCGTCCTGTTTGGGCGTCTGTGCGTGGGTTAACAGCACTCCTTTGTTGTCGACCACGCGAACTCGGTGCGTTTTGGTGTCGATCTGAGAGGACAGCTTGGTGTAATACGCGTCCTCATCATCGTCCTCCTCTTCATCATCTCCGCTACCCCCATGCGAGGCTTTCTCCCCCCTGGAAAAGGACTCCTTGGCGCGCCTCCAGTGAATTTTGTTCGAGTGCCCGTTTATGTAAAAGCTATCGTTGTAGTGAGTCAGGATGAAGCTCTGCTCGGCACTGCTCACTCCGCTGCGTACTCCGCCGCTTCCCCCACCCAACCGATACACCACCTGCAGCATCTCCTCGTGCTTCTCATCAAAGTGCGTTGACAGGTGCACTGCAAACTGGTTCTTCCTCAGCTCCGCCACTATACTGTCCTGGAGCGACTCCGCATGGTTAAGCACAAACCTGGTCGTTATGAGGCTGCATCTGTTGATGTACTCCTTGCACACCGTGTCTTCGTACACTTCGGGCACTGACACGTTCGGAACGATCTCTCCACGGGTGGGGGTCAGAATGCAAAAGGAGCCCTCAACGATGGAGCTCTGCACTGAGGAGGTCAGCAAAATTTCGGGATATGGATTGATACTGATCATGTGTACTCGCAGCAACCTCGTGTCAAAAACGTACCCGGAACTGTACGCGGGGAAGCAAACTTTGGGCAATCCTTCATTTTGCACACATATCTCTCCAACCGTTATGTAGTCAAAGTTGTCTTCCACCAGTATGGGATGCTTACTTGAGCAGCTATCCCCCGTGCATTGCATGGGAAATGAGATTTCCTTGAGAATTACCATCCCATCGGAGAAATCGCTCGTGTCGCTGGGGTTGGCCCTTCTCCCTATCACCGTCATCGTCACCACGGTGGTTCCATTTACATACTTCGGCACGCGCTTCTTCAAGCTTCGCACAAACTTGTCATCCACCTGCACATGCAAATAGACTGTGTAGCCGAATATGTCGTTGTAAAAGAGCTCCAATTTGACTTCTTCAAATAGAGTCTTGTTCGTTATGAGGCGACTTACCATGACATCTTCAGCAAGGTTATACTCCAAGTACAAAACAGAGAGGTTACAATCTAACTCATAGGTATGATACATCGGCGACACGTTCGCATAGCTGTGCCCCTGCCTCATCGTGTTGCACGTGTGCCTATACTCCTCCTTTAGTCGTAAGTTTATAAACTCACTTAACTCACGAGCGATGGATTCCAAAACGACTAAACATATTTCAGTGGAAGATCTAAGGACAAGTTGATGCTCCTTCACTTGCGCGAAGTGGTTCGATCCGTATTCTGACACAAAATGGGATTCTTTCATCACGATCACTTCTCTGTTGAGACCTACTGCCTCCGCGCTGAACTCAAATGCAAGGGAATTTAACAACACGGATAACTCCTCGGCATATATGTTATAGTCCTGATCGGCGTCGGAAGAGGAGGAAGTGTGGCCCTCCTTTTTCATCGTCAACCCGGTGGTGTAGAGCAACATATCTTCATAAGAAACATTGTACAGCTTCTTGAATAGATTAAAAAGAATTCTAAACATGTGAACGTACTCCATTCGGTTGTTGACGTTATTCTTATAGATGTACTTCTTCTGGAAAAAGACGTGACGCGTGTAAATTGTGACCAGCTGTCCGACGACGATTCCTCTCGAAGAGTAAGACCCACCATCTTTGTATTTCAACGGAAGTTGAATTTTGTAGTCCTTTCTGCTAATGGTTACCAACTTGTCATTTGAGATTCTATCCTCCAATTTGATAAGTATGGGGTGGCTATTATTACCGCTAACAAAATTCAACGTCGAGCTCCCGCTTGTCCTCTCATCTTCAATCGAGGAGTGAATCTTTTTTATAAACTTATCGACCATCTCGATATGGTAACAATGCACGCTAGACATGTCATAATGGATGTTATAATTCACCGAGTGTGTCATAATAGTACCTGAACAAGGAGACACTAATTCGTCGTAGAAAGAATATAGCTGTGTATAATTCTCAATTGTCTTTACATTTAGTTCAGAGTGAAAATATAGAAATTTGCTAAATAGAAAATTTCCATGGACGAATGTCTTTTGTGGAAATGTGATTTTATTTTTTTTGTCACTTCTTACTGTGTGTGTGATCCTATTTTCCATTTCGCTCAAGTCAATTACTCTCGTATTGTCACTACATCCGTGGCAGTGACAGTTGTTGCCAATATCGTAGTCCGCATTGTTTATCAAATCCGACATTTCCAACACGACACTGTAGTGTAGGGATGGAATGCTTTTAAAGATAAATTGGACACTTCCATCCTTAGAGAAGGTGTCCATCAAATTGTGTACAGAGACAAGATCACTTGATTCCTTTTGAATCAAGCTTGCCTTGATAAGATGGCCGCTTATTCCATTCTTCACATGGATATAATAGTCTGCCGTTTCACAAAGGTTTTCATACTCCAAGAGGCAGGTTTTTCCGAAGGATCGTACATTCAAGATGTATCTCCTTCTTCTAATTGCCGAAGCTGATAGGGGGGATGACGTTAAATCCGTTTGCGCAACATTGTAGTAGTCATCTTCATAATTTATGCCCTTATTGTTAACTGCAGGGGAGGCAGCCCAAGCGCTGGCCACTGGCTCATTAAACCAGGAGGAGCACACTATGCCAAAAAGGCACACAACCAGCACACTATAGAAGTTTACGGTATGCATTTTTACTTCAAACGTACTTAACTATGTGCGCAAGCATTTGCGAAAAATAAGAATATATGTATGTACTCAATATTACGAGTATGTTAAAATATATATATGTCAGTATGCACAAAGCATGCATATATTACTTACTAGTACAAATATAAACAAATATATATGTACGCCTTTGCGTACTTACTGTTTCTGGGGCTCCCTTAAAGAGCACTATACCAAGGAATTGATACACAAACCAGTTATGAACAAAAACATGAATAAAACAAATGAGGAAAAAATAAAGTTATGCAAAACAATTTTCAAATAATTGTTTCAAAGAAACATATTTAAAAACAATTAAAAAATATAATGTTTTAAATATATATTTTTTAAAAATATAAAATTTTAAAAAATATACTTTTTTAAAAAAGTACCTTTTTTTTTAAAATATATTATTTCAAAATGAAATTAATTAAATAAAGATGTTTTTTCAAATGGGAAAAAAAAGAATTACTAAATTTTTTTTTTTTTTTATTTTGCTTAGTCAACTACCTTCAACAGTTAGAACATTGGCTACTTGTTCTTTTGGCTAGCTCAACACTGAAAACATGGTGTCTGGTTAAGGATCATAAGTTTCTTTACAAATGCACCCATATATATACCTATATTTTTTTTCCAGGTAGCTAAAAATATGTTTTTTTTTCCCAGGTAGCTAAAAATATGTTTTTTTTTTCCAGGTAGCTAAAAAGTTGTTCCCGCTAATGGGGCACTTCCAGATGTCATCCCCTGCAAGTGACAAAGCTGAAGATTAAACGTTTGCAACTTTGGCGAATACCCATCGCTTCCGTTTTTAATTTACATTTATGTACGTTTTCAAGGGGCAAACTTGCCTGCGCGGGTAACGTAAAAGTGTGAATTATTGTATGCTACTACTGTTGCTGGAACCGCTGTGCAAATATTTATAAACGCATTCATATAAACGCATGGGTATTATCCGCCCCACCCTCGACCGTGTGAAACTTCCCTCTCTGTGTGTTCCACTTAGGCTATGCACGTACATTCTTCTCTCATTTTGATTATCCCTATCGGTGCACAGTTAAAAACACCGGTGACATAAGAAAAATTGTAATTCAAAAAAAAAAAGAAAAAAGTCCATTCTTTAAGCTTAAATAAGGTGCAAACATATAACCATGACGTGTAAGGGATAAAAATAATTATTCACTCTAAGGTATTAACATATACACTTCTCTTCTACTGTGATGCGTTTATTTTGAACCACAATAAAGCACACAT